>NW_028227269.1:58045000-58635000 GCF_978045245.1 Mus caroli
AGGCAGTCCTCTGCTGTATATGTGTTGGGGGCCTCATATCAGCTGATGTATGCTACCTGTTTGGTAGTCCAGTGTTTGATAGATCTTGGGGGTCCAGCCCTGAGGGCCAGCAGAAAGAATTGAAACAGGCAACCTCAGGAGGTAGGAGGTTGGAGGGACCCTCCATAATGCACTAGAAACCTGGGAGGTGAGAGACTTCCAGGACTCAAAGAGACTCCCAGGACTTAGATGAAATGCCTGACGGTAGGGAGAGGGAACTTATAGTGCCCACCTCCAGCAGGAAGACAGGGCATCAAACGAGGGAAGGTGGGGTTGCCATCCTACAACCAAAACTCTGACTCATAACTGTTCCTGTCTGAAAGAACAACAGGGATGGAAACAGAGAGGAGCCCGAGGAAAAGAAGGTCCAGAGACAGGCTCCAAGTGGGATCCAATTCAAGGGGAGGTCCCAAGGCCTGAAACTATTACTGAGGCTATGGAGCACTCACAAAAAGGGACCTAGTATGACCTCACTCTGGAAGACCCAACAAGCAGCTGAGAGAGTCAGATGTAGATATTTGCACCCAACCAATGGACAGAAGCTGCTGATCCCTGTGGTTGAATTAGGGAAGGGCAAAAAGAAGCTGAGGAGGAGGGTGACACTGTAGGAGGACCAGCAGTCTCAATTGGTTATTCTTTGTTTATGGCAAAAGAATCATCTTGGGAAATGTCATAACCGTGGCTTTGGCGTTTGGGGGCAGGGAGAGTAGTGTTGATAGTGTGAGTTGACAGCAGAGGACACGTCCTGATGCCTAACTACTATAAAGTAGTATTTTCAAGTGTGTTTCTTTGTGTTTTTAGTATTTTGCTGGGGTTTAAATACTTACTGTTGATTTTATTAATACTGGCTTTGTGACTTATGCTATCTAATTAAATCACTGCAAAGAATTCATAGAGAGCAGCTCCATCCCAGGAGACAATAGGTGAAAATAGAGGTGTTGGATCTGAAAAACCAGTTCAACAACAGGCAGGTAACACTGACTGACATTCAGAGTAATATAATGATGGCAAAGTAATAGCCGATACTTGACAACATAGAGACATCATTTAAGTTACTACTTTTTTCTTTTTGGTATAAAGACTCTGATAATGGCGTCTAGCCCTATTCACGGGTTTTTGGAATCTAGGTCTATTTCTGTGATGACATCAATCTTAACCTTTGGTGCGAACGCGATCTTTGAAAAATCCCAGCTGATAAACCCTGCTGAGCACACTGGATCACTTGCTGCAGGTGCTGGGCAGCCTCCCTGGAGAGGAAGTGCCCCACTGTTTTGTGTGAACAGCAGAAACATTAGAAAGCAGTAATTCAAGGTCACTCAAAGTGATCCACTAATGCTGCTGGGCTAGTGGCCTCAGCTTTTATAATCTTCTTCCTGTGCCTATTGGAAAAATAGAGATGATGAAAAAGATGGTAAAGAAAATATAATGGTTTGGTCAGTTCAATCAAGGACAGCCTGAAAATGGAGCTAAAATAAGAGAGGTGGCTTCCTCTTCTAGGCATTGTACCCCAGACAGCTGTATGCAGTTAGCTTATGCAACCTTGGCTCTGTGCTGTGCTTATAATTGAAGTTCATCTTTATGAGATTTCAGCAGAGCGTGGTCAAAGGGTTGGTCATTAAAGGCAGGAAGCACGGCAACCTTAGTAAATATAGTAGGAAGGGATGCAATTTTCTTTAGCAAGGTGTTAAGACGAAAGCTTTTGAAATTTATCTTAATTTAGCTTTGGAAAGAAAGACATGACCTTCCCGGTTCATCTTTCTGTGGAATTGCCTTTTGATATACTTTCTTTACATGCTAAGGGAGACTACTGGCTTCCTTTAATTGAGTTTGTGTTCTTTTGCCTTCTTGGAGAATTCTATTTTAGTCGCTTTAAGGAATTGACCATAAAATCCATGCCACTTTGAAATTCCAGTGACCTAAAAGAAAACTATTTCTTTTAGTTCAAAAGATACTTATTTATGAACTTTGAGGTCATTCAGACATTAATTTTCATGCTAATTCATAGAATATATTGCTTTGTCTCCTTAAATAGTAATATTATCCAACTTTTGATGAAAAAAAAAACCTAAAAACCCAAAAACAAGTGGATCATTAGTTAAATAAGCATGGGTTTCTCTTGCCCTTGCAGCAGTTGGATTTAAAAACAAAAAACAAAAAAACAACAACAAAAAAAGCAAGGACTAAAACAAAAGCAGTTTGAAAAGCAGAATAGGAGAATGATGGGCAGTGTACATAGACTTGCATAGGCAGGCATGGTTCTACGGAATGCTTATGAGAGCAAATTCTCAGATCTGCTTCTCTGGAAAGTGAAGATAGTACAAGACAATGGGAGGGCCTGTCAGACTGAAGGATTTCTTTCCTTTTGCTTTAAATAAGTTAGTTAGCTAATTAAAATGTGTCTTCAATCTACACTTAAACCAAAACAGTTTTATTTTACTTATTGTTAATGTGTGTTTATGGGGGGATCACACTCAGGTGGTCAGGCTTGAGTGGCAAGCACTGTTCCTTGTTTTTCCTTCCCTTCTTCCCCCTTTCCCTTCATGTTCTTCCCTTCTTTCTCTCCATCTTTTTCCCTTTTTCATCTCCTTTTTAATTCCTTGTGAGTACTCTAAGCCATGAACCTACAAAGAAATTTGCTTCCTTACACTCCTTCCTCTAAGTTCTAGTATTTTTCTTAGTTTTGAATTACTTATTTGTTGTCCTTTTCTCCTCTTAGCTGATATTTACTTATCAGACATATGGGATTGGCTGAAATGTACAACTCAAAGCTGTAATGGTCTATGGGCCTAGTGCTGACCAAGTGAAGATGAGCAGGTTAAGGTAAGGGAAGAGTTAGAAAAGTCCAGAGGGCCAAGAGAATGAATAGAAATATGTAGCAGTAGGAGATGGGGAATGAAGAAACTACTAGCAAGTTTCAGAACCTAATGGGGCAGACATTAGCCAAAATACCTAAAAGAAGGAAGATAGAACCTGAAGAAACCACTCCAGTAGATGGGCATGGCCCCCAGGTGAGGGAAGAGGCCACTCATCCATCTCAAAATTTTTAACTCAGAATTGTTCCTGTCTAAAGGAAATTTAAGGACAAAAAATGGAGTAGAGACTGAAGGAAAGGCCATCTGACACTATTGCTGATGCCAAGAAGTGCTCCTAGACAGGAGCCTAGTTGGCTAACCACTGAGAGGCTCTGCTAGCACCTGACTAATACAGATGCATATACTCACAGCCAACCATTGGTCTGGTCTGGGGACTCCAATGGAAGAGTTAGCAGAAGGACTGAAGGAGCTGAAAGGGATTGCAACCCTGTAGGAAGAACAACAATATCAACAATTGAGCCCCTCAGAGTTACCTGGGACTAAACCACCAACCAAAGCATACACATGGGTGGATCCATGGCTCCCACTACATATGTAGCAGAGGATTGCCTTATCTGGCATCAATGAGAAGGCAGTTGGTCCTGTGGAGGATTGTTGCCCCAGTAAAGGCGGATTCTAGAGGGTTGAGGCAGGTGTGGCTGGATGGGTGGAGGAACACCCTCTTAGAGGCAAAGGGGAGAAGGGAAGGGATGGGGGAACTGCAGAGGGAAGACGGGGGGGGGGTACATTTGACATGCAAATAAATAATCAATTAAAGATCTAAACAAAAACCAAACCAACACCAAAACCATACATGGGCTGGGCTGGCTCCTGACAAATATGTAGCAGAGAACTGCCTTATCTGGCCTCAGTGGGAGTGGATGCCCTAAACCTGTAGAGACTTGATGCCCCAGGGAAGGGGGACACTGAAGTGGAGGGGGGAATAAGTGGGTAAATGAGGGGGTGAAGGGGTGCTTGTGTGGGGTAGCACCCTCTCAGAGGTGGTAGGGGAGGGGGAATGGGGTGAAGAACTTTGGGGGGGGTGAGAATGGGGGCAACATTTAGAATGTAAATTAATATAATAATTTAATGAATTTTAAAAATTAGAATGATTATAAAAGAGGAAAAGAAAAAGAAAACTTTATTTGAGTTACTTCTTGAATTTCTACATTTTGGAGTAAGGATGTTTGTAACAGTCATCCTATGACTTTCTCACTATTTTCTATTGAGAATGGGTGCTTTATCCTTTGCTGTCATAGGTCCATGAATGGAAAATATTTTTTATAGTATGAATCATGGTTACATTTACAACTGTATTTTATTGAGATTAGATTTATGCCATTTAAGTTCATAATAGTTAGATGAGACTTTGATTTGCTATATAACAGACTGACATTTCAGGGAGTGTTGGGAGTTTGTATATATTTCTATACACAATTAATGACAGGTTGGGGAACCAAAATATACTGGTATGGCTTGATTTCTTGGTCTTCAAAAATATTTCTGCATGTAGCTCCTTACCACCAGCAAGATTTACACAATTTGAGAAAAGTGCTTTTAAAAAGTAAAGGATCTTCAGATATTATATTGGATTACCATGATGAGAATAAACTCAGTGACAAAGTCTTTATAAGAGACAAGACTATGTATGTGGTAGAGAAGGCACTGTGAGGATAGCTATAAGGATTGGAATAATGTGGCCACAAGTCAAGATATCAAGGATTAATGAAAAGAAAGAAAAAGGAAAGGAAAGGACATGACTGTCCCTAGGGATGGTGGAGGAGAACACTTATTATAGATATATGTGAGAGCATAGTCAGAGGCAGACACACCTGAGAGAGTAGTCATGACTGGAACCACATGGGGAGAGGGGGAGCAGAAGGGTGAGAAAGAACTTGTAGGCAGTGGTTCTGATGCTCTGACTGGGAATGAATTTCTGAAGGTCCTGCTACCCAATTGGTTCTTGATCAATCACTAAAAATTCTAGTGGCCAATGGCTGGGTAGAAGAGGCACGACTTCTAGTTTCTTGCAGGCACATTAGCAGACTCAAAAGAGGAAAAAGGATTTGCCATGCTTGCGGGGAGGGGGAGGGAGAGAGAGAGAGAGAGAGAGCACACCATCAACCATATGACATCTCCAGTGGATTGGCCTTGACTGCTTTTCCGACTGGGCCTAGGGTAGCATATGACAGATTAGAAATGCAACTAAATTGAGGGCATATTTAGAGGTGTTGAGCTGGGACTGAAGAGAAGGGCAGGCAGGCTAGTTGAGAGAGGCTTAGAAGAGCCCAGCCACTGAGCTAAAAGCATATTAAAAATAAGGTAGTGTGTGTGTGTGTGTGTGTGTGTGTGTGTGTGTGTGTGTGTTACATCCCAGGATCCAGGTGGCTCCTGACAGTGGCTGGTAGTGGGGGTCTACCTAGAGTTTAAAGTGTGGTAGTAGAAATTACATGCAACAGAGAGTAGGGTTTTTAAGGAAACCAAAACTCTCATTATGTTTCTGTCTCTAGAATTATAGAGATAAATTTATGTTAATTCTCCATACTGCTACTTAAGAAACTCTTACAGAACATCTCCTATGTGATGGCGAGCTTTAACTGACACAGTGCAGAAGCTTCTGAGAAGGGAGTTCCAGTAGGATTGTTTAGGTTAGGTTTACCTTGGGTTGATTGAGACAGAAAGAGCTACCTTAAATTTGGAATTTGGGCAGTATCATTTCAAGGGCTAGATCCTGGTCTGAATATATAGGGAGAGGTGGAGATAAATATTAGTGTATGTGCTTTCATTTATTCTTTCTGCTCTTGACTGTGGATATGAATAATTGCTTTAAATTCCTGCTGGCTTGACCTCCCTCACAGTGATTAACTGTGAGCTAAGTAAATCCATTTTTCCTTCACCTGTTTTGTGCGAGTACTTTATCACACACAACAAACAGAAGTGAAGCTTAGACAACTTCTAAACTGCTGGCTTTCTCTAAGGCTCTAAGACGTTCTCAGTCATATTTGCTATCTGCCTATTGGATTATAATGCCAGACAGGCTGTCTTCTTTGCTTTGCCTTCAAGTCAGCCATTATCCCCTGATGCTCCTTCCCATTGGTGCTAATTCCCTGTAGAAGAACTGACTTCTTTCAGCAATTACAGCATTTTCTCAAATTAATCACTTGTTTGCAGGCTGTTGGATCAATCATGTCACTTTTAAAACTATCTCTCTCTCTCTCTCTCTCTCTCTCTCTCTCTCTCTCTCTCTCTCTCTCAGTGGGGGCAGTGAGTTATAGAGATGGGTCAGCAGTTAAGAGAATTTGCTGCTCTTGCAGAGGCTCCAAGTCCAATTTTCAGCATTCATTATGTGTGTGGGTTGCTTCCAGCCACCTCTAACTCCTGCTCTAAGGTATTTGAGAGCCTCTTCTGGCCTCTATGGATGCCCATATACATGAGGCATGTACTCACACACAGATACATAAAATAAAAATAGAATAGGTATTTAAACTCCCATTTTTTCTTAAAGAAGTGCAGCCAGTGAGTTCAGCACCCAGCCTGACTCCTTTTCCTAGGTCCTATCAGCTGCTGACAGGGATTCCTTGTTCCTCTCCCTGCTCCCTGTAGCTCATTCCCTTCCCTTGTGCACCCCTACAGGAACTCAAGTGCGTATTTGCATTTTAATGGAAGGATAATTGACTTTTGCTGAACATTTGAATAATTAAGATCTCACATTTACATTTTAATCCAGATATTTTATAGCCTCATTTCTCCTAACTTTGGAAAAAGAGATCTTTTTTTGACATGTTAACCAGTGGAGCAATTATACTCTGAACACCCAAGAAATTCACTGCAGAAATCCTAATTTATAACCCTTCCAATAGTTGGTATTTCATCTTTAGTTTATAGACCAGGACAGTAAGTAACTTGCAAAGCCTTATGGTTTTCAGGACCATTATGGACTGAAGAATTTGATTAATTCTATTGTCTACAAATGTCTTTGGTTTTATATCCCCTAAATTTATTATCTTCCACATGCATGTTTTAAAATATTTTTTAACTTAGAATATTTTTGTGTAGAAATAATTTTTATTGAGCACTTACTACGGTTTGTGGTATTAGACTTCTCCTGTTCATTGTCATGTGTAATTTTTGCCATAGCATTGTCAGGTGATTATCAGCTTGTCAGTCACAGAGTAAGGATACATATATTAATCAAATTAAATGATCTGCTAGCTTGATGTGGGATCTGTTTATTGAAATGCAGATACCGCTGGATCCAAAAAGAAAGCTTTTAACTAATTAAGAGCACAATATCTCAAGAACCTCAAAACTATAGTGCTACAACTGTAGGATATGTTCACAGTATGTAAGCTATTATTACAGTAGCATTGGAGGGCCATTAAGGGAAAGACATTTCTTTCTGATTATGAAAATGGACTTTACCTGTGGAATAGGGTGGAGAACTAAGATTGCAAGATATCTCAGGTAAAATTAATCCAGTTGGTCTGGTCAGTTACCTGCTAAGGGACCAATTCCTTCAGAAGGCTCATTCATATAAGCCATGCTAAAATATGGAGTGAGTATGGACTCTTCTAATGAGATCAGGAACTTTTCCTCTCCATCCTCTGTGCAGTTGCTTGTGGAGCCATGACCATGGAGTTGTGGTCATCCCTCAGAGAAACATAACCTTTCATTTTCTTCATTTTCTGTTTTGTAAGTATGCTTTCCTCCACACTTTGGCTTGCTTTTCTCTTTCCCTAAAGTTCCTCCATCTGCTTTTACCATGGAACTGCTTACCCATCACACGGTCAACCTCCATTGCTCAATGCTCAGGCTTCCTCTCTTCTCTATCTTCATCTCTCTCCTCTGGGAAGATGTTGGGATTTATATCTTGTCTGTCCTGTGGTTTTTCTTTTAAACTCTAATAAAATCCTTGAGTTTTCTTCTTTGTTGTCAATATTAAGACACTCCAAAGGGAACCCAGATTTCTCTGGAAGCATACCCCTCTCCCCGCTGGCTAAACACCACAATTTCTGGTAATATCCTCAAAATATGCTTTCTGGTCAAATATCATATTAATCATTGCGGATTAAAACGGTGAAGAATGCTTTGTGTATATGAACACATACATATGGATCATTTGAAACAGTTTTCAATTAAAAAATTAAAAAGAATTCAAAGACAGAAATAATAAAAGAGAGCCAAACTGCTGCAGGCCAGATGGAAAGTAAGTGTTGTTTACGGGACGTTTTGCTTAATATCCATCAAACATGTCCATATATAAATTGCTTTTGCTTGTAATTCTCCAGGAATTTGGAAGACCTAATGTCTCTTCCAAAAACAAGACATGTTTTGTTTTTTTTTTTTTAATATCAGACAAATCCATTTCTAAGATCAGCTTCTATCTTAACAAGAATGGATATAAGGAGTGCAGAAGGGTATACATAATGAATAGCTTCCTGAGGGTGGAGCTCTATGGGGTTCAGCCAATGCTCAATGATTCCTTTCCCATATTTTTCCTATAAAACAAAGTGGTCTGATCTATGTGACAGAGTGGGTGACTGTGGGTGTCTACTTGCTTATGGCAACAAATCAATGACAGGTGAGTTTGCCACTCACTCCTTTTCCACTATTGATGTACTTGATATAAAATGATCATGGTCTGTGTTCTGGCTCTGTGCTGCAGTGTGGCTGTGGATGCCCTAGTGGGTCTGCTCAGTATTTCTGTTCTTAGTTTGATAGTGGGTCCTACTGCCACCAAAGACAAGGCTCCAGAGGGAGTTCTCACTGAACATCCATACAGCTTCCTTTTGAAGAGGGGATTCTAGCCCTATCTTTCTCTCAGCTATCTTGCTATCTCATGCACATCCCCTAGCTTCATAGATTTAGGACCACAGTAAATGACTTAATAAATCATGAAAAGGGCAACTACTTCTTACCCGGTTGTAGAAAACTCTTTAGGTGCCACCACCATTCCATCCCTAACTGGAGGTTGAGTTTAATGTCCTCTGTGGCAACATGAAGATCAGGGCCAATTAATGCTGTATCAAAAAGCAGCTTCCCTTGTGCTTTGAATTTTCCTTATATGGCAGGAAATTATATAGTAGGTTGGTATTTAGAATTTGCTGAGATATTTTGTTTTAGCAATCGTGGAGACAAGATGGTTAGCAACGCAGTGGGTGGTTGACGGGTTTGTTCTTAGCTGAAACTATTCCTACAGCAATAATAGCACATTCAATTGGACTCTGGATCCAAGAGGATCATAATAATAGTGCCAGGGTCTGGCTGAACATTAGACTCATCCGGAAACTTTGAAAAATTTGACTCTTGGAGTCTACCAAGCAAATAAATTAGAATTTGTGGGTATCTAATCTCAATGGCAACATTTTGTTTTAATTTTTATCTATTTTAAAAATATTGCATTGTGTGACACGACATCTTCATGAGCTGTGTGGACTAACAGGGAAGCCTAGTGACGATGGATGAACAGCCATTAGTCCACTGGATCCTTCTGTTTATAGGAGCATCTCCTATTACTGCTCTGACTTGTATTAGCTGAGATAGTAGAGAAAAGAACTATGTTTCTTAGATTCCAGGTAGTCAAGGCAGAGTGGGAGGTTGAGTCCCATAGCCTAGTATGAGGATATGTTAATAGTTGTTTTATAGTTAAAACTCCTCACTTCTACCGAGTTAACTGCATGAGCCATCTGGGGGCCTCTTAAAAGTCTGAGGCCAATTTTTAGATGACAGATTTTATTTCTAGACGTGTTTCCATGTGTTCTTATTTTTTTTTCTATAAAATATATTTTAAAAATCATGTTTTGATAGAAGAGTTCATTTGATGCCTTTAACCTGGTCCAATTTTCCCGTCCATACCTTTTATAAAGAAGCTGCTGATACTGGATAATCTTTGTTTGGACAGCCATGCGGCAGTCTGTGCTATGACATAACCTACGCTAGCTTGAACAGTCTTTTTTTTTTTTTTTTTTTTAATTTCAAGAAATAGATTTTTTTTTACATATAAAACTATTTTTTTATTACATCTTTTCCTCAATTACATTTCCAATGCTATCCCAAAAGTCCCCCATACCCTCCCCCCTACTTCCCTACCCACCCTTTCCCATTTTTTTGGACCTGGCTTTCCCCTGTACTGGGGCATATAAAGTTTGCATGTCCAATGGGCCTCTCTTTCCAGTGATGGCCAACTAGGCCATCTTTTGATACATATGCAGCTAGAGTCAAGAGCTCCGGGGTACTGGTTAGTTCATATGTTGTTCCACTCATAGGGTTGCGGATCCCTTCAGCTCCTTCGGTACTTTCTCCAGCTCCTCCATTGGGAGCCCTGTGATCCATCCACTAGCTGACTGTTAAGATGAGGCCCTGACACATATACAGCAGAGGACTGCCGGGTCTGGGTTCAGTGAGAGATGATGCACCTAACCCTCAAGAGACTGGAGGCCCCACAGGGAGTTTAGAGGTCTCTTAGGGTGAGGGGTTGGGAGTGTGAGAACATTCTCATGGAGATATGGGGGTGGGGGTGGGGAGGAGGTATGGGGTGGATCATAAGGGGAATAAAATCTGGAGTGTAAAAAAAAAAGATTAAATAAAAACAAGGAATATAAAGAGAAAAAGAAAGAAAAAAGATCTGCATTCTTCTCCACTCAGGTTACTCTGACAATCAGCTTGATAGGGACCTTAGTGGATAACTTAGAACTGGACAACATAGGCCAGTGCAGGCCACGGGATTCATAGTACTGTTTTAGAAAAGTTACTTGATTTCGTAGTGCTTTCATTCTTGATTTTGAAAACAGGAGTAAGGTTTCAAAGATGCACTGTGAGGACCTGGTGAGCATTACCGACTTCCTGGAATGGTGCTGAGCACACAGTACTCTGGAGTGGTCCTGAGCACACAGTACTCTGGAATGGTGCTGAGCACACAGTACTCTGGAGTGGTCCTGAGCTCATAGTACTACTCTGTGTTGAGGGGAACTGCTATGGCTCCAACTCATCTCATTTGTAATGCTGATTATTACAGTGCGTGATTCCAACACCAGAGCTTTCAGTGAAGGGAATATCAGAAAGTAGGGCAATACGTTTAAAAACTAATGATTTTTCAATCAACGTGCTTTGTGGTTGATTTTCTTTCTCTTTTTTCTATTGGTTATTTTATTTATTTACATTTCAAATGTTACCCCCCTTCCCAGTTTCTCCTTCACAAGCCCCCATCCCCTCCTCCTTCTCCCTACCTCTATGTGGGTGCTCCCACACACACCCAACCACTTCTGCCTCAGTGGCCTAGTGTTCTCCTCTCTTGGGCCATCAAGCCTCCACAGGACCAAGGGATGCTCCTCCTAATGATTCCAGATAAGGTAATCCTCTGCTACATATCCAGCTGGAGCCATGGGTACCCCCTGTGTACTCTTTGGTTGGTGGTTTATTCCCTGGTAGCTTTGGGAGGTCTGGTTAGTTGATATTGTTGTTCTTCCTATGAGGTTGCAAACCCCTTCAGCTCCTACAGTCCTTGCCCTAACTTCCGCATTCCCCATACTTAGTCCAGTGTTTGGCTGTGTTCATCTGCATCTGTATTGGTCCATCTCTTACAGATCCTTTCAGGGGACAGCTATACCGGGCTCCTGTCAGTAAGTACTTCTTGGCATCAGCAATAGTGTCTGGGTTTGGTGGCTGTGTATGGTATGGATCCCTAGGTGGGGCAGTCTCTGGATGGCCTTTCCTTCAGTTTCTGCTCCACTTTGTCCCTGGATTTCCTTTTGACAGGAGGAACTCTGGATTTTCTTTTTCTTTTTCTTTTTTTTTTTTTTTTTTTTTTTTTTGGTTTTTCGAGACAGGGTTTTTCTGTGTAGCCCTGGCTGTCCTGGCACTCACTTTGTAGACCAGGCTGGCCTCGAACTCAGAAATTCGCCTGCCTCTGCCTCCCGAGTGCTGGGATTAAAGGCGTGTGCCACCACGCCCGGCTGATTTTCTTTTTCTTAAACATGCTTTATTTTCCATAAGTGAACCTGAGTCTTTCCCTAACACCCAAAATTGAAGCAAAAGCATTCAGAAATAAGTCAATGACACAGTGAAATTTATACTAAGAACAGTCACTGGACCGTTAAGAACATGATAGAGTACATGAGTTTCTCTCATTATATGGATTTCTTTATAGAGAAGAAACATGGTCTTTTGCTGTGTTTTCAATCTACCAGCACCACAACATTGTAACTTCAAAAACATTGTTTCCATGCGTCCCAGTGCATGCTTCTGAGGATTGAACGGGGGCTGCATCCTTTATGGGTTACACTGCCAAGAGCATGCGCGCGCGCGCGCACACACACACACACACACACACACACACACACACGACTCCATTTGCTTCTGTTGCACAGCACTAACGCCAGCGCCACACAAGCTTCCACGAGGCCTTGTGTTGAGCTGTGTTGTAATCTTCTTCTCATTAAAAATTGTAATCTTCTTCTCATTAAAAATTAGAAGTAAGAGAAAGAATTGTGTCAATCTCATTCTTAGTCACCCAGGCTCTAGATGTCAGCCACAGTGAAGGAATCAGGCTTTTACTACCTCTTCTCCCTGTCTGTCCTTTACTAGTTCCGATTTTTCATCTCTAGAAGTTTCTGCTGGGGAAAGCAGAGCAATTATTTGAACTGATAGCACATTTACTGGAAGTACAGTCCTAGTGAGACATGATTGTAATCATGGAAATCTGTTTGCATATGTGAGATGAGAAGCATCTCAGACCTCTACATGGAAACAGCATGTTGGAATAGCCTGAAGCCCAGGACTTACATCATCAAAGCATCTGTACTGTGCATCCTCTCTACACAGGAAAGCCAACTACTGGGATAAATTAAATTTTCAACAGGGGAAAATAATACTTCCAACAGAAGTATCGATGCTATGTTTTTACTACCCAAAACATCACTGGTCATAAAGCCATTTATAATTGTCATTGTCAAAGCTACCATAATTTGTTTTCCTGGTACCTGAGGGTTGGTTTAACCCCTTTTCCTCTGGGATTTCATATTCACCCTTTCCCTTTTGCAGAGTGAGCAAAAGAGAACTTGTAAAAGATGCAATATGAGTCATCTTTCCACAAAAGATTTCTCCTGAGTTGGTACTTCTGAGAGCAAATTGCCTTCTTTCTCCTCTGCTCAAAATAAGGGCTGAGGACTGTTGATTCTGTCTGCTGCTTGGGCTATTGTGCAGATAATCTCCCTCTCCCTCTCTGTTAGTTTAGTGGATGGCAATTATGTATTGTTTCTCTAGGTGCCAATTGTAACTGCCATCTTCTTATCACAGTCCTGGGAGGCAATTGTGTATCCTCTTGCTGCTGAGAAGGGTATATATAATCAGTAATTCTATCTATTACAATGGCAAGTGGGTGGCATCTAGAATACACTCTCATTTTTCAAACTAAAATGATATATATGTTGGATGTCCAGCTGTTAAGTGAACTAGAAACTTAAAAAACACCCAACCCAATAAAAATGTCAAAAATCAAATGAGATACAGCATTGCTTATTTCAAACATTTCTTTCTGTCACTGACCATAATGAGCTGTGTTTGAAATCATTGTGAGACTGTATAGTAAAAAGTAAATTATCATCTAGAATATGATGGAGACAATGCTAAAGATCATGCCTCTAGAACAGCAAACATGGATCATGTTTGTCAAAAACAATTAGACTCGAAAATTGATTTTGTAGCTTTCCACTTTAAGTTGTAAAGTTTTCTAAGGGTGGTGTGGACTGAGCTCAGGTATCTGCAGGTTTGAAAGTGTAGTGCCATGCTGGGGCTGTGCCATTACATTCCAGACTTGCTCTCAATTTAGCCATTTGTTGGTGGCTAGAAATAAGCAATCTGCAACAGGAAATTATAAACATGCCAGATGGTGTGCTGGGAAAATCATTTAACCTCTCTGATTCTGAGCTTTCTAAATTTTATAGCAGGGAAAGGAATCTGTGCCCTGTAGGACTGATTAAATAGAACCTAGCTCAGCTCCACTCTTAAGGTGTAATCAATATAGGCAATCTATCCTGTATCCACAGGGGTCAGAGCAGGGGTGAAATGTGAGACTTTAAAAGGAACACAAAGGTCATCCATCCCAATTCCTCTATTTCACACGAAGATCCTAGACGGCCCGAAAAGCTGGCACATGCTAGCACTTTCTGTACTCCTAGTATGTTGTTGTTTGATGAATTTTCTACAAGCAACCCAGGCTTCCATTGTGTCAATAGCGCTGATGTTCAGCGTGAACCAGGTAAATAGTGATGGCCATGGCTCTACCATTTGAGGTGATAAGCAATAAGCAAAATACATAAGAACTTCATAGAACAATAGCACCTGCTTCCTTTCTTTCTTTTTAACAGTGAATGCTGGTTTTATTTTATGATGAACTCCAAAGCCAAAGCAATTGGGGGGGTCAGAGGAACCTTTCTTTAAGAAATTACAAATTAAAACCAATTCAACTAAGAACAGTAATGATAGCCCACTGTAATGAGCACATTTATGCAGTTTTAAGCTAGCCTCTTGTGAGTCCTATGAGGTCATTCATGCATTTATCCTGGTATTTAAGACTATGAAATTTAGACAGTGAAGCTAAGTACGTTGTAGGTTTAATAAGAAAATGTGATTCATTAGTCCAGCAACAAAAGACAATCTGAGAAGGCTGTTGAATCACAATATACCCATGGGATACTAGTAATTTTCTACTTAGGATATCAGTTGAGAAATTTTTTTTTCCTGTGAAAAATAATTGAGTCGATTCCTTTCATTTTTGAATATAAAAAAGGAAAACAAATTTCATCAAATATACTTGAGGTTTACAAAATGATGTTATAGAATATATTATAGAGATAATAAAACAGACTAGCACATCTATCATAGCATAGTCACTTTTTGTGAGAGAGGCCTCTAAACTCTGTTGGTAGGTGACTACGTTGTGTCCATGGCTTGGAGTAGTGTACAGCAGACTTAGGAATCTACATCTCTTTGTAAGGGTAGTAAGAGAATGATGAACACTTCAGCAAACTTTGAAATTGTGTGTTTACTATGAGGTGGCACCATTTCTTTGTCCCTCCAGTCTCTAAAGGTGAGAGCTCACTTATTATAGAGTGCTCACTGTCCAGATGATGAATTTCCTTTAGTACAGATGGAGGGTCTGATGGCATCACTGCTCTTATCCCATCATGTTCTGTAAAAGATGACAATGAAGACATCTTTAGTTAGAGAGTATTGCTTACTTTAAACTCTTTTTGCTATAACAAATGGGACAACAGCTAAGAATTACACATGAGAAATTTATTTTATTGCCCTAGGGTAGCTAATCAGGGGATGCAGAGAAAGTCATCAAGATCTAAATTATTTCTACCTTATGTCTGTCATGTGGCACTATTCCCTCACGGTTTCAAGATTATTATTATGGTTCAACATGTCTAGAAGCTACCATGAGGTAAAGAGAAAACTGAACTTTTCTTTTTCTTTTTTCTTTCTTTTTTAATTAGATAGTTTCTTCATTTACATTTCAAATGCTATCCCAAAAGTCCTCTATACCCTCCTCCCACCCTTCTCCCCAACCCAACCTTCTCCCCACACACTCATGCTTTCTGGCCCCAGCATTCCCCTGTACTGGGGCATATGATCTTCTCAGGACCAAGGGCCTCTCCTCCCATTGATAGACAACTAGGCCATCCTCTGTTACATATACATATGCAACTAGAGACACCCTATAGGAGGGTGAACATCTTTTTTTTTTTTTTTATCTCCATATAACTGATAGACTCTCTCTGTCATCTGTTGGGGGTGATCACATGATATCCCCACCCCACCCCAAGAAAAAAATAGAACTATTGTGACAGGCTAGGTCCACGAGGGTCTGCTTCTGATGGTAGAACTGGGCTAGTTTCTATGAGAAAGAGGCAAGGGGGAATGGCTTTGTATATGGCTACAGTGTCCGCTACCATAGTGGGATGTTGACAGTAATCGTTGGTAAAACTAGGCAAGGAATGAAAATGTGGGAAAACTCTGAAAACAATAGATGACACTAATGCTCATCTCATTAATTTATCTGCAAGAAAAGAAGAAATATAACTTAATTGTACCATCTAAATGGTTTCTTCTTCTGGTAAATTGTCCTCCTGCTGTTGAAGAAGATAATTATTCAATTTGTGTATTAGAGTCCTGGTAACTTAATAGATCCCTAATGAAATTAGCAGAGGGTTTGTGTTTCACTATGCAACTTAATGCAAAAAAGTGCTTATTACAGATACCTTCATGTGTCTTCATGCATTTATGTTTTATTTTATTTTACTTTTAAAGAATGAAGGGGTCTGATGTATTTGAAAGAACATATAGCTATGACTCTTCTATGGGAAAATTTCAAGAATTTGGTTGTCAGCCATTTAATTTAGCATACATATACATTTCTCTCAAAATATGTTTCTAATCTTATTCATGATATCAATGACATGCAAAATACACATAACCTAATAATTCACATGCATGCATTTATAGCTAATCTCACTTTATCTACATTTAGAATATCTACTCAACAAATTTTTAATCTTAGATTAAACTATGAATGAATCAGATTCTACAAGGATGATGCTTCCTATTATATTTTCATTTTAGATCTTCCCTGTTCTTGTTTTGTTTTGCTTCCATTTTCTTTTTCTTGAGATTTAACTAGAAAACTTGGTAAAAAGTATTTTTAAATGAATTTGTATTTGCATTCTTCCATTTGACACCATTTAAATTATTTTTGTCTAGCTGTACCTCTTGCGCGCGTCCGACTTGACCAGCAAGAACGACACTGCAACAGGATCCTTCTGCACGCGTTTATTGGGAGAGCTTGATTGCAGAGGCGAAAAGACCCTCAGCCCAGCCCTGGTGCTGCTTTATATAGGCCTAGGAGAGGCGTGTCTCACACCCGGATTGTGTTGTGTTTGGTTGATGCTTACAACCTCATTTGCATTCTTACATCTGATTGGTTACTTTCTCCCTTATCTGATTGGTTACTTTCTCTCTCTTCTGATTGGTCAATTTCTCTCTCTTCTGATTGGTCAATTTCTCTCTCTTCTGATTGGTCAATTTTGGTCAATTCTCAAAACCTCATCTTGGCAAAAAACTTTTCTGCCTATGTATGTGTGGTGGCCAGCAGAAGCCTGTGCCACTCTGCAACGGCACATGTGGCTTCCCACATCTCCCCCTTTCTGTTTTAATAAAATGAGGCTGGACTAGGCCTGTGCAATTATGTCCATCTGCTGTGGCTCCTGTTTTAGGTCGTTCCTCCAATGTCACAGTCTTTTCCCGTTGTAGGGTAACCCTATCACCACCGGGCCCCGTGCCTTAGGTTGGCCTGTGCATGAGGAAAGTTGCCCGTCTCTGGATACCCCAGTGCTGTGTGACAGTAACTGCTAAATGACCTAGGGCGAACTCTGCAAAAGAGGCCAGCCAAAAAATGAATTAGTGGGGAAATCATGATCACCCTGTCGTATGCATCAATGTGCAAGGGCTGATCAATGATTGTTGAGTCTTTCTCATGCGCAAGAGCAGAGAACTCAGATGCCGACTAATTCTTTTTTTTTTTTTTGATTTTTAATATTTTTATTACATATTTTCCTCAATTACATTTCCAATGCTATCCCAAAAGTCCCCCATAGCGCCCCCCACTTCCCTACCCACCCATTCCCATTCTTTTGGCCCTGGCATTCCCCTATATTGGGGCATATAAAGTTTGCAAGTCCAATGGGCCTCTCTTTCCATTGATGGCCGACTAGGCCATCTTTCGATACATATGCAGCTAGAGACAAGAGCTCCGGGGTTCTGGTTAGTACATCATGTTGTTCCAACAATAGGGTTGCAGATCCCTTTAGCTCCTTGGGTACTTTCTCTAGCTTCTCCATTGGGAGCCCTGTGATACATCCAATAGCTGACTGTGAACATCCACTCCTGTGTTTGCTAGGCCCCGGCATCGTCTCACAAGAGACAGTTATATTTGGGTCCTTTCAGCAAAATCTTGCTAGTGTATGCAATCTATGCTCAAGAATTAGTCGGCATCCCATAATCAGCTTCTAAACGCCGACTAATTCTTGAGCATAGATAACCAAACTTTGGGGGAGGCGCCGTTTTCAATAGCCAATAGTGCCTGAGTTATAATCACCTTGTCACGTTTTTGTTGTGTTCTAAATTTGCATACCAACCAGAGCATGAGCGCCAGTCCACAGCATATGGCAGCACCAAACAAAATCACTCCCACCCATTCCTTAAAGTAAGAGAAAGCAGAGGAAAGCCAAGAGGTAAAGTCTCCAAAGGTCACAGGTTCCACTCTGGTTCCATTAAGGTTCAGGATCTGTATCTGCAGCCTCTCCTGCAGCCTGTCCAGCTCCTGCGACCAGTTTCCCTTCAGATAATTCGATAGGTCTGTACTTTTAATAAAAGAATTATTAATATACCTATTGGGAGTAATGCATACATGCGGAGTGGATGCCACACAACTCATTTGAATGACATCCATCATCTGTTCCATGTTATGCTGTAAAATATCCACTCTCTGATTCACTAACATTAATCCTGAGGCGAGATGAAAATCCACCCTTTGCAGAGTGAGCAATGCCTCAGACGTTTTTTCTGCTATCTGACTTATGGTATCAGCACTATTAACTTGATTGGCCATAGCAATTCCTGCGGTAACCGCTGATGCTGCAGACACTACAATGGCAGTGACAATGGCAGCTGTGATTCCAAAATCTCTCTTCTGCCTAATTAGACTCATTATTGGGAACTTCTCTGGATCTGCCTCAACAGGTACAGGGACCAAGATTGGTAGCTGTACCACTAAGGCTAAGGATTTGGTTCCATTCCAGCATTGTGTCAAAAAACAAGTGATATTTGTACAATCTAACCATTCTGTATCATTTTGAAATTCAGCCAATATAAAGAAAAATGGAGGACTAACACAAACTTCTACTGGAGAGGTAGTCATATTTCTGATAACTCTATTAGTTGTCACATTATCTAAATGAGCAGAGGTATTGGAAAGTGTGGCAGAAACATTCAGTATCTCATGAAAGGTGCCAGTCAGCAGTGCAAAGGCTGACAGACTGGTACTAGCACCTGCCTCATTACTTAAAATCCATTGGTAATATGGCCAAATATTTTCTTTTCCTGTAGCATCTTCCTTATCATTCATTACAGAAAAATCTAAAGGAGGTGACAAAGCAAAACCCTTTGCTATTTCTCTTCGAGGAAAAATTTTTGATTGACAAGATGAAAAAACTATAGGAAATGTGAGGTCCGGATGACACCAGGGCACGCTGCGTTTAGCAGTAGCATTGCCAACAGGCCATCGTGATCTTTTGGGAATAGTCACCTTTCCCTTTATCATAATAGTGGTGATGTTTATAGGTGAAGTTATATTATTTCCAACATCACCTGAGCCTAATTGCTCTCCTTGGACGACTTTCGTTAAAGCATTAAGTAACACTCCAGAGCTCACTTTATTTTGGATAATGGGGTCTGCCCAATTAGAGATAACCTTTTTCTTTAAAAATATACAGGGTGTAAAAGGTCTATCCACATCATGCACAAAGCATAGTGTATAATTTAAATGAAAACTCGTACTATTATACACCCATGGCTCTTGAGGAGTTTGTCGTGCACAAGGCGCATCCAGAAAACATTCTGTTGCATAAAACAAAGGCAAGGTGGAAGAATTGGAATGTACCGGTAAAGGTACTGGCCATGATCTTCTATGGCCCACAAAGGTATACTTATCCCGGTCTCAATCATCAGGAGCAGGAATAGCAGGATCATCTTGGGATTCATCTTGCTCTTTCACGGTCCTTGTCAGTCGCGTCGGGACCCAAAGTGGATTTTCTTCACCCTGTGGAAAAACACAAATAGCTCCCCGGGATCTGATTAAGATAGGATCCGGGCCATACCATTTATTATCAAGGACATTTTTCCATTTGACCATTTCATTGGGCGATTGAGGCCATTGTCCGTGCCTTTCAGCTGGTGATCTTCCAGCATCATCCAATTTTAAAAAATTAAGAGTAAATATTGTAAGGGATAGAGCCATCTTTGGCGTCATAGCCTCTATTCCCCCTTTCTGTTTTTGCAAATATTGTTTCAAAGTACGATGAGCTCTCTCAATGATGCCTTGGCCCTGTGGATTATAGGGCAGTCCAGTAATATGTTTCACTTGCATTTGTTTGCAAAAATGGCTAAATTTAGAAGAAGTATATGCAGGACCATTATCTGTCTTTAGCACTAGGGGCTTACCCCATGCAGCCCAAGCCTCTAAGCAGTGAGATATGACATGAACTGCTTTTTCCCCTGACAAGGGAGAGGCATGTAGGACACCAGAACTGGTATCGATGGACACATGTACATATTGTAATTTCCCAAAAGCTGGGATATGAGTGACGTCCATTTGCCAAACATCTAGAGGTCGCACTCCGCGAGGATTAACGCCCACGGAAGGTGCATTAATGAATTCTACACACCTACCACACTGTAGGACAATATCTCGAGCTTCTGTTCGTGTGAGCTTAAACTTTTGTCGTAATGTAGAAGCAGGGACATGATAAAGTTGATGAAAAATTTTTGCACTTTCTATAGAATTGTGTGATAGGAAAACCATATCTCTGGTGGCTGAATCAGCAATTGCATTACCCTTAACCATAGGTCCAGGTAATGATGTATGTGCTTTAATATGTTGAATATAAAAGGGATGCTCACGCATCAAAATACAATTTTGTATTTTCATCAAAGTTTCAGTTACTGGACTAGACTGCTTAAAATTTCCAACAGTCTCTAACATTAGTACAGCATTAACCACATAAACAGAATCAGAGATAATATTTATGGGCATAAGAAATCTTTTAAAGACTTCTAAAACCACCAAACATTCTACCAATTGAGGGGCTCCTGGTGTAAATTGCAACCTTACAGCCTTTTCATTAATCACATAACTTCCAATTCCTGTTTTGGATCCATCTGTATAAATATCAATGGCTCCCTTTATAGGAGTGTTAGCCGTTACCTTTGGAAGTATCACTGGATGTAATAACAGAAAATGTAATAAAGGATGTTTAGGATAATGATTATCAATTAAACCAGAATAACTGCATCTAAGAATAGCCCATTCATCTATAGTCGCACACAATGTTTGCATTTGTGCAGCAGTATAGGGGACAATTATGCTATCCGGCATTTTTCCAAAGTGAGTAATTGAACTTTTTATGCCTTTATGGGCCATATTTGCCACCATGGTGGGATAATGCTCTATAGTCTTATTAGGGGATATATGTGGATGTATCCATACTAGAGGACCATCTTGCCATAATACAGCAGTTGGCAAATTTATGGTTCGTAATATGCATAGGCAAAAAGGTTTTTGCTCATTTATACGATTTAGCTGTGCTGTTTGGATTGCTTCTTCTACCTTCCTAAGAACATCAGAAGCCTCAGGTGTTAATTGTCTCAATGAGGTAATATGTGATTCACCTTCTAAAATTTGAAATAGAGGTTTTAATTCCGAAGTAGGGATCCTTAAATAAGGTCGAATCCAATTTATATCTCCTAATAATTTTTGAAAATCATTTAATGTCTTTAGATGATCTTTTCTTATACTAATCTTTTGTGGGGTAACACACTGTAAAGTAATAGTGGCTCCTAAAAATTGACTAACATTAGACTGCTGTACCTTTTCTGGTGCAATAATCAAGCCATTATTTTTTAAAGTTTCATTAAGAAAGCCATAAGCTCGCTGTATACTTTCTTCTTCAGGTCCACAAATCACAATGTCGTCCATATAATGACAAATTTTTAAGGAGGGGAAACCATCTCTAACTTGTTGTAAAGCTTTTCCTACATATAATTGACATATGGTAGGGCTATTTGCCATTCCTTGGGGTAACACTCGCCATTGATACCTTTTATCAGGCTCCATATGATTAACAGAAGGTAGGGTAAATGCAAATCTAGGTTTATCTTTCTCGTTTAATGGAATGGAAAAGAAACAATCCTTAATATCTACTACTATAATTTTCCAATCCTTAGGTAGAGCTGAAAGTAGGGGGAGTCCTCTTTGTACAGGACCCATAACTTGCATTTGTGCATTAATGGCTCTGAGGTCATGTAACAATCTCCATTTACCTGACTTTTTCTTTACAACAAAAATAGGGGTGTTCCAGGGTGATTGTGTGGGTTCTACATGTCCCAAGTCTAATTGTTCTTGTACTAATTCTTTAGCTGCTTTTAATTTCTCAGAGGATAAAGACCACTGAGGCACCCACACCGTGTCCTCTGTACACCACGGAATGGGCAAAGGCTCCTCAGCGGCCCCTAGAAAAAACCCAGCCCTTTCTTATCTGCTTTTACTGTGGCTTTAACTGGTGAAATTCTACCTTGTAAACTTTTTCCTAGACCTAGTCCAGGTATATATCCCATTCCTTTCATCATTTCCTTGCTTTTCTGAGAATAATCATTTGTCAGTATAAAGTTCATGGCTGACATCACATCTCTTCCCCATAAGTTTACAGGTAAAGGGAGTACATAAGGTTGAAAAAGCCCTGTCCTTCCTTCTTTATCTTTCCATTGTAAGGATTTTGCACTTATAGTTGGTGTAGCCTCATATCCTAATCCTTGTAAGCTATGTGATGATTGATTAACAGGCCAAGAAGCAGGCCACCAATTACTAGATATAATGCTTTTATCTGCTCCTGTATCCATTATACCTTGAAAGGTTTTTCCTTCTATTTGTAATGGTAAAGTGGGACGATTATCCAAATCTAAAGATATATTTGTCGGGGTCTCAGAACAGCTCATGTATGCTGCCTGGTTAGTGGCTCAGTGTCCAGGTTAGTTGAGATTAGTTGAGATTGCTGGTCTTTTCACTCTCCAGAACAAAGAAGTAAATAGTCCTTGGAGCACAGATTATAAAGCAGCTCAGATGGAGGAAACAAGAGGAAGTTTCTATGGCAATATGAAGCAGACAGCTCAGAAGTTGCAACATGGAAACCTAAATCGGCCAAGCCACAAAACTTAGGACATACTGTGATTGAAAGTGGGTTCCCAGCCCCAAATGACGGAATATATGAGAAAGATCAATGTCAGCATAGTGCAATTCTGTCTAGAAATAGATATTGACTAGGAAATATAGTATGTATTATCGCTATAATTATTGCTTTTCATGTAATACTATTCGATGTTACTGTCATTATGACTCCACAACCATAGAAAAATTGTACAGAAATAAAATTTTAAGCCCACTTATTTCTTTCCTAATAATAATTAATTTCTAAACAGAGCATTATACATAGTATACTAGGAACAAGTATATTTTTCCCTAGACTGTGAAGAATAAATTAAGATAATTTATCACTTCATAGAATGACTATTAAAATGTGACTCAGTGGATACAGATGAGGAATCTGATGAAACTCAGTCCTCATTTATAAAGCGTAGTAATAAAAATGGTCTATGATCTGGAAGAGAAATGAAATTCCATGCAGCTAACAAATATAGACAGACTTGCTTAAGTTTGTAGATTGGAAAATGCAACTTAAAAATGGGCTATTATTTTATACTGGCCTAATGAGCAAACACTAGAAAACCAGACAAGGGCCAAAGTAGCCGCTAGAACAAGAACGTGAGGCAGTCCAGGGACCCTCACTGCAGAGGTGTTTAAAGCAGGCATTCTTTAGGGCTTAGTTCTGCAGTAGTGCTTATTCAAGTTAAATGCCGACATTTCTTATAGCTCATGAACTTCTAGACCTTTTTTTTCTTCTCTAGAGAAGCACATTTGTATGGCTACATACAAAGATATTTGTCACGGGCTTGTTAGTAATAGTGGGCAGCTTGAGGCAACAAATAGATGGAGGAGGCGTGTGTAACAGTGTGTTACATTTCAAAGCAGTGGCTAGTTGGATGCAGAGTGGCAATGATTTTAAACCCATACTGCTGACTGAAAACAAGTAGCAAGGAATCTGGGGACCAAGTCTCACATTTGTCACTTGGGAGGCTGAGGCAGGGGTAATCAGACATTGAGGCCAACCTGGTCTAGTTACCAAGACTAAACTTCCAAACAATGAAGAGCAAGAAAAAAAAAAAAAAAGGACTAAAGGCCAGTAATATGTATGTAAATAAAATATACAAGTTCAGGAATTAACAGTTAAAGGAAAACACATCTAAAATGGTAGACTAGAGTTCTGTAAATGGGGCAGAATAAAGAAGGACACAGTAAAGAAAATGAATTTAAAAATAATAAACATCTCCTTATAGAGCAAAAGAATAAGATGTAATTTAGTAGTGAGCATCATTTGAGAACTAAAGGGAAATGCTTCCAAGAAATAAGGATGTGATTACAAAGATGAATGAGTGGGCACACTGTAATGTGAAGATGATATTTGATGCAGGAAAGTACCATGGAGGAAGCAAATCTTATGCAGACCTAGGGAACAGCAGTGACAGCACGAGGGCGGGGGGGGGGGGGGGGGGAAGGAGTGCCATTTCTACTGAGTGATCATAAAAGGGCTCCCTGGGCTGAGGCATAAATGTGAGCATAGATCCACAGGGTCTGGCGAGCCAGCCATGGGAATCCATTTGAGAAGTGCCCACTAGACAGAGAACTTGGCCTGTTCTGAAAATTGAATGGGGGCCAGTGCAGCTGGTGTGCATCAAACAGGCACAGGAAGGCCAAGAGGAGCTAGAATCAGACAGAAGCTAAGGCACATAAAGCCTTTGGAGTTCATTCCAATTACAATGAGAAACCCTGAAGGGGATTAAGCAGATGTTAACAAGATCTGGTTTACATTTTTAATTTCTGAAAGTTTACTCTGCTGCACTGGGTATAGAATGGATTAACAGAGGTCAACAGAAGAAGCAGGAACTGACCAGGAAGCAGCCTGTGAGAAAGAGTCTCCCCACAGGCTGTAGTCAGTGTCAGGCTGTAGTCACAGCCCTGGTTATGATGTGGAAAGAGGCAAGATGCAACTTGGTTGTTGAACTGATAGGAATTTCTGATGGACAGGTTTGGGAACTGATGGGAAAGGAAGAATAGATCTGTTCAGTTCTTAGCGTAGCACTTCCTGAGAGAGGAAGAGCAAGTGTGCAGAGTATTTTGAGTTAAAGTCAAGAATTCCCTTTCTGAAAGGCTGTTTGGTTTCCTGGAAGACATCCAAGAGAAGGTTTTAAAGAGGGAATGAGAATAGGAGAGGTAGCTTTGGAAGTTGACTTGTTTAAACCATTGAAAAGATGAGACCAGCCAAATAGTATATGGGAAGGTGGGAAGTAAGGGAATCTGTGCAGGGTCTTGAGAAAATCTGCCAGAAAAGAACAAGGCAGCCAATAATGGAAGGCAAAAGTAGCTGAGCTGATCGCAAGAAACCCCAAGGTTTTCTCTAGTGAGGAAAATTCCAAGAGAAGTTGTCAATTCTCAATACATTGCCTAGAACATGGTAAGAATGAGTTGGAAAGTTGGGCTTATCATTGTGGCAATAGATGCTCCACTGGCAACTTTAATAGGAGTGATTCATGTTGTTTTGCATTAGAAGCTACAGTGGAACTAAGAGAGGAATACTCACAAAAAGAACAGAAGATAATGTCTGGGGAATAGACTTTGAAAAGTATTTCTGAATAAGCTGGGCAATAGGTACATATAAGCGGTGTTAAATCAGTGCAGGGGTTTCAAACAAAAGGTGTGAAGAGTACTAAGAAGAATCTCCACATGGTGTAGGTTTGTGACTTCTGCATGGCTATCTAGACAAATGAATCTATGTCAACATGCATCAGAGATACCCCCATTTGTTGTATGTCACAGCACTAGGTACTCGAGCCAGTGTATGTAATCACCTTAAGTTAACAGACAGGCTGTAACTTTCTGTAAGACATCCACAGGCCTCACTTTCTTTTCATTTCTCCATCGCATACTTGGTTATTGTAATGGTATCCACCCATTTTCTACCCTACTCATGTGCCTGTGGGTGTCTTTAACTTTTTTTTTTTTTTTGGTCAGGGAAGGATATAACATTTATTGAGCATATTCATTAAAGTGGAAAGAAAAATGTCTGTACAAAAATCAAATGTTTGTTAGTATAATTTCTGCTTCATAATTAAAATCCAAAGTTTTTTTTTTTAAAATAGTCAAATCAATCAAAAACTCACTACTTCAGAAACAGTAGCAACTTTTAAGCTACAATAACACTTACATATGTTTAAAACAAATATAAAGATTAAGTTAGTTGGAAAACTTCTTAAGCCTCCAACTTACTTAATAGAATCACAAAAAGAGAAAACTGTTTTTTCCAGAGATACAGTCTGTTGGAATCACCAGTGCTAGACAGCCATTAAGAATATTTCAGTTGCCCTTTCTTCCCTATGAGAGCATTGTGGGGATGACATCATGACCAGAGGCTGTAGTCTTGATGAGACAGTCTGAGTCTTCAACTCCACTAACAACAAGTTGCAAATGCCAAGTGGTCATTCTCCTCACTTGCACCAAGTGTGGCTCATTGTCTAAGAGTTCATGTGTTCATGAATAAGGCCCATAGGGAACTGTCTTGGCCTTTTTGGAGGAGTCTTTCCCAGCCTGACCACCAGATATCTTCAAGTGTGTTGAAGTTTGGACAGTGAAAAAGAGAGAGGGCAAGTAGATATGTGTGAGAAACCTGGTGCATATTTATTGCTCCATCCCTCCAGGACTCATACTGCCTGAATTGTTATTTTGACGGGAAGTACTTTATGCCAACTAAATATTAAGTTGCTGCGAAACTATTAAGGAAAAAAAAATCTAAATTCACATGAATATGTCCCATAATGAATAAAAGTACCATTCACTGAAGAAAATTTAAGAATTCTATTCTTAGATAAGAAAATTAAAATAAACCAATCCAAGAAAAAACAAAAACAAAAAACAGACAAACAAACAAAAACAAAACAAAAAATCAATCTGAAGGTTAAGATATAAAAACAATTAGTGTCCACATTTTGGGAATATTTAAGCCTACCGAGCTTTCTATAGTTTTAATAGTTATTTCTCTGATCAACATTTGATCATGCTTTATGAATTATCTTATAAGTCAATTAGTTGATCTACATAAAATACATCATAATTTTCCTGTATTAACTGTATGTTTTAATGACTGCCTAAGTACTGTTATGATCTGGTTCATTTAATAATTATCATTTCTGTCAATTGTTACTCAATTAGAAACTTTTCAGATGCTCTTGTTTTATAAAAGTGTATTCTTTACCTTGTTCCAATAAAAGTTGACTTGTTAATATTGGGTCACATCTTCTAAAGTAAGAAATTGAAGCCTTATTTTTTTGTCTTTATTAGCTACAACCAGATCCTTCCTTGATTCAAAAATTTGTGAGTCTAGTAAAAATTGTGACTCTATAAGAGACATTTGAAACCAGTCATGATTATTAGAAAAAAAATATAGTCAAAAGAACCACTTGTACCATAATGAGGTATTTCTATTGCAATTTGCTCCTTTGAGATACTAAAAAGTAAGGGCTTAAAACCGTAAACCACTGGAGAGCACAAATGTGCATTTGCATACATTTATCTATCACTGTGCCCCTGCCTCTGGTGTGTATGTGTGTGTGTTTTGGTAAATCTTTCTTTCAGAAAAAAAAAAAATAGTAATTACTTCAGGTTTCTGGAGAAGAGCTACTATATTTAATGGCTTTTTATTACTGTGGTCCATGGTTGCCTGGTGTTTATAAGGGATATATGAGATATGAGTAAAAACCTATTTATCCCAAATAGAGCACCAAAGACAGGCCAAAGGAACATTTCCACTCATCTTGTTTGAGGAGCTAGGGAGTTTACCAGAATTGCTCTTGAGGATATGAGGGACTCAAATGTGGCTTCATCACAGGAAAGGCTATCTTAGAACTGTAGAACTGATGAAAGCTGAATCACAAAGTTTCCTAGATGATTGCAGGCAGGGGCAGACTCTAGCAAGGGCTTAACTTCCTATCTAACTCAGAGGAAGGGCCACATGTTAGAACTTCATAGTAAGTTCTTTTATATGTGTTTTTGTTCTGTAAACCTTGCTTCTCCAGGGAGGAAGGACTATTTCAGTTGAGAAGAAATGGCCACACAACATCCATTTTCTTTGGTGGGTACTATGGTGGCATTTATAGCAGATGATATTAGTATCCTAAGGAACCAAGCCCTGCAGCTAGGTATTCTATCCACCGGTTAAGAGCTTAAAACACAACAAAGATAATAATAATAATAATAATAATAATAATAATAATAATAAACAAAAATGTGATTTGGGGAAGTTGATAAAGACTTGATTTCTTTATTTGTCTAATAACACTTATTCACAGTGAGCCTAGTAGGTAGGTATTACTTGAAGAACAAGACTAAAAATTTTAAAAACTTACTGTTCACAAAGTATGTAATTGATGGATCTAGGACTATCTAGATCCAGCTGATTTAAATATCCAGTGTGGGCACCGTGTTGAGAATTTGTAGACTTATAAGAAGATGTTTGTATATAGATTCCAACTCAATGATATTGCTATAAGTATTTAAATGAGTAAAAATTAGATTTTTTTCTATATATTAAATATCCTTAAGTTGAAAAAATGCGAAGACACATCCATGAAATCAAGGATTAAAGGACTCTGAAAATCTGTAGAAGCAATGAGAGCATGGGAAATTTTTTGAGAATATCCTTTTCAAAACTAGAGGAAAGAATCAAAGTTGTAGCAGTGCTCTGACCATGTGGGATGCAGGAAGATCCTTCCCGCAGAATAGCTCTGGAAACCAGCAAACATGGACCAGCTTAAAGATCCTTAGATGAGGGAACCAGGTTTGTAAGAGCCCCACCCACATCATTATCAATACTTGACCTGTTTCATGGAGTCTTAGAAAAGTCTTTCAGAGGATTTGTTTTTGTTTAATCTACATTAAAGGTTATTGAGCAAACCCTCTCCCTGAGATTAGTCAAAAAAGAAAAAGGAAAAAAGGAATCAGCATGATGCCTCAACATCACAGCTGCCTGAGACAGTGATACTTGGTGAGACAAGCATGAGGCCAAACTCAAAGATTAAAGGGAAATTTAGGGACATAGTGTGTTCATAGTGGGTGGCTGAGAAACTTTAGTGTTGTACTGAGGGTCCTGAAGGCTTTGTGCCTGTGTAGGGTTCTGCAAAGCCCATTAGACACCTGAGAAAGCCCTAAAACCTTAGCATTGGTTGGTAGTGAAGCTGGGCTCAAGCTGGAACCTTTCTCTATACAAGCCAGAGTATCAAGGCTGGAACTGACACACACCGGAACTCTTAGCAGAGCCAAGTAAACACTGATAAAGAGAATACAAAGAAACCTATTTATTCATTATACTACTAAGGAGCCAAGGAGAGGAAGTCTGTGGCTAAACACTAAAAACAAGGGTATGAAACATTAACTCACAGAAACCACTAAACTAATAAACAATGGTAAATAATAAAAACAAACGCTGAGGAAAGCTGACTAGTTTAGACAGCTACATTGCAATGACAGTGTTTTAGCACAAGTATTCTGAGACAAGAAGAGAAACTGGAAAGTATGCTCATTACAGAGAAACAGCAACAAAAATAAATCAATACAAAAAGCTTTGAAAATTCAGGGAAGTTGAGCTCAGCATGGATGTTAAACAATCCTAGATTAGTAATGAGTCAAAGAAGCAGGAAAGAATAACTGGAATGGATACAGAAAATGTGCTACATTTACACAATGGAGTACTACTTAGCTATTAAAAACAATGACTTCATAAAATTCTTAGGCAAATGGATGGAACTAGAAAAATCATCCTGAGTGATGTAACCCAGTCACAAAAGAACACACTGATAAGTGAATATTAGCCCAAAAGCTTGGGATGCCCAAGATACAATTCACAGACCACATGAAACTCAAGAAGAAGGAAGACCAAAGTGAGGGTGCTTCGGTCCTTCTTAGAAGGTGGAACAAAATATTTACGGGAGCAAATACAGAGACAAAATGTGGAGCAGAGACTAAAGGAAAGGTCATCTAGAGACTGTCCTACCTGGGGATCCATCCTATATACATTTACCTGCTGGAAGCCATGGCCTCAACCATGGCCTTGTGGAAAATTTCTAGCTTACATAAACACCCTTGAGAGAACATCTGTGGTTAAAACAGAAAGAATATTTGGGTGTGGAGAGGGCATTGTGACTGTTGGTTCCAGGAGCTGAAGATTGCCATTTGGCCTTCGGAGAACCCCTGGGCTCTTCCCCTACCTCCCTTGAAGCTTCTTCTTGCTTATGCTTATATTGCCACACCTGAATAAAGTTTTTCAGAGCTTGATCAGGCAATTGTCTTGCTCTCATTCTTCGTGTCTCTTATCCCTTTTACTCTCGATCCCCTGTCCTAGGTCCCTGTTGATTATCTCTGCAGGTTGGGGCAACTGGTGCTCAACATGGGGCCTCTGGGTCTGGGGTCTGAGAGACCACCCACCACTCATTGGAAGGACGTCTACCTCCCGGGATCTCCGCTTAGTCAGGAAGTGAGTGAAGATCCGAACAGAGATCATTGCAGTGTCACCCACCTGTGAGAAGAGTGGCTAGATTATGGGACAAGCATTAAGTAAAAATGAATTGTTTTTAAAGGGTCTCATGGAATCCCTCAAGACACAAGGAATGCGGGTTAAGAAAAAAAGACCTCACGAAATTTTTTTACTTCATTGGGGATGTGTGTCCTAGAAGAAACAATAGATGAGAAGAGAACAAGGAACACCTCCAACTTATAAAAGAATTAAGAGCCCTTGATCTAGAATTAGCCTCCCTGCCTCCCCTCCACTCCCCGGCCACCCCTAAAAATAAATCAAAACCAAAAACGCTGAAACCTATCTTGGCCTTCCAGTCATTAGAAGTAAAAACCAAGAACTCCCTGATACTACCAATAATCGGGTGAGGAGGGTCTCTCTGAGGGGGAGGAGGGAAATAGAGGGACAGCATAGTTAGAAAATGAGGCCTCAGATAATGAAAATGAGGCGCTGAGAGAGAAGAAAAGATCAGAGGTTCTGCCACTTTGGTTTTAAACATGTTAAAGACCTTAAAATGGTGGTGACAAATTATGGTCCCATGGCTCCTTTTACACTGTCCCTAATTGAGAGCCTCAGTGATTGGTGGCTTATGGAGGGGGGGGCGATTATATTCTTTGGAAAGCTGATTTTGTTGAAAATTGCAGAGAAACTGTACTCTATAATTCTGAAAGTAAAACTTCAAAAAGATGGACCAAGGACAAACTCTTGGGATGGAGCCCTTATGATACTAATGAAAAGCAGGCTCAGTTCCCTCCTGGCCTCTTGGCACATATACAAAATATAGCCCTTAAGGCTTGGAAGTGACTCCCCCCCCAACAACAACAATAACCAGATGTTAGAAAAATTCTTACCTCAAGTATATTTATGTTGTCCTTAATTCCCAGAAGTAGGAATAGTAAATATATAAGTGAAAGAATTAGACAAGTTGAGGAGGAATTGGGTTAGCTAGAAAAGCAGGGTGCTGGCGAGCAACTATCAGTAGCTACCACTGTGTCTCCTCTCTGGCAGAATTCCCAGAAGTAGAAGGAGATGAAGAGTTAGACCTTGAATGAGAGGGGGGGGGATTTGGGACATTATTAGCAAAAAAAGAAAGAAAATGGATATAAGCTGAGCTCTCCTAGGGACAGGAGGAAATCAGGAGATGTTCTGCTTCCTCTCTGGCTCCAATGGAGATATTCTTAGTTTTGGTTAGGTTATCTGGCTCCCTTTGAGATATTAAGTTCTCTTCCCTCTTTGTCTATTGTCTGTCCTTGGTGCATCAATCTGTCCATACATCTGTCAATTTATGTTTGTTTTTGTTTTGTTGTTTGAATGATTGCTGTTCTGTGTCTCATGTTGAAAAAAAGAAATGGTTAAAACTTTATCTGCTGGCTGTCCATCCTTTGATTTAGTTTAATTTATTTATAAGGTAGTCTCAATTTGTACTGCAGAAACTGTTAGAGCCTGATTATCTACACAAGCTGCTCTTAAAGGGCAGCTTGTAACATTGGTAACAGAAAGTTAGTTTAAAATTGGTAGCTCAGGGTTGGAGTCATTCTAAACAACACGTGGCATGAGCCAACCCAGTAAAACAGGTCTCTAAATATACTTCTAAATTGGGATAATATTTTATGTAATCCTTATTCTAGAAACTAGACTTATAAAGGATAGAATTTAAAACAATGGGTCTTAATCACCAGCCAAGGAGCATACATGGAGGGACCCATGGCTCCAGCCATATGTATAGTAGAGGATGGCGTTGTCGGGTATCAATGGGAGAAGAGATCCTTGGTCTCAAGAAGGATAGATGCCCCCGTGTAGGGGAATGCGAGGACAAAGAGGGGGGAGTGAGTGGATAGGTGGGGGTACTCCTTCATAGAAGCAGGGGGAGTGGTGAATGGGATAAAGGGTTTCGGGGGGGGATTGTGAAAGGGAATAACATTTGAAATATAAATAAATAAAATATCCAATAAAAAAGGGAGTGAATTCTCAGAGCCAGAACTTAAAAAAAAAAAAAATCTGGTCGGGTGGTGGCGGCACATGCCTTTAATTTCAGCACTTGGGAGGCAGAGGCAGGCGATTTCTGAGTTCGAGGCCAGTCTGGTCTACAAAGTGAGTTCCAGGACAGCCAGGGCTATACAGAGAAACCCTGTCTCAAAAAACAAACAAACAAACAAAATTCTGACAACATATATACAAATTATGTTACATGGGTTGAACAGGCCACTTTTAGGAATATGTATGTTTATACATATACTTACATGCATACAATAACAATCAAAAAGAACTCCTGTATATGAAGAAGAGCAGGAGGAGACATATGGGAATTTTTGAGTGGAGGAAGTTTTGAGGAATATAATTAAATTATAATCTTAAAAATAATAAAATAAACAAAAATAAAATGATGAAAAACCCAGAAATATTATTTGATATGAGTGAAAATGAGAGCACACACTCAAATGGATTCCACACTATCATCAGAAATACAAAGGGGAAGACAAAGGTTCAGTCACCTCTGGGATGATGGTATTATCTTGATACCCAAATCAGACACAATACCTCCAACCTAAAAGACTTTTATAAATACAGCCAGTTAAAACATAAACAAAAACAGAAAACTAAAATAACTCCAACCCAGCAAACTCAATGAAGTGACTTGAAATGTTTTACACAGCAAGATCCATGGTTTGCCTCAGGAATACAAGACTGATTAAGTACTTAAAAATTATTCAGTTTACCATGTTAATAGTATACAGGTCAAAAGTTGCTTTGCTCATCAGAGTAGAACACCCATAATAGCAAAGTATTTGTCAAGGTTCAACTTCTTGTCACTGTAGCAATATGATAAAACCAAAACACAAAAACCCAAAAATCCAAAAAACCTAGAAAGAGAGCAACTGCTTGCTCTGTCTCATGATTTGGCACCTACGAAAATAGCACCAGTTGGACTGAATGTTCCCTGGAAGGACTGAGTGCTTTTGTCTGAGCTCAGCACAGTACACAGATGCCCTCCTCTCCCAGTTGTTTCATCATCTACTGAAGGTTCAACCTAGATTGGAACAAATAATACATTGGAATAAGCAATTTATCGATTGCTAAGCAAAAGATAAAACTAATTCCATGTGCATAGGTCATGATTTTTTAAATCAAAACACTGACAGAATTAAAATTAGCTTTAGAACTAGCTAACACATTGGGTAAGTTTACAAGATACAATATCTTGCTTTTTCTAAGGTATAGTTTCCCTCCTTGTGCTGGAGTTTTGGAGTTTGGGGCATCAATGGGAAGAGAGACCCTTAGTCCTGTGAAATTTTGGTGCCCCAGTGTAGGGGAATTCAAGGGCAGGAAGGTGGGAGTGGGTGGGTGGGGAGAACCCTTATAGAAGCAGGTAGGGGGGAAGGGATAGGAAGTTTCTGGATGGGGAACTGGAAAAGGGGATTTTTCCATTTGAAACATTTGAAATGTAAATAAAGAAAATATCCAATAAAAAACCAAAAAGGTTTAATCCCTTTGTATAAAGCTAATACTTTAGAAAAGCAGAAATTCATTTAGATATTAAAAATATTAAAAGTAAAATTTTATTTGTGTTCATATTCTCAGTAAAAACAAACAAGATACAATAGCCATGCAAAAAAATTATAATTGTATTTCTATGCACTAGAATAGAAAAAAAATGAAATATTTAATTCATTTAATTCATGAATGACTAAAGTACTAGCAGTGGAAGTTAAAAAGTAATAGGCAATAAGAACAAAATATTTTGAAAAGAATTTAAACATGTACAAATAATAGAAAATCTCCAACTCTTTTTCACTTATTTATTTATTTCTTCACTTTGCATCTGGATCAATGCCTTCATGCAGTCCCTCCCCTATCCCCCTTCCCTTCTCCTCTGAGAAGGTAAGGCCCTCCCTGGGTATTTCCCATCCCTGGTACATCAAGTCTATGTAGATCTAGGTGCATCCTCTCCCACTGAGGTCAGAGAAGGCAGCCCAGTTAGGGGAGCATAATATTCCAAGTACAGGTAACAGCTTAAGGGACATTCCATGATCCAGTTGTTTGGGACTCACATGAAGAATAAGCTGCACATCTGCTACATATGTGCAGGGTGGGGGCTATGGCCAGCCTGTCTATGCTCTTTGGTTGGTTGTTCAAATCTCCCCCTATTACAATCAGAAAATAATGATAGTAGATGGGATAGCAGTGGTTTCACTGGTCTCTGGATCCTCTGCATCTCTGCCAAAGTGTCCTTCTAAAAGCAGGTTTTAAATTTCTACAGAAATGAGGAGTTGCAAAATCACTAAAATAAGAGAGAATAAGAAAGAATAATCTTTGAGCACTCCCCTTTCTGATTCCCAGAAGTCCTTGTGTAGCTAAAGCCCTCTTAGTAGCAAAGGTTGAGTAAATGGAGTATAAAATCCACAGAAAACAAATGTTTACCTCTATCAACTGATTTATTACAAGGACACCAAGGCATTTCCTTGTGGACATGATGGTATTTTATTTCAATGAATGAGACTGGGACAAATAGGTAAAACCCAAGAAAATAAAGTCAAAATAAGTCACAGTTAGACAGCAAAAACTATAAAACTACTATGAGACCAAAATAAATTGTAATGACCTTGGTTGGATTAAGCAAAATTTCTTAATTATGATATGAAAACATTGAAATTAGAAACAAAAACAAACAAGACTCTAGTAAAATTGGAGAAAAACATTTGGGCTTCAAAGGACACTATATATTGGCAAGGGCCTGGAGAAATCCATATCCCATCACACAGAGTTATAATGATTCAGCCACTTGGGCACATGGTTTGACATTCTTAAGATGGTAGAGAAGATCATCATGATTGGAATCAGTACTTTCACTCAGTCGAGGTGTTCAATATAAACATTAACCACGGAACTAGAGGAAGTACAAGGAGTGGTAGCTCCACTACTGAACACTTAACTCAGAAAATGAAAACATCAATACTGTACTCCACAGATGTTTACGGCAGCTTCAATCCACATATCCCAAAGCATAAATATTCAGGAGTCTATCAACCACTGTAGTAATCTATCATCTGATATAAAGGAATAGTTGTTCGAAATCAAAGTTAACATACATATGTATACTGTAGCAATATAATCCTTGAAAATGTTAAGTGAATAAAAGCATGATGAAAGAGGTATATGATGTTAAGAAAAGTCAGATCTACAGAACCAGAAGAATTATTGAATGGCATTGCCAGTTTAAATAGAACAGAACTAAATAATTAATCGGTATGGGATTTATTCTCAATTTCATTTTCAAAATGCAAATTTTATGTATTTGAATTTCTTTTTTGAACAAAACTGTGTCAAACAGAAAAAGTGGTATTATGTTAATAATTCTCACTTTGGGGGCCAGGTGTGTTTGAAATGCCATGTTATTTGGACAAGCATGTTGGGGTTAGGGAATAGCTACAATTCCATAAGGAAGTGTGGCATTACAGGTCGCCTAGTCCTCACTGTCACACAGATGGAAAGTTCTGGAGTCTCTCCAGTCTGTGGTCCAGTGATTGAGCAGATCTGATTTTTGTTGTTGTTGCTGTTGTTTGCTATACTCTGCTGCTGCCTCTGCAGTAAAAAGGGAGAAGACATAAATAGGGATGGCAGTGAGAAAAAGAATGGAGTGACTGTTATTGAGGGCAGAATTTCTGCCTGACTCCATTGGAGCTATGGTTCCTGGCAAATCAAAGTGGAGAAAACTTCAATTTTCTTATCTCACACTGCTTCTTAACTGATAATGTCAAATCTGGCCTGCCTGTGGCATTTTTATCTGGCACACTGAATGGGATTGGATCTAGCTGGGCAGGTGCTCCTTGTCCTTCTATAGGTTAAGATTTGATCGAGAGGTTGAGGAGGAGTGGTTTTTTTTTGGGGGGGGGGTGGGATGGGGGCAGGCATATCTTTGTATGGAAATGGATTTTTCTCCCCTGAAATTTGAGTCAATATTGCTTTTTATTTCCACAACAAAGTTCAGGAAAAATAAGAAATACTCTTAAAATTTAAATGTAAGAAGTATTTTTAGAGCCATGGTTATTAAAGTTGAATTTACTTTCAGATCATTATATATGCGTGTGGTGGGTATGTTAATATATTTTTTCAATTATAAAGAAATTTCAGGTGGGATTTATTTTTTTTAAAAACACACAAACTAGCCTCATCCACTGATAGTGATTATGTGCACCGAACATTTCAGAACATGGCACTTATTCTCCCTGGGCCTCATTTTCCTAAAGTATCACTGTATGAGCTAACCCTGAAGATCCTTTCCAGCTCTTTGATTATGTGACACTGTCACCACCACACAGAGGCACACCTGCTATGCTATGGAGAGTTCCAGTCTAATCATTAATGATTATTCATGGCAGGGGACGCTGGGGTAACACTGCCTCTGAAAGCGGATCCTTTTTTGCTGTAGAAGTGCACTCTTGTGTTACAGTGTTTTGTACATGAGAAATGCTACCTGCCAGTCCTTGAAGGTCTCTGAGCACAAAGCAGCGACTCAGTGCCCTTCTGGTTAGAATGTACCTGAAGCCCAACAGAGTACAGCTGTGGTGAGGGGGAATTATGGGTACTTGCAATGATGCCTGTTGGAGTTTGTGAGACCCAGATCCTGCCTTGCTTTACTTCACAGTTAGATTCATGAGAAAGCCAGGGCACTTTTAAACAATTAATAACTTTCTAGTTTATGTGGTGTTTCACTTTACAAAAAGAATATTTTGAAGTTCATTAAGACTAGCACTGAATAATTTCTCTTTAGTGGTATTTCATGTCAAATAATAGATTATGTGAAAGGAGAAAATGTTACAATATGCTTTCAATTAGAAAGAAAGGAATTAAAATGACTCAGAGCCATAAATACCATTTTTATCATTCTTTTTCTATCACAGGATATATTTATTTTTAGCAATACAACAACAACAATAACAAAAACAAAAATCTCCTCAAGTTCTTCATTAGGATGCTAATTACAGGTCTAAACTTGGGAGAACATTTTATAACAATGTTGTAATGTTTGAAGTTTATTCTTCATTAGCATGATGAGATTAAAGATAAAGCTCTCACTTAGCATGCTTGAAGCCTTGAGTTCAGTTCCCAGGAGCAAAACTAACATAAGCATAACAGCAACAGAAGCAAAATTGCAACACTTTAAAGCCAAATTCATTGATTACAGTTACTGAGGTATGCAGTAGTCTAAATATCTATTGATCATTGAGTTCATAGTGAAATTGTGGTATATGTATATGAGTCTGTACATTTGTTGTCTGTCTTAGGGTTACTACTGCTATGATGAAATATCTTAGATATTTTCTTTATTTTATACATGTGTTGTCTGTCTTAGGGTTACTACTGCTATGATGAAAGACCAAGAACAACTTGGGGAGGAAAGTGTTTATTTGGTTTAAACTTTGACATCATAGTCTATCATTGAAGAAAGTTGAGGCAGGAATTCAAACAGGGCAAGACCTGGAGGCAAGAGATGATTCAGAGTCCATGGAGGGGTAGTGTTTACTGGCTTGTTCCACATGGCTTGCTCAGCCTACTTGGTTATGGAACCCAGGACCACCAACTCAGGTATGAAACCATCCACCATGGGCTACCAAACCCCTAGCAATCACTAATTAAGAAAAGGCCCTACCAGCTTGGCCACATTCTGATTTCATGGAAGTATTTTCTTCCTCTCCTCTCCTCTCCTCTCCTCTCCTCTCCTCTCCTCTCCTCTCCTCTCCTCTCCTCTCCTCTCCTCTCCTCTCCTCTCCTCTCCTCTCCTCTCCTCTCCTCTCCTCTCCTCTCCTCTCCTCTCCTCTCCTCTCCTCTCCTCTCCTCTCCTCTCCTCTCCTCTCCTCTCCTCTCCTCTCCTCTCCTCCCCTCCCCTCCCCTCCCCTCCCCTCCCCTCCCCTCCCCTCCCCTCCCCTCCCCTCCCCTCCCCTCCCCTCCCCTCCCCTCCCCTCCCCTCCCCTCCCCTCCCCTCCCCTCCCCCCCTCTCTCTGGTATTTTCTTTATTTACATTTCCCCTCTGAAAATACCCTCCCCCTTCCCCTTCCCCCTGCTCCCCAATCCACCCACTCCAACTTCTTGGCCCTGACATTCCCCTACATTGTGAAGGCATAGAACCTTCTCAGGACCAAGGATCTCTCCTTCATGGAGGCATTTTCTTAGTTGATTTTTTCTCCTTTCAGCTAACTCTAGCATGTGTCAAGTTAATGTAAAACTATCCACCACATTTTCTAACTAGTACATTGTTAAGTAGGAAAGATGTCCTGTAATATCTGACTTAATGAAAAAAAACCTGTGCACTACCATGCTAAGTGAAGCAAGTCAGTCATGATAAAGTGCTGCATGTGATCTCATTCATAAAATATCTAAAATAGTCCAACTCATAGAAGCAGAAGGCAGAATGGTGGCTGACTGACTGGAAAGGAGAAAATGAATTGTTCGATGACTTTAAAGTTTCAGTCATATACATTCTAGAGATCTGCTCTAAGGCATGTATTAACAATCAAGAAAGTAGATCATATTAACTATTGCTAACAAAAAGTAAGAATAAAACTTAGATAAATCGAGATCTGGAAACCTATAGACATGAGTCATGAAATCTCAATTTTATAGATGTGTGTAGGTGTATATAAACCATCATCCAATTAAACTTTTTATGTCAATTATATCTTGCTGAAGTTGTTCATCAAAAGTTTAGATCCTATTTGTTTTTGATTACTCCAAACTTGGAGAAGCTGAGAGAACTATAGTGAGCAACTACTGGGAAACATTTAAAGAAATTCCTAGGAGCTTATCAATTTTGTTGATAGAATTATTCAGAACCAATTTTGTCTAAATTATTGCTTAGAATTCTCAGTTTTTAAATGAAAATACGAAAGAGACTGATTTTGAAACCCATGACTCCTTGGGAGGCACAGTCTTTCTGTCCCTATAGTCAAATCCTATAGTTAAAAGAAAAAAAAAATCTAAGGGTGATAGACAGTGGAACTTTTTGACGAAATACAAATTACAAACAAGAAGACTGTTAAGATATGAATTCTTAGCTGAGTATGGTAGCATATGCCTGACATCTTACAACTGGGAGGCTGAGGCAGGACAATAACCAGGACTATCTAACTCAATACTATTTTCCCAACCCATTCCAAAAAACCTTGGTAATATAATGCTTTGGATTGCAGGGACATTCTAATGTGGAGGCACTAGATAACTTTATAGTATTCTTTCTTTTTAATTGTGGTGAGGGCTAGTAATGTGCCTCAAGCTTTTTTTTTCTTTAATTTTTTTTTTTAAATTGTTATACCCGAAGCAAATTGTTATCTAACAAACCAGTGTCACAAAACTTAGAAATCATACTACCAGGAAAACAACAAAATATATGTTTTTTGAGTATATAACTTTACAAATTTAGAAACATTTTTTAAAGCTAAAAATAATCTCTTCTGTCATACAATATACCCTGACCTCAGTTTCCTCTCCCTCAACTCCTCCCAGTTTCTTCTCCCTCCACTCCCTTCCAATTCCCTTCTGTTGCAGGAAATATTAAAAATGAACCTACCAACTTTCTGTGCTCCTGCTTCTCTCAACCCACCAACTCCTGAGGTGGGGACAGTGCTCCTGCATTCTCGCAGCTGTCTCCAGCTAGTCCCTTGCAGCATCTGGCTGAGCTAGTTCCCTTTAAGCCATTGGCAGTCTCACATTCCAGGAACTAAGTAAAGCACAACACTTGAAATTTTGTTGCACAATCAGTACCCTTATTGGAGACCTGTGGTACTTTTAACTTTAATACACCAGCAGGATCCCTGTTTTCACAATTGCAAAACATCATTCTTGCCCCAAAACACCCGTTCTATATTGGCCACATCTCATTCTGGGCTTCCTGGACCTTTAGCTGAAGGCAATGATTGCATCGACAGAGCTCTAATAGGAGAAGCCTTAATGTCAGATCCTGTTGCTTTGGCCAAGTGTGATCATGAAAATTTTCATCTCTCTAGCCAGACCTTAACGCTCTGACTTAAGATCACTAAGGAGCAGGCAAGAATGATTGTAAAACAATATCCTAAATGTATTACATTATCTCCAGTGCCACATGCCTAATCATATTTGGCAAATGGATGTAACTCATTATGCAGAATTTGGAAAATTAAAATATATACATGTTTGTATTGATACTTGTTCAGGATTTCATTTTGCTTCTCTGCATACTGAAGAAGCCTACAAAAATGTAATTGATCATTGCCTACAAGCCTTTAATGCCATGGGATTGCCTAAACTTATTAAGACAGATAATGGGCCATCCTATTCTAGCAAAAAGTTTACTTCATTTTGTAAAGAATTTGGCATCAAACATAAAACTGGAATTCCTTATAACCCCATGGGACAAGGAATAGTTGAACGTGGAATTCCTTATAACCCCATGGGACAAGGAATAGTTGAACGTGCTCATCGCACTTTAAAAAGTTGGCTTTTAAAAAACAAAACAGGGGCAGTTATATCCCCCAAGGTCATCAAAGGCACATCTTGCTTTTGCTTTATTTGTTCTAAATTTTTTGCAAACTGATATTAAAGGTTAGTCTGCAGTGGATCACCACTGGCATCCAGTTACTTCTAGTTCTTATGCCATGGTAAAGTGGCAGGACCCATTAACTAAGGTATGGAAGGGTCCAGACCGGGTCCTAATCTTGGGAAGGGGATCGGTCTGTGTTTTTTCACAAAAAGAAGATGGAGCATGATGGCTGCCCGAGAGATTAGTTCGTCAACTGGACACAGATCCTGAATCATCTAGTAAGTATGACTCTAACCTTGATTATGGCTAAAAATCCTCTTTAGCCAAAAAGTTAAATTAAAGCACAACCTCCACTCCCCGCGAAGCTGTAACCCTTTCTGCAATTCTCAGTCACTTCCCCCACACTGGAAGCTCTAAGTCTAGCCTCTTAATTGCTAATTTGCAATTGAATGGAGTACCTGGACTTTCCCAAAAGAAGCTTTTGTACTGTGCCTTTCACTGTCTAGACTTTGTTTTCAAAGAGGTCAGTCAACGCCCTTTAGCCTGACTGCAGTGTGCATGCATCCCCGCCCCCAACAGAACGCAGGTGACAGTTATTAATTTTCATCAAGAATTCTAAGTACATATTGTGGCTTTGGTCTGATTTGGGAATAAGGTGCGCTATGAGGGCCGGTTAGTCAATGACAGGTAACCAGATCCCGGATCATACAAATCTAAGACAGGGGTACATGCCAAAAGGCAGTGGTTGTTGATATTACACCACAGAGCCAAGTTTGTGTGAATTATAACACAAACTAGCTGCATGTAACTTCTGATGACGGAATTGGATGGTTCGAGAGGATCTGAGATCCTAAGGCAGGCATAGCCGCCAGCCACCATAATTCCCAGGCAGGACTATGGAGCATAAATAAATTTTTTGCCTCAGTTCAGCTTTTTTTAAAAAAAAATATTAATAACAGGGAGGAGATGTAGCCTCCCATAAGCCTGTAGCAGGCTAAACCAGAACTTGACCTTGCTGCCACTAAGGAGATTATTTAGGGTGGAGCCTTCCTCCCTAGATCACTCTATTGTTCCGCCACTGCCGTAGTTCCTCTTCAAGATACTGCTACCTACTGAGAGGCCCCCAGAGCTCTCCTGCACTTCATCATCTGCAGCTGGTTCCAGGCTCCAAGGATGAATTCGCGGGAATGAACTTTCTCCCCTTTTTTATAAAGCATGTCTGCCATTAAAAGTTTGAACCTTGAGCAGACTAGTTGTCTTGGTTCCATTATTTCTCAACCCACCTAGGCTCCCTCTTTTCTTCCAGATTCCAAGATGCCTTTCAGGCTTGAACCCGGACATGTGAGCCGCTGGCCAGCCCCAACAAAATTTATAATTAACCAATCACATTTATGTATCAATACATTCTCAACTTATAAGAAGCCAATACAATAATTTCAGAACCAATTGATAATGATAAAAGCTTTATCCCAATTATTCTTATGATATCATAACTATCTGTAGATGGTTCACATCTGCCTCCATTCCTATTTTTCCTTCTCCCCAATGATGCTCCCTCTCTACAACTCTTTGCTCTGCCTTCCTTTTCCCTGTCCAATCACAGGCCTCCTCTGCACTAATGAAATTGGACAGGGAAAATCCTGCAACACCCTTCTCCCCGGAATCACTTCCCCTGTGTGCTTTTTCAGAAAAGAGCAGGTCCCCAAGAGACATCAATCAAACAGGACAAACAAAATAGAAGACAAGGCAAAAGCCCTCAAACTGAGGCTGTACAGGGCAAACCCATTAGGAGGAAAAGAGTCCCAAGAACAGGCAAAAGAGTCAGAGATACACCTGCTTCCACTGTGAGGAGTCTCAGAAAAACAAACCAACAGTCACAATGTATACTGCAGAGGACCTGATGTAGACCCTTGAAGGCTCCTTGCTTGCTGCTTCAGTCTTATGTGTCCTGCCTAGATTTAGATCCTTTAAAGACTAAAGTTTAGGTTTCTGAACAAAACTTAACTCTAAAATAATAATACAATACACCTCCGGTTACTTTGATTAAAACATATACTTCTCTAGAGAACACCCAAATTTGGATAGGTCTGCTAGACTCTGTACAGTCATATTTTTTTCTTATTATTTTAGTCTGAAATGTATTGTGTTTATACTGCAGTGAAAAGTACTGAAAGTGGTGGTATGATCTGCTGGGTAGAATTTGGGGACCGTAAGATGGTCACTTACTGAAATATTACTAATTCAGAGAAACACATCATATTATCTTGCTTGTAGGTATTTGTCATACAAGTGACTTTTTAATCAATGTTTTTGTACTATTTGAATCTAGCAGATGTTGACAAGAAATTTTTCTTGGAAAGGTAATGTGAGATAATTTTGAGGGAACCATATCAAAAAAGGTTCAATGTTCTGACCGAAACATGTTGAAAATTAATATAAGATGTAGGACTGCCTGGTTCTTCTGTGCTCTGGGCCTCATGTAATTTAGGTTTCTGGGTTGCTTAGTTGGGAACATTAAAAGTACTTGGCTATACAAATTATTCAACAATACCCCATAGGAAATATAATTAGTGTGCAAACTATCAGGGTTACATATAGGCAAGAATGTCTGTAAAAACAGAATAGTAGCAAATATGGAGTCATTGTCTTAAATGCTTAGAGGGATGTGTTTGCAAATCAGAACTGTATATTCACAATACCTTATGCACTTTTTTTCCTTAGCCTTTTAAATGTGCCTCTCTCAGATTTTGCTCTATCTCAGCTCCTGGGAACAGACTATTCCAGACAGAGAAAAAGAAACAGCAGATGCTTGCCATGCAAGGAAGTCCAGCAGGTGTTAACATGTGGAAGAGTAATCAGGACAGACACAGTCAGGACAAAGTGATTCAGGCACACAGACCTTGTCTGGATTGTATTAGTGGGTATTAGTGGTGAGAAACAATAACTTGTGGGTTTAATCAAAGGTACACTTTATCTGATTTGCACTTTGAAAGCTGAATCTGGGTTCTGTATTAAGGGCTTGGGGGAAATATATGAAAATAGTATACATGGGAAAAGGCTAAATGTGGGAAAAGAGGACAGTGATGTCGCATGGAATGGGCAGGGTCTTGTTTAGTGATTGACTTAGTTAAGGTTTCTACTGCTATGGTAAACACCAGCAAGAAAAGTCAGGGCAGGAGCTCAAGGCAGGAATCTGAGTCAGGAACTTAAACAGAAGTCATGAAGAACACTGCTCACTGGCTATGGCTTGCTCAGTTTTATACGCAAGGACCACCAACCCATTGGTAGAACCACCCAGAATGGGCTGGGCCCTTTCCCATCAATAATCAAGAAAATCACCCCAACTTGCCTACAGAGCCATCGGATGGAGGCAATTCCTCAACTGAGATTCCTGTTTCTTGGGTGAAGACTTCTAAGTTTGTATCAAGTTGACAAAAACCAATTAGTACAGGGATCCTTGATTTTCAGGACTAGCATATCGAGATATGCAAGCATGCAGGATCTCTCTCTCTCTCTCTCTCTCTCTCTCTCTCTCTCTCTCTCTCTCTCTCTTTCTCCCCCTCCCCCTCTATCTCTCTCAAAACTTACATAACAGATGCACATATAAAATATTCAAAATTTTAAAGTTGAATTTTAATTTTTGGTGTGTGTGTGTGTGCGGTTATGTATGTGTGTGTGTGTCTCTCTCTCTCTCTCTGTGTGTGTGTGTGTGTGTATGTGTGCATGTGTGTCCCTGGACTGGAATTGGAGTTAGAGAAAGTTTTGAGCCTCCCATTTTGGGTGTTGGAAATTGAGCTCAGATGTTCTGAAAGAGCCACAAATATTCTTAACTACAGAAGCATCTCTCAAATCTCTTAACTTATCCTTTTAATTGATTCACGAAGTTGTAAGATTCTGGATGGATATTTCATACATATTTTCTTTGGTTAACCCTTCCTTTCCCCCTCACACTGAGCCCTTTCCACACCTCAAACTCTCTCTCTCTCTCTCTCTCTCTCTCTCTCTCTGTCTTCATAGTACCTCCATGTTACAATCTCCTTTCCCTTAAAGTATTCCATACCAATGGCCCTTTTCTAGTTTCCTTATTCCTACAGGTACCACAGCTTAAACACAAAAATTTGAAGATTTGAAGAGACTATGTTTGTGAGCATGAAAAGTGGTGGTTATCTTTCTGTGCCTGTGTTAACATGCTGGTTATAATTTCCCTTTCTTGTTTCATCCATCTACTTGACATTTTCAGTCTAATTTCTCTATAGCTCTTCAGATTGATTATCCATTCTTAAACTAGGGTTGCTTTTCTTGATGTTTAGTCATTTTTGGTTCGTTTTGTTCTTCTAGATGCTAATCCTCCATTGGAGGTATGGACTGGCAATGGTTTTCTAAAGTTCTGTGGACTTCCTCTTAACCTGATTGGCAGCTTTCTTTGCTGCACAGAAACTTATGAATGTCATGAGATCCCATTTGTCAATTGTTGGTCTTATTCCATTACTTACTGGAATTCTATTCAGGAAGTTTTGCAGTTGCTTATATGCTGAGGAGAGCTCCCTGTTCTTTTCTTTAGCAGTTTCAAAACAAAGTACCTTGTCTTATATTGAGGTACATGAGGCAGTTTCAGTTGAATGTTGTTCATACTAAGAGATGATTTAGTTTTATTTTACTACACACTGATATAATTTTACAGCACCATTTATTTAAAATACATACATAAGGAACCTTAAAGAGTCCATCAGAAACCTCTTAGATCTAACAAACCTTTTCAATAAAGAAGCAGGAAAACACACAAATCTGAACCATTCCTATGTATTAGGAACAAACAAACTGAAAAAGAAGTAAAAGAAACAACACATTCCCACTAGTCACAAAAACAAACATAAACAAAGAAGCAAAAGGCCTACAGAACAAAAAACTTTAAGACTCCAAAGAAAGAAATTGATATAGTCACCAAGAGATTGGAAGATCTATGCTTGTGCAACGAAACAGTTAATACTGTAAAATTGGCTATTCTACCCAAAAAAATCTGCAAATTCAATGTGAACCCAATAAAACAATCTCAATTCTATTCACAGACATAGAAATTGGTAATCTTACATTTAATATGGAAACACAAAGGATGAAGGCTAGCGAAAAAATTTCTGGGGGAAGTACCAAACATGTATGATTTCAAATATACTATAGAGCCACAGTTATCAAAACAGTATAGCATTGCCATTGATCCTGTTAAAAAATAATTTTCCAAACTTTCTTCCTGGCCTTTCAGATGTCTAGTTATATTTGGTTTTAGCTACTGAGGGGCTGTGAGCTTGCAAGGTTTGTCACAGTAGACTATATTCCTATGTTTTTTATTTGTTGTGCTTTGCCTATCAGTCAGGGTGGATTGTATTTTTCAGTTTTTATCTCACCCTTTTCTAGAATTTTATGGGTCTTTCCAGTAAGTAGTTTTCACTTGGATTTATTTTCCCTGGTAGTATTTACAAAGAAAACCAACTGCAATAACAGAGTGATTTGAGGGGACTTATGGTGGCAGGTTGTGGTTGGAGACAGCATTTTACCTAAATTGCTAAAAGATGGAGATAGTAAAAATATATATAGAGAGAGCAAGTACAAAGAAAGCAGTGAACATACAAGTCATTCTGGTACAATACAAGCCAAACACAACCAAACCGCGGATGCACAAAAACTGGAAAGAAAATACATAGAAAATGAGATAAAAGCATCTACATCCTCAGTCACTACTTTCCCAAAACTCTTTAATGAAATATTTTCACAAGTAGATACTTTTTCATACAGATCTTAGATTTCAAATACACAAATAATTAAATATACCAAAGCTATTACAGAGTTACATTAATTGAGTTAATTCTTTTGTTTGAAAAATCGTAAACGATTTTCACATCTGAAGACAATACCTTTAAATTATGACATGTGTACTACTATATATTACTGATCAGACCCCCTTGAAGGAAGTTAAAATGAATATGAAATTTGGGTCATTTTAGTGGCATATTTGAAGCTATTTGTAAATACTGATTGAATTATATATAGTCTAGTAAAAATCATAAATTTTCTGGTTAGAGCACATATGAAAATTCTTTAACAATGTTGATTCTATTTGCAAAATTTAAGTTTAAAATAAATAGCTTTAGAATGCCTTTCTCTTTAAGTTGCTTATATGATGACCTGATTATCTTTTAATGGTGTCTTTGCTAATAGAGTTTGGCAAAACCCAAATATATATATTAGAAATATATATATGATTAGAAAACATTTAACCAAATAGTCTTTTTATTTTGTTTTAGTAAAGGAACAAAAGTATGAAAACATTACCTTTGACTAATATACTAAAGAAATCTTACTTATAATAAAGTGAATTTCAGCACTCATGGATATGTGCACATAAAAATCCACATATGCACCTGCTGTTCATATTAGCACATGATATTAAGTCATAACATGAGCTGGTATAATTAAGCTCAACATAGCTATTAGTTTTGTAGCTATTGTAAAATATTCCTTAGTTTAATTAAATGACAACAATGAAATTAATTGGTTTTCTGTAGTGCATAAATCATGGAAATATTATGGAAATTTTTGTCTCATTAAGACCATGACACACAACACTTTTAAGATTAAAAACTAATAATTTAAAGATAATAAGGAAATTGACACTATATGTACTTATATTATGACTTAATGAGTCCTATTTATTATATGACTCATGAGTCAAATATATATCTATATATCATTTAATGAGTCAATTATTATAACATAAATGAGTAGAATATTGTCTTGAGTTAACTTTTTGTTAATACATGCAATTTATTTAGTTGACAAAGCTATTTGAGAACATAATGACAAGCAGAGCTGTTTAGACATATAACTGAAGGTCCCTGCTTTTGTCCCTCAGGAAATGGCATGAGCTTTCTTCTAGGTAGATGGACATTTTATACAAAACACCTTGAGAGATCTCTATGTTAAAAAGAGGAAGTCCTCCAGGGTCTGTTTTTGAAGAAGATTGATAATAGGGCTGTTCAGTATCAGAAATAAATGGTTATTTGAAGTTGAAAGTGAACCCAGAAGAGAAAAAAAGAGTCTTAGTAACAATGTCAAGCTGGAAACGGTGTAAAAAATGTGAAAAGTGAGACACATCAAGAGGAATGATGGGAGGGGAAGCAATGAGAAGACCATCCAACTTGCTTGGGTGGTTTCTACCCAGGCACTATGATCACCAGCAGTGTCCTCATGTCTTAAACAGAAACACCCCCCCCCCACACACACACAGATACACACACACACACACACAGACACACACACGAATGCATATGTTCACAAACACATCTATCATCTATCTAATCTATCTATCTATCTATCTATCTATCTATCTATCTATCTATCATCTACACATATACATATATATATATATGTGTGTGTGTGTGTGTGATTCAATAGTATTTTTGCAAAATCTACGTAAAAGGATGTATTCAGATAGTGCTGAGCATAAAGTATAATATAAGTAAGTTGGCTTAAATAGCAACATTGAAAATGTATCAGAAGAGGAAGGTAGACTCAGAGGTGCAAAATGGAAGCTTCTAGATTTCAGCTAAATTCTGCCTTAGGAGATCTGCTTTCCTCCTCCTGACTTGAGATAATAGAGGAACTCAAAGCAGTCCACAGTATCAGCTGACTAGTGGGGATATTAAAGTGGCTTTGGACTCTCCACACAAAAGGCATTTGACTCATACTGAGAAATGTTAACCAAGTGTTTTAAATGCAGAAGGCTTTGTTCTGATTCGTAGTGGAGTCAATTTGCATTTCTGGGCTCCGTGGAGTTTTGTCTGTGAAACATTTCAAATATTTTACAAGTCTAACAAAAATTGAATAGCTTCTCATGAAAAGGTGACACGAGCTAACTAATCTGTCAAATATCTTCTCTAAAACAGAATTGTATCCACTCCGGTGATAATTCTGTAATGGTATCTCTTGCCTTTCAGAAGCACTGATTAGCAGTTAGATGTCTTTGATGGAAAAAGGCAGAGAAAACAATTATTAAAGATCTAAATTTCTATCTCAATTCTTTCCTGCTAGACTTAAGCAAACTCACTGTGAAGCCATACAAGGCTCAGAACTGTGACTGTGGTGGCAGAGTTTCAGGGAGTTTGGTGTTCTGTTGAGTGTCCTTGTGAAAGTATCAGCTTAGCTTGGAGGACCTCTAGGCCTGACACTGTTTCCTCAGTCACTAGCATATGAGGCTTGAAGCTGACTTCTGCAAATGAGCCCACCTGGCTGTATCCTGGAGGACTATCAGTCTAAATCTGAGATTGTAGCCAAACCTCCCCCAGATTTCTCATTTAGGAGATTTGTATATTGTGTGTTGTCTTCTTGTCAGGCTTTGAGTTTGTTTCTTCACTCACTTTTAATAATCAAAGGTATAGATAAGAATCCAACTTCTTGAAATTGTTTTAAATAAAGTATCTATTTAAGTTACATTATCTCAAATAGAGATAAATAGATGAAAGTGGAGTGATGTATCCACAGAAGTTATTTGATCTCCACTTTTAGCAACCATTTAAAAATTGTATATGAAATTTTTTTTTTTTTTTTTTTTTTTTTTTTTTTTTTTTTGGTTTTTTGAGACAGGGTTTCTCTGTGTAGCCCTGGCTGTCCTGGAACTCACTTTGTAGACCAGGCTGGCCTCGAACTCAGAAATCCTCCTGCCTCTGCCTCCCGAGTGCTGGGATTAAAGGCGTGCGCCACCACGCCCGGCTGAAATTTATTTTAACAAATACACAAAGCATAGAAACTGTTTGATGGATCAGTCAGCTTCTCTGAGGCTGTCATTTTATTGTCTACCACCCAGTAATGGCCCTACTGTTATTATTTGTAATTATAATATTATTTTATTGTATTGGTTTAACGCAAAACCAATTTATTCTACAAAAATAATAGAATAACTCTATGACCTCACTCACTTTTGGTAGGTTATATTCAGGTTATATTGCTATGTGAGAATAGCAAGTTTAATTTTTCATATTTTTGTTAGTTGTTTAAATTAGAATGGAGATTTTTTTTGTAATAGAAAAAACAGTGAATTTTTACAAGTGAGGAGCAAATGAAAATTCAATTGTTTTACATCAGTTTACCCTAATCCACATGAATTAATATTTGATTTACTTTTCATTTATTTAGTAACCATAGGAAAAAACAGACTTTGTGTAAAAGTTAAGTTCCATGGTCCAGTACAAATAAAATGTTGGTAGAAGCCCATGAACATAATCGAGGTAAAACTCCCGTGTGCTGCAAGTGTTCAGAGCATGCATGGTTTTCTGTGGTGCCCAAGTGCTGAGCGAGGGCTGCCCTAAGACAGCGCTGTGCACAGGAGAACACCTCAGTGTTGCCGACTTTCTGAAGTGCAAGGAGGCAGCTATGCTTGCTTAGGAACAAGGTTGGAGGTAAAATGATCTTGTTTGCCCAGACAAATACATACATATGGACAAAGGGATAAAATGTAATAAGTTGAAGAATTCTGTAGTTCTGAGAAAGAATGCTGTATTTTGAACCTTCAGTATGAAAGGAAAAAAAAAAAAAAGACTGTCAGCCTTTTGTATTCTGTGTCAATTTGATAAAAATTCTCTGGGTTTTATTCACATGCTTTCTAAATGTTAGAAAACATTAATTTGATGACACTTCAAAAATTAAAAATGCAACAGGTAGTGACTGAAATTTTCCCTTCTAGAGTGAGGCAACTTTGCCCCTTTAAATAGTGTCAAACACACAATGGTTAGCTTGTGATTTTCCTACTTTTTGATGGCAAAAAAATGATGTGTTTTCAGTTGCAAACATATTTAAAAATTTAAATAGAGGCCATTTATGAGGTGACTCTTGATATGACCATGTGCTGCAGCTACACATTGGTGAAAAGAATCAACCATTACTTTACAAAGTATTGAATGATAAATCATGATGCTTACTAGAGGTGTTCTAGGGACTTTAGTCTTTCAATATCTTTAACTTACATGGCTTTAGCAAGACATACAAGCCATCTTCGGTGGAAAAGCATCTAGCCACATCACCATTTCAACTTCTTACCGTTCTTATTTCTTTATCATTGGTTGGCCTCCTAAAACTTTTCAACATTTTTGTAGTCCTTCCATCTCCTCATTCCTGTTTTATCACTGAACAATTGCTTTTTAAAATATATTAGGTTTATGATATATTTATACCCCATGCTCTACCACATATACAAATTAATGTCTGGATTATTGCTTGTTTATCTGTTATAGACACAAAGATAAGAAAATGTAATAACAATATTTTATGGGAAAGGCTTTGTAATCAAGAAGATAGATGCAAAATGAATTGATATTTGAATTTAGGTGAAGGTTGAAATTAAGGTTTTTGGAGAGTGTATTTTAGAATAGAAATTACAAAGGTTTAGGAGTTGGGTACAAAAGTGTATGCTATACTAGGAGTCTAGGTAATAATTATGTGTGTTTGGAATATAGAGTGTTTGCTGGAATTTTTGGCAGCTAAAGCTGGGGAAGTGGTTATTTTAATGATTTTATGCTTCATCCCACTTTCGGTTGAAGAGAGCAATGAGTGGTTTTTAAGCACACAGTGGGCTGCCTCATTTCTTTTCATGGCTTTTCTCAGCATCCCTAAGTTAATTATTCCCAAATCCTTACCTGCAGTTCTTACTTGGTTGTTCTGCATCATAATTGTCTTGGAAATTGCTGCCTTGCTAGCTTACACATTTTCCTGCTGTCTCTCAAACAAAGTCCACTTTAAACAAACTAGCCTTGTCCTTTGAAAGACTCATGTTTTGTTTTTTTTTTCTCCTTCCCTTGTTTCATAAAGGCAATATTTCTCCAGGCCACTATGACTTAGTGACCTGGTGCCATCTTCTGAACATATCACAGCCTCTCCATCACTGCATTCTCTACAAGGAACTTCACATTTCTTCATTTTTGTTCCTTTTGCCACTTCTAATGTCTCAGACTACATTCATCCTCAGCCCAACTGTCGTAATGAGCTAAGAGGTTTTTTTTTTTTTTTTCATTTGCTTCCAATTTACTATAAAGAAAGGCACCAGAACTTTGCGCTACAAAAAGAACTTCATGACATAATTTCTACCCTTAAAAATCTTTAATGGTTTCTCACTTTTTGTAAAATAAAATTTAGATTCCTTAGTGCCATTCTAATTTGGTGATTTCCATCTGTTTTCTTTCTTAGTCCCACCCCTCCTTTGGGCACTCTTCTTCCTCAGAAATATATCTTATCAGGAACCATCATTCACAATGCTTCATTGATGCTTTAAAATCTTCTTCATTCATAGTATATTGTCTTATATTAAAATTAAGTTTATTCTTTAAAAAAAATGTATGTAATTCTCATAGTGCATTCTCAAATGGAGGGGGGAATCCAAATTTGGCTTACCTAAATTCTCTGGCATAGTTGTACCTAAGTTTCAACTGGGACTAGAGTCCTTTCCAGATTTGTTTAGAAGTAGAATTTGCTTCTGCCTGTGTCTTAGTCAGGGTTTCTATTCCCGCACAAATATCATGACCAAGAAGCAGTTGGGGAGGAAAGGGTTTATTCAGCTTACACTTTCCATATTGCTGTTGATCACCAAAGGATGCAGGACTGGAACTCAAGCAGGTCAGGAAGCAGAAGCTGATGCAGAGACCATGGAGGGATGTTATTTACTGCCTTGCTTCCCCTGGCTTGCTCAGCCTGCTCTCTTCTAGAATCTAAGACTACCAGCCCAGAGATGGTCCCATCTACAAGGAACCTTTTCCCCTTTGATCACTAATTGAGAAAATGCCCCACAGCTGGATCTTATAGAGGCATTTCCCCAACTGAAGCTCCTTTCTCCGTGATAACTCCAGCCTGTGTCCAGTTGACACACAAAAGCGGCCAGTATAGCATGCATTCATTGACATCAGGTTCTATTCCTCCCAGGGTCCTTGGCTAGTTCCCTAGCTTATCATAGCTTTGTCCACACAGCTCCCTATTGACTACTTTATCACTTTTTTTCATACATGAGACAGCTTTCACTGTGAAAGCTTTGTGGCCACATCAATGTGGCCAAGAGAGGCGGAGACAGAGAACAAACACCAGTCTTCTGAAGCATAGTCTTATAAAGGATATTTCTCTACTTTCTTCGTGTCCTGTTTGACAGAATTATGTTACTAAGTTCAGGACCTATTAAAGGAGAGCTCATTGTATGCAGGATCTGGTACTAGGATGCTGTCCATCACACAGAATTCCCCATGGTTTCATTCCCTACCTGGGTAACTAATGTTACATTGTAGGCCTTCAGAAATCATCCCCCAATTGAACTGAAAGACAGTATCCCAGCGTCTCAGTTACTTTTGCTGTTGCTGTGATAAAATATTCTGAAAAAAGTCAATGAAGAGAAGAGTTTTATTTTGGCACACAGTTCAAGGCATTGTGTCAAGAAGACAAGGCCGTGAGAAGTTGAAGCTTCTGGGTCATATCTTATCCTCTATTAGGAAACTGAAGGGGATAAAGATGTAGGCTGCTGCTGCTCAGTTCCCTTATATAGTCCAGAATGCTTATATAGCCTAGGATCCTAGCCATGGATAGCTGTCATTCATAGTAGATGGGTCTTTCCACCTCCATTAATCTAATTAAAATAATTCCCACGCATGCCAGAAAGACTATCTTCTACGGGATTATAAATTTTACGTGGTGATGATTCATCTTAACTATCATACCCAGGTTGCAACTCAAATTGAAGCTGGCATTAGTATCACTGGAGTTGGTTTCAAGTATACATGTGTAATCTGATATGGTGAATGCCTTTATCCACTAAGGCATCCTGCAGGCCCTTGACTTTACATTCCATAATTCATGTAGTTAGACATTTATATAGATAGTTTCACTTTGCTAGATCCTAAGTTTGTTGTGGCATTCTCTGGTAAAGTCAAGAATTTGAGTTTGTGTTTAGTACGTTCTGTGATGTGAACAAATATCTAAAACAAAAAAAGAGAAAACAAGTAAAAAACAAAACAAAGCAAAACAAAACCCCCAAAACCCCCTGAAGTGATCTCTGGGGCTTACATTAGAGGGACTGCAGTCCACCATGGAGGGAAAGTGTGGAGCAGAAGCAGAGAGCAGGTGCTGGTGTTCCTCATTTTCTACTTTTAGTCTCTAGCACCCCCTCCACATTCAGAGTGAGCCTCCTTTCTCAGTTTAACCTGTCTAGAAAGTCTTAAGTACAACCTCCATGAGTTTGTCTCGTCCACTCAAGCAGAAAACAGTGATTAACCTTGTAATACATGCTGACAGTTTTGAAATTGAACTATATCTATAAACTTTAAAATGTCAGAAAACATGTAAGTTTTCCTTTATATTAGTTTAACATAGATAAACTTTCTCTCATCTTAATGAACACAAAAGCATTTTGGTGAGTGCTATCGTCTCAACTTTCTAGGGCTATTATTATATTTCACTTACCTTCGCTTTTTATTTAAAAAATTTTATCCTTTGACATCAATGAATTATATTTATAAGCTTTTTAAATGATACAAACAGATTAAAGTAGTATAATATGAAAAGAGAATTAATTTTGTTAGAACAATTCTTAGTTTAGGTTAAGGTTTTATTCATTACTTGGGTCAAAATAACCTCATTTTAATCTTTTTACGGGGATATTATCTGTTTTTGAGATGTTTGAGATGGAAAGTATAAAGCTTAAATTCCCAGGAGCAGTGAAATAATTGCACTTTGAATTTATAAAATCCTTTCTGTCTAAGCTGACAATAGTGATGGAAATATTGCAATTGAATCCGGCAAACATGTACATTTCAAAGTTTGATAATTGAATAAAATTGGAAATTAAAGGATAAAAAATACTACTCTCCTCTTGTTCTATTCAAACCTGTAAACTCGACTTAAAAACTATCTACTTTTTAGATAAAGTATTACTTAATTAAATTTTTGGATTCTCGTGAATCTCTTCAGATACGTCCCTGAATTCTGACCATCAGACATGAGTTTTAGTAAAGATGTAGAGCCTGCTTAGCAGTGCATCCCTGTCACCAGGGTTTGTTATAATTGCTTATAAAGAAGGTTATAAACCTTCTTTCCTCAACCCAAATGAAAGGATTAAACCCATTTGTATTAAGAATTTGGAAGGTGGGATGAAAGGACGGACCATCTAAAGACTGCCATATCCAGGGATCCATTCCATAATCAGCCTCCAAACGCTGACACCATTGCATACACTAGCAAGATTTTGCTGAAAGGACCCTGATATAGCTGTGTCTCTTGTGAGACTATGCCGGGGCCTAGCAAACACAGAAGTGGATGCTCACAGTTAGCTATTGGATGGATCACAGGGCCCCCAATGGAGGAGCTAGAGAAAGTAACCAAGGAGCTAAAGGGATCTGCAACCCTATAGGTGGAAAAACAATATGAACTAACCAGTATCCCCCGGAGCTTGTGTCTCTAGCTGCATATGTATCAGAAGATGACCTAGTCGGCCATCAGTGGAAAGAAAGGCCCATTGGTCTTGCAAACTTTATATGCTTCAGTATAGGGGAACGCCAGGGCCAAGAAGTGGGAGTGGGCAGGTAGGGGAGTTGGGGAGGGAGGGTATGGGGGACTTTTGGGATAGCACTGGAAATGTAAATGAAGAAAATACCTAATAAAAATTAAAAAACAAAATAAAAAACAAACAAACAAAAAAGAATTTGGAAGGTGGCATATAAAAAATAACTTTTCAATTATTTCCTAATAATTAATATCTAATTTACCAAAATCTCAAACTTTCCAATAGTCTCAGAAATGAGAGATTAAATATATGTTAGAAATGAGTTAAATATGGTGTTTAATTTAAGAAAATATATTGTTTTGCAAATGGTAATAATTACATGGTAACTAAATTCTTCACTACTGGCTTTGTGTATATCTTAGCATTTACTGCTTTTTGTCAGTGACAAATACTTAATTCTAAAAAAACAACAATATCAAGTAAAAATGACAGAAATGTAATTATGATAGCGTCTAAATGTGTGTACATTTTTACTCTACTAGAACTCCAGCCTTCATTTAACATCTAAGCCCTGCCCAGTGAAAGTCTTTTATCCTCTTTTGAAAACAAATCTGATGTTTTTTGCACGTTATATCCATATTTTCATGTATCATTGAAATTAAGCAAAGCTTTAAATGTTTATTTGTATTTCCTATATTTATTTTTAGGTGAGCATGTGCAATTTCACTTGTGACCTCTGTGGCACACATGTGGAGGTCAGAGGACAGCTTATGGAAGTTGATTGATCCCCTTCTTCCACCATGTGAGTCCTGGAAATTGACCTCATCAGGTCAGTGACAATCACCAGCATCACCTGCATCATCTGCATCACCTGCCCTACGTCAATTGGTAGGATAACTTTTTTCAGTGAAAAAGAAGCAATAAAATTATTGTTAATGAACTTACTGCCATAAAAATAAAACATTAAAAATTTCACTAAGTTTCTTTTGAATTTCTCTGACTAAACCAACAGTTCAATTACTCTAATTAATTAAAAGAATAAATATTGGGGCAATAAACTTATATTAAGTGTTTTTGACAGATTGTCATCTTTCAAAAATACTGACTGGTTTTAAAACTCTGTTCAACCACATATGACTATTTCAAGGTTAGGAGGGCTCAAATATGAAAGTAGAGTGAAGTTTGTCAAAAAATGTTTTTGCAAATCTGAAAGTAAAAGTACCAAACTAATTTTTATGGTCTTGTGAATTATGGAAGGAAGAAATGTAAACTAACAAGAAACAAGGAGATAGAATGCCTGGGAAACTGTGCAATCATTTATCGTGTACCTAAGAGTTTCTTTGGCTGGAGCTTTAATATTTGCAGTAATTTAAAAATGACTATAATCTTTAATTTTCCATAAAAATTTTCTTAGTTGGGTGTGGTGGCACACGCCTTTAATCCCAGCACTCGAGAGGCAGAGGCAAAAGGCAGGTGGATTTCTGAGTTTGAGGCCAGCCTGGTCTACAGAGTGAGTTCCAGGACAGCCAGGGCTATTTAGAGAAACCCTGTCTCGAAAAACAAACAAACAAACAAACACCAAGCCAAAACAAAAAAATTCTTAGGGCAAATATTGATACATGTGTACACAATAGATGTCCTTCCATCTTACAGATATTAAAAATCATTCTTCCACAAGAGCTTCTTCAGGAGGTAATTCAGTTCTCATGAAATATCTATCAAAAGCATGTAAGCCGGGTGTGGTGGCGCACGCCTTTAATCCCAGCACTCGGGAGGCAGAGGCAGGCGGATTTCTGAGTTCGAGGCCAGCCTGGTCTACAAAGTGAGTTCTAGGACAGCCAGGACTATACAGAGAAACCCTGTCTCGAAAAAACCAAAAAAAAAAAAAAAAAAAAAAAAGCATGTGTAAAAGTATCTTTTAATTTTCCAGATGTAACTGCCATCTTGGAGTTTTACTGCTGAATAAACTCACCCTTCCTAGTTCTTTCTGAATTCTGGCTGGCTGGTTCAACTCAGCTGTTCTGGCTTAAGACCCCTCTTTAAGATTGATTCAATCTGACTTCTCTCAGCTTCTCACTGGATTGTTCTTCTTGGCTTCAAACTAACTCTGGCAGATTTTTCTAATCTGGCTCATTCTTGCTCTCTGGCTTCAACTGCCTCTGCTGGCCTGTACTGTACTATATGAACTCAGTAATAAACTCAACTCCACTGCACCGCCCTGACTGGACTGGACTGTTTTCCAACGGATTCCAAACTCACTGATGAACTGAACTCTCTCTCCCCAGGCTGCTCTTAATTAGCTTTTTTCCTGAAGGTTGAGTGTAGTCTATCTCTGACTCATTCTGTCAAATCCTTCTCTCATTTTTTACTTTGTCTGCTCCTCAATGAGAAGTCACTTTCAAACATGGATGCTTCCTTATAGAAACTAATTTTACCTTAAAGGTGTATACTAAGGACATGTCTGTATTCCGGCTGGAGGGACTAAAGGTGTGTGGTTTGTGTGCATTCCAGCCAGATCACACAGACCTAGGTGTTTGGATGTGATCCCTTGCTAGAGCAGCCAAGTTACTAGATTAAAATTCCTCCACAAGAGTGAGCATTAATTCAGTACTAATTATCAGTTGTATTTAGAACTTTTGGGCCTGTTTCATACTTGTTAAAATATGTTTTTGACATTTTGAAAATAAAAACATTATCAAAATAATAATAATAATACTAGAATTTCTCATTTAGAGAACTTTTGGGAGTTATATTAATTGCTGTGCTATGATGAACAGTATTTGATAAATGTTAGCATGCAGTACATATTGTCTACTATCATTTCATTCATCTCTTTGGGTCAGGGATATAGCAATGAACAAAATAACTTAATGAGAATGTATGGCATATATAAGTAAGTAAAATAAATAAGAAAAATATCTAAGTAATTGGTAGGCTATACAGTGAAAAAGTAGAACAGAGCTGTGAATGCGAAGTGCACTAATGTCAGAGAGAGGCTGAGAGTTTATTTAATTCCAGGAAGGCACTATCCTCACCTCAAATGAGTACATTAGTTAAAGTCTTGAAGAAGAAAAGAGAGTAAGCCATGGGATGTTTGAGCACAGAGACTTTCCAAAGTGTATGCCTTCATCATGGGTGGAAATTATTAATGAGAATCTAATGACAGAGTAATGGGCGTGCATATCTTACTAGACATTCAAAGGATGCATCAGAAGTCCTTATGTTGGAATGAATTATGGAGAGTGCACTGAGAAGTATAAGATGTGTCCTGGTCAGGACGGTACATACTTGTATGTCTATAATACTGGAGACTGGGACAGAAGAATTGCCAATCAAAGACCAGGTTGGTTACAGGGTGAAACATTGTCTCAAAGAAAATTGGAGGATATTCTTGAGGTGTTACAATGTGGGCTTAGAAGACTTCACAGCCTTTGATTCAATTTCAAGAAGATAGAAAGTCAATGGCAAGGTTTTTTGGGGGGTGGGGGTGGGGGGAGGTAAATATGTGACCAGATTACATCCTTAACATGGTCATTAGGACTGATTCCTTGAGACAACTCTGAAAGGGGACAATGCCTAGAGGTGGGGATGGTACTACAGGCAATGGAAGTCCAGAGGCACAGTTGGATAACTGATATGTTTCCAGTGTTGCAGCTGGCTTTGTCAGACATTGCATTCAATGTTCATGAGATGAGAATAAAAAATAACTCTATAGTATGTATCTGAGTCATGGAAGGAAGTTATTATCAAGACTGTAATGATAGAATATTGGACTGGTATATATTACCATACATTTAAAGGAAGAGACAGAAGATACAATGGATAAGTTATGCTGAAGCCAAAATAGAAAGATCTGGGCTAGTGATAATATTTTAATACTTCTGATCATGCCATTAGACTCCTGCTATGCAACTGAATGCAAAGTCTAAAGGTGATTGTGGACAGAAAGTAGCTACTGATTGCTGTTTCTTCATAGAGTTTCAATGTTATGAAAGACATACAGGACTCAGCAAAGATTTCTGAGGGTAAGGATAGTGAGTTAGGGAAATTAAAGAACACTGATGCTTATCTAGTTGTCAAGGAAGGAAACAGGATAAAAGATTAATAGACAAATTAAACTATGGACAGTTGTGTCTGTTCTCAGTGGAACATCTACCATGTTTCTTTTATTTCTTCATGTGTAGAGAGATTTATGCATCCATACTGATTTGAGTTCACTCACTATAGCTGATTGTTAGGAAGTTTCAACTTTGCCTATTTGTCTCCAACCCTTAGGCAAAACATTTGTTTTAATGTCTAATTGTTGTTGCACTCCAGTGCCTTTGTCCCTTAAATTTCAATAACTCCCCATAGTTATTGTTAAATTCAGTCTACTGACAGTTTAAATATTCATAGGCAGCCCACTTGAAGAGGCCATACATTTTCAAATGTCATTTTCATAATATTCTTTCCAAAGAGTGAATTAATTTACAGTTATATACTTTTTATGACTTTAAAAGAATGTTCATATCTCATTTATTGATAGTTAAATTCATTGAGAGTAGATATAGAGGTAATGAAGACAAGCTACACTATGAATTCAGTTTAATTTTGAAAAAAAATACAAAGTACTAAAATGAACTAAATGAACAATGAGATGAATAATATAAGCTTACTGTTGTCTGGAACATCAGGGTACATTTGAGTGCCCTCTGCATGTTGTGATTTATACTATTAGTGTTAGGGTTAGAAGGCATAGGGATTGTCTAAATTTTACTGTCATGTGTGCTCAGATAAGCTCATAACACTAAATGACTGAAATTTACCTGTTGCTTTCATTCTGTTTTTTTGCATTTTTTTTTATGAGAGAAGTTCATGTTGGCAGATCAGTTATTTCTAGCTCCTGCTTGCCCTGTTACTTTCAACAACATGTAATGACAGCATTGTCTTTCTTCACATAGTTTAAGAGCAGATTCACCATTTGGTGGAGTGAGTGATATGGTTCTTTGAATATGCTTGGCCAAGTGAGTGGCACTATTAGAAAGTGATGTAAGTGTTGCCTTGTTGATGTAAGTGTGGCCTTGTTGGAGGAAGTAGATGTGGCCTTGTTTTCACTTTGAGGGTGAGCTTTGCGACCCTTCTCCTAGCTGCCTAAAAGACAGTCTTGTTCCTGGTTGCCTTTGGATCAAAATGTAGGACTCTCAGCTCCTTCTCCACCACCATGTCTGCCTACATGCTGCCATGCTTCCTGCTATGATGACAATGGACTAGACATCTGAAACTGTAAGCCAGCCTGAATTAAATGCTGTCTTTTTAAAGTGTTGCCTTGGTCATGTTGTCTCTTCATAGCAATAAAACCCAAACTAAGTTGGTACCAGGAGTGCCACGCTCTCCCATCAAGTCAGCTTGACAGGCAGAGGCTTGGAAGCTACTCATGAGGCAAAAGAGTTTCAAGGAAGCTCTCCTCCTGGAGTCTGGCATTCTCTCTAACCCATACATTAATTTTCCATTCCCGCGTTAGTCTAGCGTATGGATTCATGTGCTCTCTTTTAATATTACCCTATTATAAGTGCCTTTTAAGATTGAATTCTGACATAGCTAAACCCAGTGTTCCAAGATCCCAGAAGCCGCTGAGTTTAGAATCCTGTGAGAAAGCAGCAAGGAAGTTTAACCTATTCAGTAACTAATTAAGCATTACAATAGACAGAGCCAGTGGCTCAACTGGTCTGCAGAAAGAGCCTGGGAATCTCACTGAGATAGAAATCTTTAGTACAGGCTACATTCCATACCAAAAGCAAGTTGGTATACTCTCCTGACTAATGGAGATTCTCCAGATAAGAATTAGCAAAGCCTAGGAATTTAGGGGTCTGTGACATTGCATTATTCTTGAGGCCTGCCAAGAGTAGAACCCCCTGGTGCTATTAACACTAAAGTGTGAAATTCTTGCCTGTCACTAGGCTGATCCTAGGCAGGACTGCTTATCTCTATTGTAAACATTTACTTGGTTCCTGCAATTCCTTTTGAAGTCATTCCTTTGTATCTGGTAAACTTCAATGTACCTTGCCTGATGTGACTTGCAACCCCTTGTATTCTCTGTACTATAAAAAGTCTGATGCTGGACCTGAAATATACATTCAGATTCAACACAACCTCTCCTGTGTGCATCTGTCTGTCAATTCATCTGACGCTTTGCCCACCTGCCTGAGAGACCCGTTCCATGTAGATAAAAGGGCCCAGAGGGTCTGCGGCACAGGAGTGGGGTATTTCTGTGATCAACATGACCATGCTTTTGTTTGGAAGATTATGGATTTTGGGACTTTGAATTTGGAAAGAAGTTGAATACTTTAAGTGGGGTTTAATGGACCATCATATAAGAATATGGAAGACATCGGTGCTGAGGTTGACTCGAACTCTGGAGATTGTTCTTATGTTTTGGTGAAGAATGTTGCTGGTTTCTGCACTTGTCTGAAAAGTCTGCTTGAGGCTAAGGTGTAGAGAGTCAAATTAATTGAATTGACAAAGGATGTCTCAAAACAATCCAATTTAGAGTTTGCACTCTGATTTTATCTCATGGAGAGCATTTTGATGAAGGATAGCAAGCTTAAAAAGAAAAAAAAAATACAAAATGTGTGGTTCAAGTAATAAAAGGGCAGCAGGAAGTGCAATGGAGCTAAATGCTGTGTTTGAGAAGGTAAACCTGTTAAGGGAGTGGTGACTGGGGCAAGATACCACCCAGCCAAGCTTATTTTCTGTGCATTTGCCATTGAACAAGGAATAGTTATATCTAGTCATTATTATTATCTGGTTATTGCTTTCATTTAGACTTTTAGTCTGGAATGAACTACAATTCAGAAATGGAGGACACCAGCTTTTGATCCAGATCTTGAGGAATAGTATCCATGAAAAGTCCAGGTGCAGCCATACAGATCTCTGAGTTCAAGGTCAATCTACTGAGCAAGTTCTAGGACAGCCAAGCTTAGGCAGTGAAGGAGTTGGAAAATAGAAATCTGGTAATGATGTAATAAAACAAGGGACACTTGTTTCAGCTACAGTAAGCAGCTTCAGCCATGTGCCTCTGGCTTTAGAATCAAGTGTTAAATGAGACTACTGGGGCAATTGATGATGCTGGTTCTAAAGCTAAGAAATTTGCAGTGATAAAGAAGAGAGCATCATCAATGGGGTGAAATCTTTATGGGAAGTGTTTTTTGATAGTTTATAGCAGCTGTGTCCCAGAGATAGCCAAGGTTGTACCTCACAATACAGCTGGATTTGGTAATGTATAAGAAACACCCAGGTGGTACTGGTTTTGAAGGCATGAAGGCATCATGGAGAGCAGGTGAGACTTGGCACTGTGAGAGACCAGGGAAGACCATTGGCAAAGTGTGGACACAGTTGCGGTTGATGACCCAGGACTAAAAGTGTCATGCAAAGAAGTTGAGGTATGAACCCCATAGACTCATTTGTTTGAACAAGTCTATGGGGATCAGTGAGTAGAATGTGATGGTTTGAATATGCTTGGCCCAGAGAGTGGTACTATTAGGAGGTATGACCTTTTTGGATAGATGTGGTCTTTTTGGAGAAGTGTGTCACTGCAGGGGTGGACTTTGAGAGCCTCCTCCTACCTGCCTGAGAGAGTCTCCATTTGACTTCAGAGCAAGATGTAGAACTCTTAGCTTTTCCAGCATCATGCCTGCCGGGATGTTACCATCATGATGATAATGACTAAACCTCAGGGCCTGTAAGCCTTCCCCAATTAAATATCCTTTATAAGAGTTGCCTTGATCATGGTATCCCTTAACAATAATGAAAACCTTAACTAATACACTGGTTAGAGTTGCACAAAGATATTTTATGTTATTTGTTACAATTGTAAAGTGTGTTATTTTCCTAATTTCTTTCTCGGCTAGATTATCATTTGTATAAATGAGGACTACTGATTTCTTTGAGTTAATTTTTTATTTAGCCACTTTGCTGAAGGTACTTATGAACTGTAGGAGATCTATGGTAGAATTTTTGGGTTCACTTATGTATACTATCATAGCATCCACTAATAGCAATATGTTGACTTTTCCTTGTATCTTCCTGATCTCCTTTAGTTGTCTTATTACTCCGGCTAGAACTTCAAGTACTGTATTGAACAGATAGGAAGAGAGTACACAGCCTTGTCCTGTCCCTGATTTAAGGTTCTCTCCATTTGATGTTGGCTATTGGCTTGCTGTATATTGCATTGATTTTGTTTATATATTTGCCCTGTTTCCCTGATCTCCCTAATACTTTTAATATGAAGGGCTATTGGATTTTATCAAAGGCTATTCGATCATGTATTTCTCTTTCATTTTGTTTATATGGTGGATTATGTTGGTGGATTTTTGAATATTGAACCATCCCTGCATCTCTGGGATGAAGCCTACTTGATCATGGTGGATGAGGTTTTTTATGTGTTTTTGGATTATTTTTGCATCAATGTTCATAAGAAAAATTGATCTGAAATTCTCTTTCATTTTTGAGTCTTTGTGTGGTTTAAGGATCAGGGTGACTGTGCCATTAATAGAATGAGTTTGGCAGTGTTCCTTCTGTTTCTATTTTGTGGAAAAGTTTGAGGAGGATTGGTATTTGCTCTTCTTTGAAGGTCTGGTAGAATTCTGCACTAAAACTAGCTGGCCCTGGGCTTTTTTGTTTGTTTGTTTGCTCTTTAGACTTAAAGACTGTTTCTATTTCTGTAGGGGTTTCAGTGTTGTTTAAATAGTTTACCTAATCTTGATTTACCTTTGGTAAGTGGTATCTGTCTACAAAATTGTCCATTTCATTAAGATTTTCTAATTTTGTTGAGTATACGCTTTTGATGTAAGACCTAATGCTTCTTTGTATTTCCTCAATTTCTGTTGTTATGTCTTCCTTTTCATTTCTGATTTTGTTTATTTGGATGCTGTCTCTCTGTCTTTTGGTTTGTCTGGCTAATGGTTTGTTTCTCTTGTTGATTTTCTCAAAGAATCAGCTCTTGCTTTTGTTGACTGTCTTGTTTTGCTTGTTTCTACATAATTTATTTCAGCCCTGATTCTGATCATTTGCTGTCTTCTACTCCTCTTTGGTGTGCTTGCTTCCTTTTTTTCCCCCTAGAGCTTTCAGGTGTGCTTTTTAAATTGCTGGGATGAGAACTTTTTAATTTCGTTGTGGAGGCACTTAGTGCTATAAACTTTCTACTTAGCAAGGCTCTTACCATGTACCATAAATTTGGATATGTTGTGCCTTTATTTTCATTGAATTCTAGAAAAATCTCTAATTCCTTTCTTTCTTTTTTTCTTCACCGACCTAGAGATCATTGAGTAGAGAGTTGCCTAATTTCCATAAAAGTATAGGCTTTCTGGTGTTTCCATTGTTGAAGTCTAGATTTAAGATATAAGGCTTCATTTCAATTTCTTTGTATCTGTTGAGGCTTGCTTTGTGACTGAATACATGGTCAATTTTGTAGAAGGATCCATGAAGTGCTAAGAAGAAGGTATATTATTTTGTGTAGGTGTGAAATATTCTATAGATGTCTGTTAGATCCATTTGATTCATAGTGTCTGTTTCATTATTTCTCTGTTTAGTTTTTGTCTGGATGATCTGTGAATTGGTGAGAGTAGGGTGTTGCAGTTTCTGACTATTAATGTGTGGGGATCAATGTGCAATTTAAGCTTTAGCAATGTTTCTTTTACAAATGTGGGTGCTGTTGAGTTTGGGGCATAGATGGTCAGAATTGAGATGTCATCTTGATAGAATTTTCCTTTGATGACTATGAAGTATTCTTTCCTCTCTCTTTTGACTAATTTTGGTTAAAAGTCTATTTTATTAGATATTAGAATGGGTACTGCAGCTTGCTTCTTGGGTTCATTTTGTTGGAAAATTTTTTTTTCTATGTCTTTAAGATAATGTCTATCTTTATTGCTCATGCATTTTTTTTTTTTGTGTGTGTGCAACAGAATGATGGATCCTGTTTGCACATCTGTTCCGTTAGTCTGTGTCATTTTATTGGGGAATTGAGGTCATTGATGTTGGGAGAAATTAATGAACAGTGATTGTTTTTTCCAGTTATTTTGATGTTGGTGGTATTAGTATGTGTGTCTGTTTGTGTGTATATTGCTTCCCTTGCTTTTGCTGGTATGTAATTAGTTATTTCCTGTGTTTTCTTGCATGTTGTATTTTCCTGTATGTCTGAAGGGATTTATTTGTTTCATCTTTAAAGACCTCTCTCTGATTGTATTTTCCTGCATTTCTTTAAGGAATTTATTCATTTTCTCTTTAAAGGCCTCTGTTATCTTCATACAATTGGACTTGTGGTCATTTTCTTGTGCCTCGATTTTATTAGAATATCCAGAGTTTTCTGTAGTAGAGTAGCTGTGCCCTGAAGGTATCATACTGCTCTAGCTTTTGTTGGTTGTGTTCTGTTTATGTCCTTTGCTGTCTGGATGGCTTTGAATCTTGCATATTCTTGTTGTAGTATGTATTGGGAGGGAGTGTAACCTCAGTTGTCCTCGTGTAGCAGACCCGATGAGTCTGTATAGCTTTGGACCAGCATGTCTGTATGGTTCAGGATCTGCAGGTTTGTTTTGTTCAGAATCTGAAAGTTTGATGAAAGTAGACTGAGAGGTGGGAGGAGAATGGAAGTCCACATGGGATAGCAGGCTTCTCAGGGTATCTGGACTGCCCCAGAGTACTCAGTGAGCAATCAAGATGGGTGGGGGAGGGAAGCTAACCTATATGATTCAGGCTCCGCAGGTCTCATGAAGATGGGTGGAGTGGTAGGGGGTAGAATGGAGGACCAGAGGGTATAGCAGTAGCTACTTAGGGCAACTCGGCATGCCCCAGAGGATTCAGTGAGCAGGGAAAATCCTATTTTATTTTCTAAGTTTTCCATGATACCTTTTCTGTGCGTATTCAGTAAATGTTAATCAGTTTGACTTATTCTCCTCATGTAGTGTATGTCTTAATATTGCCTTTTATCTGGTTATTTTTATTTTCTCTTTTATTTATAATTCTTTTGGACATAGTCTTATATAGCCGAGACAAAGTCTTATGCAGTGAAGGATGATTTCTAACTTCTGAACCCAGAGCATGCTTATCCTAAGTGCTAGGATTACAGGCATGCAACACCACACCCAGCTTCTCATTTAGACCTTAGGGTACTAATAGGCAGGGGAGTAGTGGCGTAGTCTCTTACTGTGCTGACATTATATCTGCATCAGTATGTCACTGATATTAAGTAGTTAGGAGATGTGTAATGAGAACTGATCCTCTAAGCCACTGTAAGGCTCTACTAATAAACTGCTATAATTTCACAAAGCATTGTTTCTACAATTTCCCACGAAATTACTTTTCTTTTTAACTCTTGGAAGTAAGAAAAGTAATACTGAAATAGTATCTACCCCACAAAGATAGATTTACTTACCTTAAAGGAAGTCTTCCTACTTATTGACATCTAAATTTTCTTTTATAGTAGTAGGAAACTCTTTCTTGTCAGAAGAATAAAACAACATCTCTACACCAGTCTTCCACTGTTTTATTCCTTTTCCTTTCTGTGTTACTCCACATGCAGAGACTTTCCAAAGTAGTTATGAGACCCAAAGCATCAAGGATGGTGAACATTATACAATGTTTAGTATGTTCTGTTTGTAGTTGGTGGTAGTGTTGGTTTTTTTTTTTTTCATCTTCACCATCAACTGTTTATCCTTAAAAGTCTTTATTTGTAATATAAAAGAAAGTTCATGATGTTTAGAACCTGAATTGTAAATGTTTCTTCATCCTTCTAGTGACATTGATTTGATTATATACCATAAACTGCCCAGCAGGATTTTTTTATTGTCAATTTAAAATGTAATAATAGCTCAAGCGTCAGAATGTTAGTGGGTATATTTAGCTTGATGGTAGCAGCTGAGTGATATCACAGCACTGTTCATGTAATCAGGAGCCCTGATAGTCTGGACAGTGAAATAAAAGTCTTGGGTACCCTTACAGAGATATTTTAACAGAGGATTTTTGTACGTTTTGACATTTTCATCTACATTGTATGAACCAAACCTAGAGGAATGAAAATGATCGCACCAATCCCCAAGGTGATAGCACCTCAAGTCTGTGTCAAGACAGCTTGCCAAAATATTGCATTGTAGAACCCCTTGGTAAGTTTGAAAGTAGAATAGCATTTGAGCTGGAAAGGTGAAACTGGCCACATTTTCTTCTTTTCTCTGTCATGGTTATTAACAAGAAGGCTGCACAGGTCACATCTGCCATCTGAAAGTTGAAGAAATTTGTCATTGCTCCTTTTGTCTTCACTTAATACCTAATGAATTTTCTGAAAGAAATGGGATTTCAATTTCATTTTACATCCAAGGTCCATTTGCCTCAGCCGCCCTCTGGCTTTGTGCAGAGAGATAATGAGGAGCGTCGTTGTCTGCCCTCCCAGGAACTAAGCACCACCAGATCCTGAGGGAACATTTTTATTTTTTATGTACATCCTAATAAAAATCTCACTCTTTAGGGCTGTTGAGATCAGATGTTAGAAAATGACCAGTAAAATAAAATTATGCTTGGATTCATTGCTAACAGCTCGTGATAGTTTAGGTGTAACGAGTTTCACTTATAACACTAAGTCAAGCTATGTAAAACAAAGCAAATAAACAAGAAGATCTGACCAACAGTGAATTCACAGGAAAAAAGATATCAATGTAGAGTTTCCACAGCACACTAAATAAATAGATGATATGTTTCACCAGAGATTGATGTAATCCCATATGAAAGGAGGAAAGATTTCTTTAATAGAGTTTGAACAAGTCTCTGAATTAAAAGTTGAAAGATTTTTCTGAATTCAAACTGAATATTTTCTATACAGAAGATTTCCCAAAGCTAACAGATAAATGGAAACCCAAACCAGTCCTTCTGAAAAGGCCAGATGATAATTCTAGCTGCTATCCAATTTTAATTTCAGATGAGAATCTGGTCTATACTGTTTTAAAAGTAAGTAATATAAGAGCAATATTCCCAGAAGTGAAATGAGAAGGAATTCTTATTTGGAAGTGATGTGGCTCTACAAAAACACATATTAAATGTTGAGCAAACACTAGACTTCCAGAATTGAAAGGCATGATCACCTCTGGGCAGTAGATTATCACAATACATGATATTACACACATATGATAAAGACCATCATAGAGGTAAACAAGGTACTTGGAGGGTTTAATGTGCCATTAAGTGTGAACTTGGAATGGTACCGCATCAGAGTAATTCTGGAAAGGTTCTAATTGGGCATGATGACATTAACTGCATATTGGAAGAACGAATAAAGATCAGTTAGGGGGGGAAGGACCTCTCCTATATTTTTGCCCTCTATCTTATTAGAATGTCATTAGCTCAGAATTGGTTCATTTATTTGTTTTTTTTAAAAGTATTTCTTAAGCTTACTGTGTATTAGAGGATAACTTTAAGGTTGGAAGGAGAACTGCAGTGAAGGACAGGAAGCTTTTAGCCCCCTGCTAAATGCTCAGCTGTGTACGCACTTTGATAATTATAGGCTTGGTCACTCATGTGTACGTTTTACTAGTTCTGTAAATGGTGGTTAGAGAAGAGCAGAATAAAACCTACCAGGGAACATCAAAAGCACTCAGCACTCATTAACCATGGAACTAGAAATGGAAAATGAGGCACGAGATCAGTGTGGATTCAGGACACTGGGACACATGAACAGTGTCATGTCTATTTGGGGTTCTCATATAATTTTCAACCCATAGAAATTCAACAAGAAGCTATAATTCCCTATTAAAAGTCATAGACCTCTTAAGAGGATTATTATTTTTATGTTGTTTATTATTTTTATGTTGTTTTTGGTGTGAGTGTAGGTGTGCATGTATATAGACCTATGTGTGTTACAAGTGTGTGTATGTACATGTTAGAGACCAGAGGTTACTGTCAGATGTCTTTGTCAATAGCTCTCCATTTATTTATTCGTTCATTCATTCATTCTTATTAGTATGCACATGTATGTGTGTGTGTGTGCATGCACACGTTCAGGCATACACAAGCTACTGTTCATAGGTGAAGAAGGTCAGAGCTGTTGGTTCTTGCCTTCTTTCTTGTTTGGGACATGATCCCTTTTGTTTATCACTATGTATGTATGCTAGGCTATTTTGCCTGTGAGCTCCCAGGGTTATCTTGTCTCCTGGAATGTGCTGGGTTTGCAAGTGCATATGCTACTGTGTCGAGCTTTACGCGTATTGTGAGGATCCAAATTCAGCTCATAAGGCTTGGTTGGCACGTAACTTATCCACTTTCAATCTATTCAGTTTCACTTTTGTAATTTGAAGTGAGAATCCAGTCTATACTGATTTAAAACAGACAATAGAAGAACAATAGGCCCAGCCCTCTCCTGAATTTTTTTTTTTCTTTTGCGAGAGTCTCTCACTGAAACCTGAGTTCATCAACTTGTCCAAACAATAGCAAGATACTCCAGGATCCTCCTGTGACTGCCTCCTCAGGGCTGGTGCTGGAGGCCTGAACACAGGCACTCATACTTTCATTGCAAGCACTTTGTAAACTTGTCCAACTCCTATGGCCCCCCAAAAATATTTCTTCAAAGATTTATCAATAGCTTGAAGAAAAACATATATGACACAAACCACTTCATCAGGATTGATGTACATATGACACACGTACAGTGTGTATGCATGCACATACATGCACACACATGTACATATATGTACACATGTACATTTATTTGTCTATTTGGCTGATGTAGGTAGACTTGTTTGAAAAAATATAGACATCTCCTTTTTCCTTATCATTTGTAAATATGTTCAAGTTGCTACTGAATTCAGAGAAGCAACTCCTGACTCAGTCCTTGTAATGTTGCCATTAGAAGGTCTTCACAAGCACCGCTCTAGTTTGTGTACTTCTCTGAATTTTGCTCTGACCTTCACTGTCATTTGCAGCAATCACAAAAGCTTATAAAAATGTATGGGCAGAAAAGGAACACAAAGTAAGATTGTGCAGCTCGTGTCACTCACGGAACTACCTCTTGACCTAAATCTCTCATTTCTGGATGGATTACAACATGCAGAATTCTGACATGACATTGAACACGTCTGGGAACAGAGTGAAAGTGGGAATAGACAGCCTGCAATTGTTGACAGAAGTGCCCTGTCCTTAGACTGATTGACACAAGGGATAAGTGTGTATGGAGCTGAAAGCATAGTGTCTCCACTCGGACTTTTTCTCTCTCTATTGATATTTCTAAATGCCTTTTCTTTGAATCTAATAAACAAGGTCAAATGTCATTCCTGGAAGGTAAATAGTGTTCATAATGCTGAATAAAACAGCACTTCTCACCACGTAATTCACTAATACTGTCACTATCTTCTTATCCAACCCTCTGATTTAAATAAATAATAAATGAATACATAGCAGTGCATATAAACCTACATCTAATTGCTAACAAGTAGCTTTCCTTTGTGTCCATGATACCAAATATCAGAATGTGAATTTGAGTACAGAGATATGAAAGCAACTGGTATTCTCAAAGCAATGCACTTACTATTATTTAAAGCTTTACTACTAACATTCTTATAAAATTAAATGACAGACACAACTGATTTTGTTTAAAATAACGTCAGAATATGAGTCAAAGGATGTTGGCTATCCAGATGTTATCATATAAGCCAATACATTAGGTCCCCGTATAATATTAAAAAATAAAATGAAATGCTATTAAAGATAATAAACTTGAAATAAATTTAACATGAGAGATTTAGGTGTTGACACCAGAACTAAAAAACTTTGTTAGAGGAAATTAATAAATGAGGTCTAAATAATGAATTTGAATTGGCATGTGTTCATATCCGAACATAAGTAAATGCTGTGTCCTCATAGCAGAGAGAGACCGAGATGAGGGAGGAGCAGAAGGGATCTGACAGTGTATGAGGCTGACGAATTCTACACACATGGAAGCAGTCATCATCACCCAATCCTTACCCCTCTCTACCATATCCAAGTTGTATAATACTGGAGATTCCTAATGAATTTCTACATGCATTTTTGGGAGGCGTTAAAATATTGATCTACATATTTATCATAATAGCTACCAAAATCTTGAGTGATTTTGTAGAAATTGACAGAAGTTTAAGATCTATACAGAAATAAAAAGTGGGCTGGTAAGTTAGGTCAGTGAACAAAAGAAGTTGCTGCCAAGCCTAGTAACTTGGCTTACTTTATACTTGGAACACACATGGTAGAAGGAGAGAACTGATTCCACAAGTTGTCCTCTGATTTCTAAACATGCACAGTAGACACACACACACACACACACACACACACACACAAAACCAGAGAGAGACAGAGAGAGAGAGAGAGTCAGAGGGAGACAGAGAGACACAGAGACACAGAGAGACAGAGACAAAGAAACAGAGACACAGACAGACAGACACACAGAAAAGTTATAAAAATGACCAACATATTTCCAGATTGTGATAAAGAACACAGTTGGAGGAGCCAGTGTTTCCAATGTCAAAATTTAATACAAAGCTAAAATGTTGAAGAAAATAAAATATTAGTGTAAGAATAGACATAGCAGCTCAACACAGAGAATCTGAAATCCTGAAATAAACTCCTATATTTCAGGCAATTGATTGGTTTATAAATGGTCAAAGAACATCTGTCAGCCTGGTATTAGAAGCTCTGAATATGACATGTAGAAGAAAATACTTGGTACTCCTGCCTCAAACAATATAAAAAGTAACTCAAAGTTCATCAGACTCAAATAATGTTCAAGTTAAAACTGACAGCAAACATTAATAAGTATTCGGGGTTTTTAGTAAAATTATTGCATGATAGATGTATTATCACACTGGAAGCTGTATGAAAGGAAAATTACAATACTGAACTTTATAAAGAAATCAGATGTTTCATTATCTTCAATTTTGTCATCAATACAATGAAAACACAATATACAACAGAAAATACTTAGTGAGAATGTATCTATTATTGCCTCATAAATAAGATGTAGGAAAAACAGTTTTGTAATTTGACAATAAAATTTATTATAGACAAAGGAATTATATATACATCTCAAACAGGATATAAGTTGTTCACATATTTGTGAAAAAAATCCAACAGTTCAGTCTTTAGGAAAGGACAAATACATGATAAGATACTGTTATTATGCACTAAAATTGTGAAATAACAAACATAAAGATGCTGGTGACAGTGTGGATAAACTAGAACCCTCATATTCAATCAAATATTGTTCAGTTATGAAATGGAATACTATGCAAGTGTATGCTGCACCTGAGTGAGTCAGGAACATAGTAACCCAAATAGCATAGCTGTAAGCAGATTTTCAGCCACATTCCATAGCTGATCCCATGCCCAGGAATAGTTAGCCAACACAAAACAACCTTCATTTTTGTTTGTTTGTTTCATTTTGCTTTGTTTTGTCATTTTCGTGGTATTGGTTTTTGTTGTTGTTGTTTGTATTTTAGTTTTTGCGGGTTTTATTTGTTGTTTGAGATGAGGTGTGATGTGTGTGTGTGTGTGTGTGTTTGTGAAAAAGACAGAGACAGACAGAGACAGATAGAGACAGAGAGAGAAGATGCAGTTTGGTATGGATCTGGGAGGAGTTAAGAAGGGGAAGGAGCATGATTAAAATATATTGTATAAAAATTAATTAAATAACAGGTTACACTGCATATAATTACATTGATATGAAATGCCCAGAATGGGTAAATTCTAACAATGTACATAGTATTCTGAAAGGTTATTTATTTATTTATTGACACTCAGATTGTGGGGTGCCGTATAAAAGGTAAGGAAGTATGTGAGGGTAATGACGTTACTGTACAATTAGATGTTTGGGATAGTGAATGATAGTCACTAAAGTGTAAAATTTTTTTTTTAATTTTTAATATTTTTATTACATATTTTCCTCAATTACATTTCCAATGCTATCCCAAAAGTCCCCCATAGCGCCCCCCACTTCCCTACACACACATTCCCATTCTTTTGGCCCTGGCATTCCCCTATATTGGGGCATATAAAGTTTGCAAGTCCAATGGGCCTCTCTTTCCATTGATGGCCGACTAGGCCATCTTTCGATACATATGCAGCTAGAGACAAGAGCTCCGGGGTTCTGGTTAGTACATCATGTTGTTCCAACAATAGGGTTGCAGATCCCTTTAGCTCCTTGGGTACTTTCTCTAGCTTCTCCATTGGGAGCCCTGTGATACATCCAATAGCTGACTGTGAACATCCACTCCTGTGTTTGCTAGGCCCCGGCATCGTCTCACAAGAGACAGCTATATTTGGGTCCTTTCAGCAAAATCTTGCTAGTGTATGCAATGGTGTCAGCGTTTAGAAGCTGATTATGGGATGGATCCCTGGATACGGCAGTCTCTAAATGGTCCATCCTTTCATCACAGCTACGAACTTTGTCTCTGTAACTCCTTCCCTGGGTGTTTTGTTCCCAATTCTAAGAAGGGGCACAGTGTCCACACTTTGGTCTTCATTCTTCTTGAGTTTCATGCGTTTAGCAAATTGTATCTTATATCTTGGGTATCCTAAGTTTTGGGCTAATATCCACTTATCAGTAAATACATATTGTGTGAGTTCTTTTGTGATTGTGTTACTTCACTCAAGATGATGCCCTCCAGGTCCATCCATTTGGCTAGGAATTTCATAAATTCATTCTTTTTAATAGCTGAGTAGTACTCCATTGTGTAAATGTACCATAATTTCTGTATCCATTCCTCTGTTGAGGGACATCTGGGTTCTTTGCAGCTTCTGGCTATTATAAATAGGGCTGCTATGAACATAGTGGAGCATGTGTCCTTTTTACCGGTTGGGACATCTTCTGGATATATGCCCAGGAGAGGTATTGCTGGATCCTCCGGTAGTACTATGTCCAATTTTCTGAGGAACCGCCAGAATGATTTCCAGAGTGGTTGTACAAGCTTGCAATCCCACCAACAATGGAGGAGTGTTCCTCTTTCTCCACATCCTCGCCAGCATCTGCTGTCACCTGAATTTTTGAACTTAGCCATTCTGACTGGTGTGAGGTGGAATCTCAGGGTTGTTTTGATTTGCATTTCCCTGATGATTAAGGATGTTGAACATTTTTTCAGGTGCTTCTCTGCCATTCGATATTCCTCAGGTGAGAATTCTTTGTTCAGTTCTGAGCCCCATTTTTTAATGGGGTTATTTGACTTTCTGGAGTCCACCTTCTTGAGTTCTTTATATATATTGGATATTAGTCTCTTATCTGATTTAGGATAGGTGAAGATCCTTTCCCAATCTGTTGGTGTTTTTTTTCTTACTGATGGTGTCTTTTGCCTTGCAGAAGCTTTGCAGTTTCATGAGGTCCCACTTGTCAATTCTCGATCTTACAGCACAAGCCTTTACTGTTCTATTCAGGAAATTTTCCCCTGTGCCCATATCTTCAAGGCTTTTCCCCACTTTCTCGTCTATAAGTTTCAGTGTCTCTGGTTTTATGTGTAGTTCCTTGATCCACTTAGACTTGACCTTAGTACAAGGAGATAGGAATGGATCGATTCGCATTCTTCTACATGTTAACAACCAGTTGTGCCAGCACCATTTGTTGAAAATGCTGTCTTTCTTCCACTGGATGTTTTTAGCTCCCTTGTCGAAGATCAAGTGACCATAGGTGTGTGGGTTCATTTCTGGTTCTTCAATTCTATTCCATTGGTCTATTTGTCTGTCACTATACCAGTACCATGCAGTTTTTATCACAATTGCTCTGTAGTAAAGCTTTAGGTCCGGCATGGTGATTCCACCAGAGGTTCTTTTATCCTTGAGAAGAGTTTTTGCTATCCTAGGTTTTTTGTTATTCCAGATGAATTTGCAGATTGCACTTTCTAATTCGTTGAAGAATTGATTTGGAATTTTGATGGGGATTGCATTGAATCTGTAGATTGCTTTTGGCAAGATAGCCATTTTTACAATGTTGATCCTGCCAATCCATGAGCATGGGAGATCTTTCCATCTTCTGAGATCTTCTATAATTTCTTTCTTCAGAGACTTGAAGTTTTTATTATACAGATCTTTCACTTCCTTAGTTAGAGTCACGCCAAGATATTTTATATTATTTGTGACTATTGAGAAGGGTGTTGTTTCCCTAATTTCTTTCTCAGCCTGTTTATTCTTTGTGTAGAGAAAGGCCATTGATTTGTTTGAGATAATTTTATATCCAGCTACTTCACCGAAGCTGTTTATCAGGCTTAGGAGTTCTCTGGTGGAATTTTTAGGGTCACTTATATATACTATCATATCATCTGCAAAGAGTAATATTTTGACTTCATCTTTTCCAATTTGTATCCCTTTGATCTCCTTTTGTTGTCGAATTGCTCTGGCTAGGACTTCAAGTACAATGTTGAATAGGTATGGAGAAAGTGGACAGCCTTGTCTAGTCCCTGATTTTAGAGGGATTCCTTCAAGCTTCTCACCATTTACTTTGATGTTGGCTACTGGTTTGCTGTACATTGCTTTTATCATGTTTAGGTATGGGCCTTGAATTCCTGATCTTTCCAAGACTTTTATCATGAATGGGTGTTGGATCTTCTCAAATGCTTTTTCCGCATCTAAGGAGATGACCATGTGGTTTTTGTCTTTGAGTTTGTTTATATACTGGATTACGTTGATGGATTTCCATATATTGAACCATCCCTGCATCCCTGGGATGAAACCTACTTGGTCAGGATGGATGATTGTTTTGATGTGTTCTTGGATTCGGTTAGCAAGAACTTTATTGAGGATTTTTGCATCAATATTCATAAGGGATATTGGTCTGAAGTTTTCTATCTTTGTTGGGTCTTTTTGTGGTTTAGGTATCAGAGTAATTGTGGCTTCATAGAATGAGTTGGGTAGAGTACCTTCTGTTTCTATTTTGTGGAATAGTTTGTGAAGAACTGGGATTAGATCTTCTTTGAAGGTCTGATAGAACTCTGCACTAAACCCATCTGGTCCTGGGCTTTTTTTAGTTGGGAGACTATTAATGACTGCTTCTATTTCTTTGGGGGATATAGGGCTGTTTAGATCATTAACCTGATCTTGATTCAACTTTGGTACCTGGTATCTGTCTAGGAACTTCTCCATTTCATCCAGGTTCTCTAGTTTTGTTGAGTATAGCCTTTGGTAGAAGGATCTGATGGTGTTTTGGATGTCTTCAGGATCTGTTGTTATGTCTCCTTTTTCATTTCTGATTTTGTTAATTAGGATGCTTTCCCTGTGCCCTCTAGTGAGTCTGGCTAAGGGTTTATCTATCTTGTTGATTTTCTCAAAGAACCAGCTCCTTGATTGGTTGATTCTTTGAATAGTTTTTCTTGTTTCCACTTGGTTGATTTCGCCCCTTAGTTTGATAATTTCCTGCCTTCTACTCCTCTTGGGTGAATTTGCTTCCTTTTGTTCTAGTGCTTTTAGGTATGTTGTCAAGTTGCTAATGTGTGCTCTCTCTAGTTTCCTTTTGGAGGCACTCAGAGCTATGAGTTTTCCTCTTAGAAATGCTTTCCGTGTGTCCCATAAGTTTGGGTATGTTGTGGCTTCATTTTCATTGAACTCTAAAAAGTCCTTAATTTCTTTCTTTATTCCTTCCTTGACCAAGGTATCATTGAGAAGAGTGTTGTTCAGTTTCCACGTGAAGGTTGGCTTTCTATTATTTATTTTGTTATTGAAGATCAGCCTTAGTCCATGGTGATCTGATAGGATGCATGGGACAATTTCAATATTTTTGTATCTGTTGAGGCCTGTTTTGTGACCAATTATGTGGTCAATTTTGGAGAAGGTACCATGAGGTGCTGAGAAGAAGGTATATCCTTTTGTTTTAGGATAGAATGTTCTGTAGATATCTGCCAGATCCATTTGATTCATAATTTCTCTTAGTTTCTCTGTGTCCCTGTTTAGTTTCTGTTTCCATGATCTGTCCATTGGTGAAAGTGGAGTGTTGAAGTCTCCCACTATTATTGTATGAGGTGCAATGTGTGCTTTGAGATTTACTAAAGTTTCATTAATGAATGTGGCTGCCTTTGTATTTGGAGCATAGATATTCAGGATTGATAGTTCCTCTTGGAGGATTTTACCTTTGATGTGTATGAAATGTCCCTCCCTGTCTTTTTTAATGACTTTGGGTTGGAAGTCAATCTTATCAGATATTAAAATGGCTACTCCAGCTTGTTTCTTCATACCATTTGCTTGGAAAATTGTTTTCCAGCCTTTCATTCTGAGGTAGTGTCTATCTTTTTCTCTGAGATGAGTTTCCTGTAAGAAGCAAAATATTGGGTCTTGTTTGTGTAGCCAGTTTGTTAGTCTATGTCTTTTTATCGGGGAGTGGAGTCCATTGATATTAAGAGTTATTAAGGAAAAGTAATTGTTGTTTCCTGTTATTTTTGTTGTTAAAGTTGGCATTCTGTTCTTGTGGCTGTCTTCTTTTAGGTTTGTCGAGGGATTACCTTCTTGTTCTTTCTAGGGCGTGGTTCCTGTCCTTGTATTGGTTTTTTTCTGTTATTATCCTTTGAAGGGCTGGATTCGTGGAGAGATAATGTGTGAATTTTGTTTTGTCGTGGAATACTTTGGTTTCTCCATCTATGTTAATTGAGAGTTTGGCTGGGTATAGTAGCCTGGGCTGGAATTTGTGTTCTTTTAGTGTCTGTATAACATCCGTCCAGGATCTTCTGGCTTTCATAGTCTCTGGTGAAAAATCTGGTGTAATTCTGATAGGTTTGCCTTTATATGTTACTTGGCCTTTTTCTCTTACTGCTTTTAGTATTCTATTTTTATTTAGAGCATTTGTTGTTCTGATTATTATGTGTCGGGAGGTATTTCTTTTCTGGTCCAGTCTATTTGGAGTTCTGTAGGCTTCTTGTATGTTCATGGGCATCTCTTTCTTTAGGTTTGGGAAGTTTTCTTCTATAATTTTGTTGAAGATGTTTGCTGGTCCTTTGAGTTGAAAATCTTCATTCTCATCCACTCCTATTATCCGTAGGTTTGGTCTTCTCATTGTGTCCTGTATTTCTTGGATGTTTTGAGTTAGGATCTTTTTGCATTTTACATTTTCCTTGATTGTTGTGCCAATGTTCTCTATGGAATCTTCTGCACCTGAAATTCTCTCTTCCATCTCTTGTATTCTGTTGCTGATGCTGGTATCTATGGTTCCAGATTTCTTTCCTAGGGTTTCTATCTCCAGCGTTGCCTGACTTTGGGTTTTCTTTATTGTGTCTACTTCCCTTTTTAGGTCTAGTATGGTTTTGTTCATTTCCATCATCTGTTTGGATGTGTTTTCCTGTTTTTCATTAAGGACTTCTACCTGTTTGAATAGGTTATCCTGTTTTTCTTTAAGGATTTGTTACTGTTTAGCAGTGTTCTCCTGCAATTCTTTAAGGGATTTTTGTGCTTCCTCTTTATTGTCCTCTACCTGTTTACCAGTGTTCCTTTGTATTTCTTTAAGTGTGTTATTAAAGTCCTTCTTGAAGTCCTCTACCATCATCAGGAGATATGCTTTTAGATCCGTGTCTAGCTTTTCCGGTGTGTTGGGGTGCCCTGGACTGGGCGAAGTGGGAGTGCTGGGTTCTGATGATGGTGAGTGGTCTTGGTTTCTGTTAGTAAGATTATTACATTTACCTTTCGCCATCTGGTAATCTCTGGGGTTAGTTGTTGTCGTTGTCACTGTTTAAAGATTGGAGCAGAAGCTGTGTTCCACTCACCAGCAGTCTCAAAATCCTGTGGCGGGGGTCGTGGGTAGCTGGTGGGTGTCAGCCGACCCTGCGCTCTAGCTACCCCTGTCCTGGTCTGGCTGGATGAGGCCTGTGGCCCTACTCAGGCCGGTTTCTGCTTCCCTAACTAATGCAGTCTCAGGTCCCGCGCGCAATTGGATTGGAGCAGAAGCTGTGTTCCACTCACCAGAAGTCTTAAGATCCTGTGGCGGGTGTTGTGGGTAGCTGGCGAGTGTCAGCCGACCCTGCGCCCTAGCTACCCCGGTGCTTTTTTGACCGGAAGAGGCTTGTGGCCCTACTCAGCCCAGATTTCTGCCTCCCCAACCAAAGCAGTCTCAGGTCCCGCGTGATTGGACTGGAGTAGAAGCTGTGTTCCACTCACCAGCAGTCTCAAAATCCTGTGGCGGGGGTCGTGGGTAGCTGGCGGGTGTCAGCCGACCCTGCGCTGTAGCTACCCCGGTGCTGGTCTGGCTGGATGAGGCTTGTGGCCCTACTCAGGCCGTTTTCTGCTTCCCTAACTAATGCAGTCTCAGGTCCCGCGCGCTATTGGTTTGGAGCAGAAGCTGTGTTCCATTCACCAGAAGTCTTAAGATCTTGTCAAGTGTAAAATTTTTAAATGTGATTTTTTGAAATGTGAATTGTATCATAATGAAACTGTTATAAGATGGATATATTGTCCCTTTATCTCAGAATCCACAAACAAAACAAAACAAGCGAATGAACAAAAGCTGTACAGAGTTAAATTATACACTGTTCTACTCTGTGAGAACATTAAAAAATTGTTCACATTGTCTTTTTAATATTATATTACTTTGCTTGTGGACCTGGGAGTTTGCATATCATGCACTGTTGGTAAGTAGGAAACATGCACAAAGTATCTTACTTAGATTACAATATTACTTAGCTTTATAAAAATAATCTGCATTTCCTATGTTTCATTTAGATCATTTTGTATTTTATCCACCATATATAAGCTGATTCTGTCAAACCACACATTGAAAGTTTAAATGATTATATTTTACATTCAAGGACACTGAAATCCAAAAGAATTGGATGCTGTTTTTTTCTTTTCATAATAATTTTATTAATTATGTGGGAATTTCAAATCCCTAAAATCCTTAACACCAATCTTTACACACATGAACAATGGTTCAGGATCCGGGTGTTGGGCAGTGCCTTAAACCCAGTAACAGAAATTGGCTATGGAGAAAAGAATCTTAATTTCAACTCCAGAACTACCACTTCATCATTTGTAACATTGAACCAAGTACTTGCAAAGGTATTTGTTTACTTGTTAAAATGAAGCACAGTACAGAGATTGGTTGGCATTATTTTACATAGAAAACTCTCAAGTCCAATGCAGAAAAGTCAAATACCCAAATCCAAAAATCAGTTCATACACATGTAGCTACTCCATGGAAGATAGCTTGATTTTGTATTTAAATGTTACTGAAGATCAAAATTTCAGCATAAATAAAATAAAATCTCAGATCCTTATCTTGGTGACTAATAGCTACACTGATACAGCATCACTCTATCAAGGTGTGCATTTTAATTATTTGTCAGCATATGAAATAAAAAGCATTATGTTCATATGACCACACCACACAGAAAAAAAAAAATCAAACTGTTTAATTTTCATAAAAGCAAAGTCAGTAAAAATTACATTTAAGCAGGGTATGGGAGCTCACAACTTTAATCCCAGCACTGGGAGATAGAGGCAGGCAGATCTCTGTGAATTCAATGCCAATTTGGTTACAGAGCAGCTCCAGGGCATCCAGAGATTCATAGTAATACTACTGTCTTATACATTTTTTTCCATTTAAATGTTTGTCATGTTCTCTATTAACAGGACTCTATTTAATAACATTTATCTATGGGTCACTAACCTTCTTAGAATTGCTTTATAGACCATCTTGATTACTTTGTTTCAGATGTGGATCTCTGGAAATATTTTCTTCAAGGGAACGACAGTCCCTTATGAGGCCATATGAGGATGCGAATTAGACATCTCATAGCCAATTACAGTTATCTCGGATCCAGGGAGGACAATATGAACAAAAAAAACCAGAACATCTAGCTGACTAGATATAAATACTAAGAAACATATCAAACAGCATATCCCCAGGTGCTTTACACTCCAGTGTGAAAACACAAACTTGAACATCAAAGACAGTATGCCTAAGCCAGTAACACTGAGAAAATGCAATATGGTAGGCTCTGAGAAATGTAATAATGTTGAAGGACATAACAATTATGAATATATTCAAGAACCTTAAAAAGAACATGAACAAATCCCCCAATAAAATCTGTGAAGACACAGTTGAATAAAGCCATGAAAACAATGAAAGTATAATTTAATAAAGAAATCAAGTCATTAAGCAAACCTCAAACTGATATGAAACTGGAAATGGAAAATTTAGGATGACAAAGAAAACCTTCAAAGATAAGCCTTACCAAGATATTGCAAGACAGAAGAAAGACTCTCAGGCATGAAAGACAAGATGAAAGAAATGGATACCTCAGTCAAATAAAATAGTAAATCTAAAATAAAATCCTGAAAAAGAAACACCCAGGAAATCTGAGAAATCATAAAAACACCTCTGAATACACCAAATCAATAAATAATAGGGATAGAAGAAAGAAAAGAAACCCAGTTGGAAGTAAAAAGAAGTATTTTTTAATAGAAGAAAGTCTCACCATCCTAAAGAAGGAGGTGTCTATCAAGATACAAGAAGTATCTAGAACACCACATAGCCAAGACAAGAAACTCTTTTTTTTAAAAATATTTTTTATTAATCTTTTCCTCAATTACATTTCCAATGCTATCCCAAAAGTCCCCCATACCCTCCCCGCCACTTCCCAACCCATCCATTCCCAGTTTTTTTGGCCCTGGCGTTCCCCTGTACTGGGGCATATAAAGTTTGCAAGTCCAATGGGTCTCTCTTTCCAGTGATGGCCGACTAGGCCATCTTTTGATACATATGCAGCTAGAGTCAAGAGCTCCGGGGTACTGGTTAGTTCATAATGTTGTTCCACCCATACGGTTACAGATCCCTTCAGCTCCTTGGGTACTTTTTCCAGCTCCTCCATTGGGGGCCCTGTGATCCATCCTCTAGCTGACTGTGAGCATCCACTTCTGTGTTTGCTAGGCCCCGGCATAGTCTCACAAGAGACAGCTATATCTGCTTCCTTTCAGCAAAATATTGCTTGTGTATACGATGGTGTCAGCGTTTGGAAGCTGATTATGGGGTGGATCTCTGGATATGGCGGTCCCTAGATGGTCCATCCTTTTGTCACAGCTCCAAATTTTGTCTCTGTAACTCCATCCACGGGTGTTCTGTTCCCAATTCTAAGGAGGAGCATAGTGTCCACACTTCAGTCTTCATTCTTCTCAAGTTTCATGTATTTAGCAAACTGTATCTTATATCTTGGACTAATATCCACTTATCAGTGAGTACATATTGTGTGAGTTCCTTTGTGATTGTGTTACCTCACTCAGGATGATGCCCTCCAGGTCCATCCATTTGGCTAGAAATTTCATAAATTCATTCTTTTTAATAGCTGAGTAGTACTCCATTGTGTAAATGTACCATAATTTCTGTATCCATTCCTCTGTTTAGGGGCATCTGGGTTCTTTCCAGCTTCTGGCTATTATAAATAAGCCTGCTATGAACATAGTGGAGCATGTGTCCTTCTTACCGGTTGGGACATCTTCTGGATATATGCCCAGGAGAGGTATTGCTGGATCCTCTGGTAGTACTATGTCCAATTTTCTGAGGAACCGCCAGACTGATTTCCAGAGTGGTTATACAAGCTTACAATCCCACCAACAATGGAGGAGTGTTCCTCTTTCTCCACATCCTCGCCAGCATCTGCTGTCACCTGAATTTATGATCCTAGCCATTCTGACTGGTGTGAGGTGGAATCTCAGGGTTGTTTTGATTTGCATTTCCCTGATGATTAAGGATGTTGAATATTTTTTCAGGTGCTTCTCTGCCATTCGGTATTCCTCAGGTGAGAATTCTTTGTTCAGTTTTGAGCCCCATTTTTTAATGGGGTTATTTGATTTTCTGGAGTCCACCTTCTTGAGTTCTTTATATATATTGGATATTAGTCCCCTATATGATTTATGATAGGTAAAGATCCTTTCCCAATCTGTTGGTGGTCTTTTTGTCTTATTGATGGTGTATTTTGCCTTGCAGAAGCTTTGCAGTTTCATGAGGTCCCATTTGTCAATTCTCGATCTTACAGCACAAGCCATTGCTGTTCTATTCAGGAATCTTTCCCCTGTGCCCATATCTTCAAGGCTTTTCCCCACTTTCTCCTCTATAAGTTTCAGTGTCTCTGGTTTTATGTGAAGTTCCTTGATCCACTTAGATTTGACCTTAGTACAAGGAGATAGGAATGGATCAATTCGCATTCTTCTAATGATAAAAACCAGTTGTGCCAGCACCATTTGTTGAAAATGCTGTCTTTCTTCCACTGGATGGTTTTAGCTCCCTTTCCGAAGATCAAGTGTGCATAGGTGTGTGGGTTCATTTCTGGGTCTTCAATTCTATTCCATTGGTCTACTTGTCTGTCACTATACCAGTACCATGCAGTTTTTATCACAATTGCTCTGTAGTAAAGCTTTAGGTCAGTCATGGTGATTCCACCAGAGGTTCTTTTATCCTTGAGAAGAGTTTTTGCTATCCTAGGTTTTTTGTTATTCCAGATGAATTTGCAGATTGCTCTTTCTAATTTGTTGAAGAATTGAGTTGGAATTTTGATGGGAATTGCATTGAATCTGTAGATTGCTTTTGGCAAGATAGCCATTTTTACAATGTTGATCCTGTCAATCCATGAGCATGGGAGTTCTTTCCATCTTCTGAGATCTTCTTTAATTTTTTTCTTCAGAGACTTCAAGTGTTTATTATAGAGATCTTTCACTTCCTTAGTTAGAGTCACGCCAAGATATTTTATATTATTTGTGACTATTGAGAATGGTGTTGTTTCCCTAATTTCTTTCTCAGCCTGTTTATTCTTTGTGTAGAGAAAGGCCATTGACTTGTTTGAGTTAATTTTATATCCAGCTACTTCACCGAAGCTGTTTATCACGTTTAGGAGTTCTCTGGTGGAATTTTTAGGGTCACTTATATATACTATCATATCATCTGCAAAAAGTGATATTTTGACTTCATCTTTTCCAATTTGTATCCCTTTCATCTCCTTTTGTTGTCGAATTGCTCTGGGTAGGACTTCTAGTACAATGTTGAATAGGTATCGGGAGAGTGGACAGCCTTGTCTAGTCCCTGATTTTAGTGGGATTGCTTCAAGCTTCTCACCATTTATTTTGATGTTGGCTACTGGTTTGCTGTACATTGCTTTTATCATGTTTAGGTATGGGCCTTGAATTCCTGATCTTTCCAAGACTTTTATCATGAATGGGTGTTGGGTCTTGTTGAATGCTTTTTCCGCATCTAACGAGATGATCATGTGGTTTTTGTCTTTGACTTTGTTTATATAAAGGATTATGTTGATGGATTTCCATATATTAAACCATCTCTGCTTCCCTGGAATAAAACCTACTTGGTCAGGATGGATGATTGCTTTAATGTGTTCTTGGATTTGGTTAGTGAGAAGTTTTTTGAGTATTTTTGCATCAATATTCGTAAGGGAAATTGGTCTGAAGTTCTCTATCTTTGTTGGATCTTTCTGTGGTTTAGGTATCAGAGTAATTGTGGCTTCATAGAATGAGTTGGGTAGAGTTCCTTCTACTTCTATTTTGTGGAATAGTTTGTGCAGAACTGGAATTAGATCTTCTTTGAAGGTCTGGTAGAACTCTGCACTAAACCCATCTGGTCCTGCGCTTTTTTTGGCTGGGAGACTATTAATGACTGCTTCTATTTCTTTAGGGGATATGGGACTGTTTAGCTCGTTAACTTGATCCTGATTTAACTTTGGTACCTGGTATCTGTCCAGAAATTTGTCCATTTCGTCCAGGTTTTCAAGTTTTTTGAGTATAGCCTTTTGTAGAAGGATCTAATGGTGTTGGGATTTCTTCAGGATCTGTTGTTATGTCTCCCTTTTCATTTCTGATTTTGTTAATTAGGACGTTGTCTCTGTACCCTCTAGTGAGTCTAGCTAAGGGTTTATCTATCTTGTTGATTTTCTCAAAGAACCATGTCCTCCTTTGGTTAATTCTTTGAATAGTTCTTGTTTCCACTTGGTTGATTTCACCCCTGAGTTTGATTATTTCCTGCCATCTACTCCTCTTGGGTGAATTTTCTTCCTTTTTTTTTTTCTAGAGCTTTAGGATGTGTTGTCAAGCTGGTAGTGTGTGCTCTCTCTAGTTTCTTTTTGGAGGCACTCAGAGCTATGAGTTTCCCTCTTAGAACTGCTTTCATTGTATCCCATAGGTATGGGTATGTTGTGGCTTCATTTTCATTAAACTGTAAAATGTCTTTAATTTCTTTCTTTATTCTATCCTTGACCAAGGTATCAATGAGAAGAGTGTTATTCAGTTACCACGTGAATGTTGGCTTTCCATTATTTATGTTGTTATTGAAGATCAGCCTTAGTCCATGGTGTTCTGATAGGATGCATGGGACGATTTCAATAATTTTGTATCTGTTGAGGCCTGTTTTGTGACCAATTATATGGTCAATTTTGGAGAAGGTCCCATGAGGTGCTGAGAAGAAGGTATATGCTTTTGTTTTAGGATAAAATGTTCTGTAGATATCTGTTAAGTCCATTTGTTTCATCACTTCTGTTAGTTTCACTGTGTCCCTGTTTAGTTTCTGTTTCCAGGATCTGTCCATTGATGAAAGTGGTATGCTGAAGTCTCCCACTTTTATTATGTGAGGTGCAATGTGTGCTTTGAGCTTTACTAAAGTGTCTTTAATGAATGTGGCTGCCCTTTCATTTGGGGCATAGATATTCAGAATTGAGAGTCCTCTGGGAGGATTTTAACTTTGATGAATATGAAGTGTCCCTCCTTGTCTTTTTTGATAACTTTGGGTTGGAAGTCAATTTTATTCAATATCAGAATGGCTACTCCAGCTTGTTTCTTCAGACCATTTGCTTGGAAAATTGTTTTCCAGCCTTTCACTCTGAGGTAGTGTCTGTCTTTTTCCCTGAGATGGGTTTCCTGTAAGCAGCAGAATGTTTGGTCCTGTTTGTGTAGCCAGTCTGTTAGTCTATGTCTTTTTATTGGGGAATTGAGTCCATTGATATTAAGAGTTATTAAGGAAAAGTAATTGTTGCTTCCTTTCATTTTTGTTGTTAGAGTTGGCATTCTGTTCTTGTGGCAGTCTTCTTTTAGGTTCGTAGAGGTATTACTTTCTTGCTTTTTCTAGGGCGTGATTTCCGTCCTTGTATTTTTTTTTCTGTTATTATCCTTTGAAGGGCTGGATTCGTGGAAAGATAATGTGTGAATTTGGTTTTGTTGTGGAATCCTTTGGTTTCTCCATCTATGTTAATTGAGAGTTTGGCCGGGTATAGTAGCCTGGGCTGGCATTTGTGTTCTCTTAGTGTCTATATAACATCTGTCCAGGCTCTTCTGGCTTTCATAGTCTCTGGTGAAAAGTCTGGTGTAATTCTGATAGGCCTGCCTTTAGATGTTACTTGACCTTTCTCCCTTACTGCTTTTAATATTCTATCTTTATTTAGTGCATTTGTTGTTCTGACTATTATGTGTCAGGAGGAATTTCTTTTCTGGTCCAGTCTATTTGGAGTTCTGTAGGCTTCTTGTATGATCATGGGCATGCCTTTCTTTAGGATTGGGAAGTTTTCTTCTATTATTTTGTTGAAGATATTTGCTGGTCCTTTAAGTTGAAAATCGTCATTCTCATCAACTCCTATTATTCGTAGGTTTGGTCTTCTCATTGTGTCCTGTATTTCCTGGATGTTTTGAGTTAGGATCCTTTTGCATTTTGTATTTTCTTTGATGATGTTCTCTATGGAGTCTTCTGCACCCGAGATTCTCTCTTCCATCTCTTGTATTCTGTTGCTGATGCTGGCATCTATGGTTCCAGATTTCTTTCCTAGGGTTTCTATCTCCAGCGTTGCCTGACTTTGGGTTTTCTTTATTGTGTCTACTTCTCTTTTTAGGTCTAGTATGGTTTTGTTCATTTCCATCACCTGTGTTGGATGTGTTTTCCTGTGTTTCTTTAAGGACTTCTACCTGTTTGGGTGTGTTTTCCTGTTTTCTTTAAGGACCTGTAACTCTTTAGCAGTGCTCTCTTGTATTTCTTTAAGTGAGTTATGAAAGTCCTTCTTGATGTCCTCTACCATCATCATGAGATATGCTTTTAAATCTGGGTCTAGATTTTCGGTTGTGTTGGGGTGCCCAGACCAGGTGGGGTGGGAGTGCTGCGTTCTGATGATGGTGAGTGGTCTTGATTTCTTTTAGTAGGATTCTTACATTTGCCTTTTGCCATCTGGTAATCTCTGAAGCTAGCTCTTATAGTTGTCTCTGGTTAGAGCTTGTTCCTCAGGTGACTCTGTTAGCCTCTATCAGCAGACCTGGGAGGCTGGCTCTCTCCTTAGTTTCAGTGGTCAGAGTATTCTCTGCAGGCAAGCTCTATTCTTGCAGGGAAGGTGCCCAGATATCTGGTGTTCGAATCTGCCTCCTGGCAGAAGTTGTGTTCCACTCACCAGACGTTTTAAGATCCCGTGGGGAATCCTGTGTGGGTCCTTGCCGGTGTCCGGAGACTCCACTGGCAAGGCACCCCAGTGCTCATGTGGACCAGAAGGGACTTGTGCCCCAACTCAGGCCGGGTTGCCTGCTTCCCTAGTTAATGCAGTCTCAGGTTCTGTGCTATTGGATTGGAGCAGACGCTGTGTTCCACTCACCAGAGGTCTTAGGATCCCGTGGGGAATCCTGTGTGGGTCCTTGCGGGTGTCAGGAGACTCCTCTGGTAAGGCACCCCCGGTGCTCGAGTGGACCGGAAGGGACTTGTGCCCCAGCTAAGGCCGGGTTGCCTGCTTCCCTAGTTAATGCAGGTTCCGCGCGATTGGATTGGAGCAGACGCTGTGTTCTACTAACCAGAGGTCTTAGGATCCCGTGGGGAATCCTGTGCGGGTCCTTGCGGGTGTCAGGAGACTCCTCTGGCAAGGCACCCTGGTGCTCGAGTGGATGGGAAGGGACTTGTGCCAAGAAACTCTTTATGACACATATCAAACAGTAAATATATAAAACAGGGGGGAATAAAAAAAGAAAAAATATAAAACAAAGAAAGTATATTGAATGTTTCAGGGGGAAAACCATGGAACATATAAAGGAAGGACCCTCAAAGTAACACGACTTCTCAATGGAGGCACTGAAGGCTGTAAGGACTGTACAGAAGTTCCACAAACTCTAAATGGCCTCATATACTAGCCCAGACCACTATACTCAGCAAAACTAACCATCATAGGTGGTAGAGAAAGAAAAAATATACAAGCATAACAAACTAGAGCAATGTCTATCTATATAATAGACTTTAACCAAATGGGGGGGTGTCGATAGCACAATATACCCATCAAAAGAACAAATTACTGTGAAGATATTATAAACTAAACAGCTATGCACTAAGCACAAGGACACTCCAGTCCATCAAAGAAACACTACTCCAGATAAAATCATGTATTGACCCTCACACACTAATAGTGGATGACTTCAATGTTCTACTATTGTTAATATATAGGTCCTCTACGAATACTAAACAGAGAAATGGTAGACTTAAATAACATCTTAAATCAAATTAACATAGCAGGCATCCAACAATATTTAACCTAAACAGAAATTTATATTCCTTTTCTCAGCAGCTCTTGGAAGTTTCTCCAAAGTTGAGCACATTCTTGAACATGTCTCAACAGATAAAAAGAAAAACAATATTACAGCCTGTAGCCTATCTGATTGTCACACATTAAAGCTGGATATCAACAATAACAGTGATATTAGAAAGCTCATGGAAACAGCAAAATCAAGGAAACTGAACAACTCACTACTGAATGAAATAGGTAAGAAAAGAAATCAAGAAGGAGTTGTTTTTTTTTTTTTTTTTTTGGTTTTTCAAGACAGGGTTTCTCTGTATAGCCCTGGCTGTCCATCATTACCCTGATACCCAAACCACATGAAGGCCCAACAAAATTATAAACCAATATCCCTTATGAACATAGATGCAAAATTCTCAATAAAATACTTGCCAACCAAATACAAAAACACAGCAGCAGAAAGATTATCCACCATGATCTAGTATACTTTATTCCAGAGACACATGGATGTATCAATATACATAAATTGATACATGTAATCTACTGCATAAACAGGCTGAAAGCAAAAAAAAAAAAAAGTATATGATCAAGTAATTAGATTGTTATAGAGGAATCTTGTTCCAGTAATACAGCTGCTCTGGCAAAGGATCACATCCAAATATATGACCAAGCCAGAATGCAAATATGCCGTTGGATTATAGTACGATCTGGCTGAAATACAGATATATCCTTAGTACACATCTTTAGTCTGTAACTATGAAGGTAAGGTTAAGGTTAGTGTGTAGTAGTCAGCAGTCATGCTTGAAAGTGACATCTAATTGAGAAGCAGACAAAGTGATGAATCAGAGAAAGATTTGGTAAAATGATAGGATATGCCCAGCTGACATGAGAATATACATGAAAGACAGGCTACTTAAGAGTAGCAAGAGGAAGAAAAGTTGTGATATATGGTGTGTGATATGTGTGTATGGTAGTTTTACCCAGACAATTTTACAGAGTGAACAAGGTAGACATAGGTGAAGACAGAATTATCCAGAAAAAATCAGGAGTCAGAAGATTAGAGCATACAGCCAGAGTATGAGCTCAGGCAGAGCAATTCATTCAGAAGTCAAGAAAAGCTGTATTAAATCAGTCATCTTGAAAGATTAGATTGTACAGAGGGTAGAAGCTTCCAGACCTAGGCTTAGGAATAATTAGAACAGAGAAAAAATACTCTGGGCTCAACCCAAGCTATTTACTGGCACAGCTCATGTATGACTCTCATCTTATCACTTCATCTGAGGAAATAAAAGAGGCAGAAGATGCAGAAAAATGCTTTTGATAAAATCCAATATCCTTTAATAATAAAAGGACTGGAGAGACTAGAGATACAAGGGGCATACTTTAATGCAATAAAGGCAAATTAAACAAATTAGAATGTTCCTAGCCGCACATAAATTTGATGTACCAGGGTTACACAGGGGTCCCCACACATTCTAAGCAGAAGGGTGGGGATATGGGAAATCATTGTGGGAGGGGGTGACTGAAGGGGGCAATGAGCGGGATGTAAAGTGAATAAGTAAAATACTGAAATAATAATGAAAGAAAACTAAAAGCCAAGTACCTAGTTAACAATAACCTAAATGGAAAGAAACTCAAAGCATTTAATTCCACTAAGATCAAGAGCAAGACGAAGGTCTACTTTCTCCATACCTATTTAGTTTAGTGCTTGAAGTCTTAGAAAGAACAATGGCAAAAGTGAAGAGGTTCAAGAGAATACAAATGGGAAAGGAAGAAATCAAAACGTCTTTATTCACTGATGATATGCTTTTATATATAAAATACCCCTAAAAACTATATCAAGAAACCTTTACAGCTGAGGAACATCCTCAGGGAAGTAGCAAGATACAAAATTAACACACAAAACTCAGTAGTCCTTCATATGCAACTGACAAATGCACTGAGAAAGAAATCAGGGAAACAGCACCTTTCACAATAGCATCATAGCAAAATATCTTGGGATGATTCCAATCAAGCAAGTAGAAGATTTGCATTGCAAAACCTTTAAGACATTAAAGAAAGCAATTGAAGGAGACACAAAAGATGAAAAAAACTTTCTTGATTATATATCTATAATATATAATAATATATATATATGATTAATATAGTAAAAATGGTCATCCTACCAAAAGCAATGTAGATTCAATGTAATGCCCATCAAACTTCCAACCTAGTTCTTCACAGAAATTAAAAGAGCCATTTTCAGTTTCATGTGGAAACACGAATAACCTAAGATAGCTAAAACAATCCTGTATCTAGAAGTGCTATAGGTATCATCATCCCAGATTTCAAGTTGTGGTTTGAAACTTTAGTGATAAAAACATCATATTATAGCATAAAAACACTCACATTGAGTTAAATTAAAGGCTCAGGAACAGACTCAGACATAACTGTATACACTGATGCACACCTGATGACAAAGAAGTAAAAACTATAAACTAAAAAAGACAGCATTTTCAACAAATGATTCTTGTCAAACTGGATAGCTTCATGTACAATAATATAAATAGTTTCATACTTATCACATGCACAAACTCACTTCCAAGTGAACCAAGGACTTCAGCATAATTACAGATACTCTGAAACTTATAGAAGAGGATCTATGGAATAGAACCAAAGCCCTTGTCACGGGAAAGCAACTGCTACACACTGACAGCATAGGAAAGCTCCTGTTTGATGAGAGACACCACCGTTTGAAAAAGCAACAACCTAGAGAATAGGAAAATATGCTTACCAACTACACATCTGGTACAGCGTTACTATTTAAAATCTATAAAGAACTAAAAAAAAAAAAAAAAAAAAAAAACCCTGAAAATCAAGGAAAAAACTCAATCAAAAATGGATTTCTGAACAAAGTAGAGAGTTCTCAAAAGATTAAATTACATAAGGCTGAGACACACTTAAAGGAATGGTTAAGATCATTAGAAATCAGGGACATGCATCCAAACTACTTTTAGATTTCATCTTGTACCAACCAAAATAGCCAAGATCAGTAAACCAATGTAGGGTAATTATTGCTGGGGGAGGGTCAGTATTTTATGGCTACTAAAGGAATTAATGTGGTGGTTCCTCAAGAATCTTGGAATAGATCTACCTCAAGATATAGTTTGACCACTCTTGAACATATACTTAAAAGACTCTGCATTTTTCTACAAAGATATTTGCCCATAAATATTCTTTGATCATCTATTCATACATTCCAGGCATTTGGAATGGCCTAGATGATAAATGGATAATGAAAATGAATAGAACTTATACAATGGATGACTACTCTTCAGCTATTAAGAAAAAGAAATTACTAAATTTGCAGGTTAATAAAATCAACCTTACTGAGGTAGCCCAGACTCAAAAAGAGTCTGTTTTATGTTTTCTTTTATATGTAGATATTAGCTCTTAAGCCTTCAATATAGTGCTACAATCCAAATAACCAGAGTTTAGATACTTAGTTAGGGACCAGGGTACAGGAAAGAATCAACTTAAGGAAAGGAAAATACAATGTATTAATATGAACTGATAAAGGGAAAACTAAAATGGAATCAAATATTGGGGCGTGGGGGTGGACCAGATGGGTAAAGGAGCAATTATGGGGCATGTATCCATTTGAAAAACCATATGGAAACCTACTATTGTAGGTATATACATATATAAAAGAAATATAAATGGAGACACTAAATAAAAGGAGATACAATGCTCCAACTAGACATCTTATTATACTAAGTAAAGCCTGAATGTCATCTGTATTATATAATCTCATGGAATGGGCTTTAAATCGAGTCAGAAGTGTTCATGTTACTGGAATATACTCTGCATTTTACTAAAATTAAGAATCAACCCAGCTATAAACCCTGTTACCTATAGTAGTAACCTAGCTGCAAGATAGATCCTTCTAGTCCAAGGGTCTAGAAGACGACCAAAGAGTCTGGTAAAGTAACTAACAATAAAATGACTGTAATATCATTCTGTCATAACACATATAAGTGCCTTATTTAGCCATCATCAAAGAACTTTCTATATTTTCAACAGATGAGAATTATCAAAGGGCGTCACAACTGGACAATGTACAGAGAGTGAGAGTCTCTGGAACATTCTGTTCTAAATGGGGTGTCTTTATCAACCCCTACATGCCAGCCTGAGGGATCTACATGGAAGGAGGCAGGAAGATGATAAGAGTCAGAGGTGAGGAATGACTTGAAGGAAATGGTGTCTTCTAGACACAGCAGTTCATGCATGTATGAGCACACAGATGCTTTGGCAGCATTCACTAGGCCTACATTTTTTTCATTAATTAATTACTTTATTTACTTTGCATCACGATCATAACTTCTTCTCCCCCCTTGCCTCCTGGCTATTCTAATAATAATTTTCTGAGGTAGGCACCCTCTTGGTAATGTATGCTAGAACTGGCTTTCTCATTGTATGGATTCAGTTCAACAGGAATGCAGCCAGATTGATTCATCACTTGTAACTGGTCCCAGTCAATTATTTTCTCCCATATCTTCTAGCAAAACATGAACAGATAAAACTTTCATAATGGTGTGTGGAACTATACAGAACTATGCATGCTGGACACAGAGATAAAACTAAATTTTTATATCAGCTTAATATATACATACATATATATATATATATATATATATATATATATATATATATAACCACTCATCAAGCATTAATAAATGTTTTGTTTGATCTCTAGTTCTTTAGGACAAGATGCCCAGATTTGTCCTCTGAGTATAAAGGGCAGGGACTTGTTTTATAGTTCTATATGCAGGTAAAACACATCCCCACATAAAAATGAAGACATAAGAAATGATCCACTGATACAGATATATATACATATACATATATATGTATATATGTATACATATATATATCACATATACACACACATATATTCATACTTATATATATATACACATATATGTATATTACACATAGATGAAGTTATTTTTGCCATGACAAACACTTATGCCCAATGCTTTATGCTTTACATGCTTGCTGATAAGCAGAATGTTGCTTTTTTTCAGTAATCTACACAATAATGTGTTCTATTTCATCAAACATCTGTTTGCATCTGGACCAGGTACTCAGGAACATTCTTCTGGTTTGATCTACCAATCCCATTTACAAGGGTCTTTTCCTCCCCAAATAAATTACTTTTATAAAAATAATATTCTTAAGTTTTATTATTAGAGAAGATACTAGGCCCTGACAATTGCTTTAAAAATGGGCATGAGAATATCATCAATACAGTAAATAGCAGTGAGGACATTCAGTAACCAGATGATGAGGTTTATCCTATGGTTAAGTGAATACCAAAGACCTGTAGGTTGAAGGTCTGGTTCTCTGCATGATATCATTAGGAGATGCTATGTATTGTTAGGAGGTGGAACTTTACAAGAAATCCTTATATTATTGGGAAAGGTGCACTTGAAGATTCTCTAGGAATGTGGTCCCTTTTTCTCTTTAGCATCATGACAGTGAATTGAGATGTTTGTTACAATGTATCCTTCTCATACTTCCTTAGGATTCTCTACAGAAATCTAAAATGATTGGCCCAAGAGATCTTGATCTTCCAAAGCTACAAGGTAAAATAAATCTTTATTTTTGTATGCTAATTATATATATATTTTTTATCTTAACAGAAAACTGACTTGCATAGGAATAAATGTTTGTGTCCTGTTAACATTCTTATAATGAAATGGTAGCAACTAAAATAATATTTTTAGGAATAGAATCTCTGGAAGGTTATTAGAAGCTTCATTAATAAGATTAGTTAATTTTTTTTTTTGGGAAAACAAAAATAGCAACAGCAAATGCAAACAAATAGAGTGAGTTTATTTTTCTCCACCACTTCGGGGACATATTCATCATCTGTACACCAGGAAAAGAACCTTCTCTCAGAACCTGACTATGATGGCACTGTAAGTTCAGACTCCAGGAGTTTGAGAAATAGCTACTTAGTGATGAAGGCACCCAGTAGTGCATTCATTCTGCACTAGCAATCCAAGTGGATTAGAAAAGCACATTAGCTACTGTATTCACTGGGACTTTTAGTAAGATAGAGCACCTGCTTTTAGATTGATGCTACTGCAGTTATGAGATTTTCCATATCAAGAGTTATTGAAAAGGAGGCTCTCAGGTATCAGCAGATACCTTTGACAGGTCATTCCTGCCAAAGTCAAGGTCACCTTGAATATATAAATATATATACTTATATAGTTTTTTCCTATAAGACAGTGATGAAAAGAGACCACCCCCCGTGGGAAGACCAGTAACTAATGTGCTCCATTCTTTCAAATTTAATGGAGAGAGAAATGACCTAGCTATTAATAGATTACTTGGCACAGATAATTACCTTAGTTTATTGATTAGGAGGCTAGAAGGCTGGAAGATTGGATAAGACCATTAGGGAAAGACACAGTTTGGTGGATTAATAGGAAAATCTTTCATTGTTGCTTAGTGGAGACTCAGACAACAATACTACCTCATAAATTAGTACAGCTTATTCAACATCTATCAATATTTCTTGAGATCATACAATCACTAATGGGTATCTTTCACTCTGGAGTGTACCAGTCCTTGTACTTCCAGTGTAGCCTTTTCCTTCATGCATTGCCTATAGCAGCCCTATATTCTAAGGGCTTAATTATGTGTTATTTGAATTAAACATAATCTCCAATTCAAAATTTCTACTATTAGAAACAGATACCACTAGAACTAAATATCACACACAGTATTTTCAGACAGGTTATGTAGTATTACCACGAAGGTTTTTTGTTTACTAGGAAAAATTTTGAAATAACTTAGAAAGTTTTCTGTAAATGTTAGAAGATAGGAATGAGAAAAAGAATGAATATGTAATTTGAATAGTATGCAATTACCTCCAAAATCCTTTAGTAGGAGAATTATAGCATCTACTTTACAGCACTACTTCCAGAAAGATATTGTAAGCAGTTGTTAAAAATATTGTTTCTATTTACATGTATATACAAAATACATTTTGATATTTATGACATAATTCTGAAACTGTGTAAGAATCGAGATGTATTAGTTGCCTGAGTAGAGAAGAGCTGACTGTAAGGGAAATGGGATTAGGAAGCTCAGTCTTAATTATGCAATTTCATTTGGCTGTAAAACCTCTATTTAGCATCTTACTAGTCAACATGACAAATCTTGTGTAATATGAAGCTTTGGAGTAAAAGATATTCCTGGTGACTTCGGTTTCTAACTACTGTTCTTTGAAACAATCCAGTCATTTCTTAGGCTGTAAAAATAGATTGTGAGGGTAGCTCTGGCCATAAAATTGTGCAATAAGAAATTTATGGATGCATATGTATATATAGATATGAATCTAATAACAATTTTAACAGGTTAAGTATTTGAATGGGAGTGAGGAGTTGTATGTCAGTGGATTTGTAGGGAGGAAAGGGAAGGGAGAAATATTGTAATTATATTATAATCACAAAGATAAAATAAAACAATAGAAACAAATAAAAATAGAGGTATAAGGGTAGAGTTACAGAGAGCAAGGTTAACATGAAAGTGTCAGGAGAATGAAAAATAGGATTTGAACACAAAGGATAAAAGTAAAGTGAATCAAGTGAAGGAAACACTGTGATTATGAAGATGAGTATTGGTGCATTGATGTAAAGCTCTGGAGAGGCTGACATTAACAATCTTGACTTTTCTTTTTTTCGTAGATATTTTCTTTATTTATATTTCAAATAGTATCCCCTTTCCCCTCTGAAAACCCCCTATCCCTCCCACCCTCCCTCTGCTCCCCGACCCACCCACTCCTGCTTCCTGGCCCTGGCAGTCCCCTATACTGAGGCATAGATCCTTCACAGGACCAAGGGCCTCTCCTCCCATTGATGCCTGACGAGGCCATCCTCTTCTACATATGCAGCTAGAGCCATGAGTTCCACCATGTGTTTTCTTTGATTGGTGGTTTAGTCCCAGGGAACTCTGGGGATACTGGTTAGTTCATAGTGTTGCTCCTCCTATAGGCTGCAAACTTCTTGAGCTCCTTGGGTATTTTCTCTAGCTCCTTCATTGGGAAACCTGTGCTTCATCCAATAGATGATTGTGAGCATTCACTTCTGTATTTGCCAGGCACTGGCAGAGCCTCTCAGGAGACAGCTATATGAGGCTCCTGTCAGCAAGCTCTTGTTGACATCTGCAATAGTGTCTGGGTTTGGTGGTTTTTTATGGAATGGAAAATACCTTGGTTTGACCAATCTTGACTCTTTAGTGAATGTACTTGATTAAATGAGTGTATGCCAAACACTCTTGTGGCAGCCTCACTGAGAATCTATGTGGAAAGAGAATAAAGATTTTCAGAGTTAGAGGTGGTAGAAAACTACAAGGAAAAAGTATTTTCCAGATACATTAGGTAACAAAAATATTACATTTAAGTGTTTTCTATCAAATGTTATAAAATTTGTATTTACAACAAGAAATTTATATCTTTCTCTCCTCCATAGCTTGGAAGACTTTCATGTAAAGGGTTATTCCACCCAAAGGCTAACCTCTTCCTTATGTATTTCATGGAAACCAAGTATTTTCAGACAAGACAGCCTCTAACCACTGTGAGTTATGGATCCCAGATAATGGGAAAAAGACACTGTCATCATCTGCATTAAGATCTGCATAATCACAAGCCAGACTAAATCCCTGCATGGAGGGTGGTGGTAGACATGAGGTCCTGCCTTTAGTTTAGGAGCTATTCACATTTGATTGCTGCTGCTGGCAGAGGGACATTCAGTTTTTATAGATGGATTAACCTTATACTAGTGTAGGCCTCATGTCCAGTAGTAGTCCAGTAATATACAATCAAATGGGTTGAGACAGATAATAGACATAGATAAGGAAAAAGACAGAGATATAGATAGTAGAAAGCTAAATATAAGTAGATGATATAGAAGTAGATATATAGGCAGATGGTTTATTCATAGGAGGATAGAAATAGAACATGAAGTACAATTTGGTGTTTTGGGAGATGAGGGATGGTCCAGAAGGTGTATGGGGTGGAATGCTTGTGATGAAAATATATTGCATTAAATTCTTAGATAAATTAAACAAAATACATTTAAGAGAAAAGAATGAAGTAAGCTTTAGACAAGAATATGATATGAGCATAGCTGCTCTGTGATTTGCTAACAGCTCTCCATTAGAATGAGCCTAAGGTAGTGGTAAAAGCCACAAGTCCTCTAGGGGTTACACACCATTTTTAAAGTATTTCAGCGGTAAATTTATTTTATTTAAGGAAACAACAATGACTTACTCTTGTTAAAATTTCAGGTAAAGGTGGAACCTAGTTGTTTCAGAGAAAACATTTGGAAATTGGAGATTCATTTTTAACTCAACCCAATAGAAATGCATTGCTTCTTGTCATTTGCCTCCCATTTGTTTTATTGAAACTTTTAGAGAAAACATACAAATAGTGACACTGAGCCTGCATGAGGTAAGCCTGTCTTCCTCTCTAGATGATGTCCCACTAATCACACTTCAGTCTCTATTCGAGCAGGAGTTCAAATTGTCATGAAAGAGAAGTGATATTTCTTGGATTCTTTTCATTTTTTTTTTCACCAAATGCAGTATTAAGCAGGGTGTAACCCTTTACACTCATTCTTGGACACGATGTTCTTTTCCATGTTTTCTGCAGAGCCCCTTGTATATGGAACTCTCATTGCAGATGTAACTGGAAGACACATGTTTGCCATCCTTCTGAATCAGACTGTGGAAAGCATGATAAACTGCTTTTTCCACTGATGACCTCGAGATGAAAAATACAGAATGCTTCCTAACATACAAAAAATTATAGATTGCCCCATTTCATCCTTTGACAGATTTCACTGTCAGTTTCCATCAACTGCTTGGTGAAGCTTCTCAAACGAGATTCAAACCCTCTTGGACCCTCTTTGCTACTTAGCTTCTTTGAGTCTATGGATTATAGCATAGTTATCCTGTACTTTTTAGCTAATATTCACTTTAAATAACCACTGTCAAATATCCACTTTGACAGATTTAAATCTTTGTTTCACTCTATTTTTGTTTTTCCTTTGTGTTTGAACCTCCTACTTTTTATTTTTATAAATGATATTATCAGTATTCAGGAGTTTCTAGACTTATGGTTCCCACTTATACAAGATATTTGTGGTTTTTTAAATTTTCATTAATTAATGTATTTAATTTTCTTTACATTTCTATTGCAGCTTCCCCTCCCTCTTCTCCTCCTAGTCACACCCTCTTACCTCCTCTCTCCACTTCTTTCTCACTTCCTTTTTAAAGAACATGAGGACTTTCATGGACATGAATCCACGTTGGTATATCAAGTTGCAGTAAACTATGATCACCATCTCCTATTGAGTCTAGAGAAGGCATCCCAGTTAGGGGAAAGGGATCCAAAGACCAGCAGCATCGTCAGAGACAGCACCTACTTCTGCTTTTAGGGGTCCCACATGAATATCAAGTCACAAACCTGTTACATATGGGTAGAGATCCTAGATCCATTCCATGCATGCATTCTGATTGATGGTCCAGTCTCTGTGAGTCCCTATGGGCCCAGCTTAGCTGATTCTGCAGGCTTTCTTGTGGTGCCCGTGACTGCTCTGGCTCCTTTAATTCTTCCTATTCTTTTCCATAAGATTCCAGGAATTATGCATAATGGTTGGCTGTTTCCATCAACTGCTTGGTGAAGCTTCTCAAATGAGATTCAAACCCTCTTGGACCCTCTTTGCTACTTAGCTTCTTTGAGTCTATGGATTGTAGCATAGTTATCCTGTACTTTATAGCTAATATCCACTTATGAGTATATAGTATGTTTATCTTTCTGTGTGTGGGTTATGTCACTCAAGATGATCTTTTCTAGTTTGCCTAGAAGTTTCATGATGCCATTGCTTTGAATAGCTGAATGTGTAAATGTACCACATTTTCTTTATTAATTCTTTGGTTAAGGGACATCTAGGTTTTTAACTATTACGAGTTCTTTAATACCTTGAAAGAACACCATTCAACTTCATGGGGGAAAACAAACAAACAAACAACAACAACAAACAAGAATAGCTAAAACAATCTTCACAATAAAAGAATTTCTGAGGTATCACCATCCCTGGTTTCAAGCTATACTACAGAGCAGTAGTAATAAAAACTATATGATATTAACATATTAACATACAGGTTGATCAATTCAATTTAATCAAAGACTCAGAAATAAATTCATACACCTATGCATACTTTATTTTTTGAAAAAGAAGCCAAAATTATCCAATGGAAAAAGAAAGCATCTTCAACAAATGGTGCTGGTCTAACTGGATGTCTACATGTAGAAGAATACAAATAAGTTCATTTCTATCATTCAGCACAAAATTCAAGTTCAAATGGATCAAAGACCTCAACATAATATTGGATATATGAATCTGTTAGAAGAGAAAATGGGGAATAACGTTGAATGCATTGACACAGCCTTGAATGCATTGGCACAGGAACAATTTCAGGAATAGAATACAAATAGCTCCCGCACTAAGATCAACAATTAATGAATGGGAGCTCATGAAACTGAGCAGCTTCTTTAAGGCAAAGGACACCATTAATAGGACAAAATAGCAGCCTACATTTGAAATAGGACTGATATCCCAAGTATACAAAGGAACTCAGGAAATTAGATATCAACACACCAAATAACCCAGTTAAAAATGGGGTGCAGATCTAAACAGCATTTTCAACAGGGGAATCTCTAGTATATGAGAAGCACTCAAAGAAGTGTTTAACATCCTTAGTCATTAGGGGAATATAAATCAAAATGATCCTGAGATTCCATCTTACACCCCTCAGAATGACTAAGATTAAAAAAAAATCTCAGTGACAGTTCATGTTGGTGAAGATATGGAGCAAGGGGAACATCTTTTTTTCAATATTCCAAAAGACTTCAGAGCTATGCCTGCCTCTGTTTAGCACAGACAATAAGATGGCTGGGTGGGACCCAGTCTTGAAATTATCATGTCTACTACACCCAGGCCTGGACTCTTTGTGTCCCACACTGACCTTGACCTCAGGAATTTGTCTGCCTTTTTATCTGCCTGACAAGCTGGCTCATTCAATAGTGTCATGAAGGCCTACTCTTGCTGGCCTTGTACTATGGGCAGGAATGCTGTCATTCTCTCCCCAACAAAGCCAGGCTTGATCCAGAAGATTTCAACCAAGTATTTTAATCATATTTCAGGATAGGCTTCATACCCACTAGTAGAAGAAAGCCAACATGAAACAAATTCAATGTTGTTTTTGTAGATATTTTGTCTTATTTTGTTTTGTTTGTGCATTGTTAATCTTATTGGTATTTGCTTTTATAATTTGGTTTCCATTTTGTGTTTTTGTGAATTTATTTTATGTGTGTGTTTCTGTTTTCTATTTTTTTTTTGAGTGAAGATAAAATATAAAGTTGGTAGTTAGGGATGTTGGGGGCATATGGAAGATTGGGGGAGCAAACAGCTGATAAAAGTACATTGCAAAAATTTTTCAGTGAAAATAAATTTTATATCTGACTAAAAGGAAATATCCTCATCATAATTGATACCTTTAACCTGGAGTGTCCTGGTAAAGCACAGGAAGATAGGTGAACGTGCACTATCTCTGGTGATGTATAAGGTGCTAGCATGCTGCCTCAGCAATGTGGGAACTAGAAGGGTCAGCCATTTACTCAGAGGGATTGCTCCTTAGCCTGTAAGAGTAGAAAAACAATTTTATTTTCAATTGGTGTGCTGGTTTGCATATCCTCAAATATTCAATGTAGTATATGTATATATGCATATATAGTTTACTAAATGTTAAACCTGTTGAAACTGTACAGTGTTAGGCATTAGCATTAAACAAATAAAAGCACACTAAACCTCTTAAGAAACCTACTGTGATAGTATTTCCATGCTTATGCATATCTTACTTAGCATTTTAGAAATCCTCACAGCTTCTAAGGAAGGATATGACTGAGTACTTTCCAAGCATTTGAAACAATGCAGATGTTGCAGCTACAGAGTTCATGGATACATGACTTTTGCAGCGGTGAGGATTATTGATTTTGGAAATTGACTACATTGGCCATAGAGTGTTGATATAAATAATTATCAGTTAGTTTGGTTTTCCTGATTTGGATTTTTTTTTTCCAAAATCCGTGGCCTGCTTTTCTTTGATGGCAGTTGTTTCTCTGTGATTTTGTTTTCTTGTCTCACCCCTCTCATTGACATTCCAGTATTGTTTGCAGCAGCATTCCCTCCTGAAATACTTCACCAACAACACTCCCTGGGGCATGCTTCTTTTTTCCAGCTTTCTCTTTTGACTCATTCAAACATCATCTTGCCTGTGTTCCCTAGAATCGATACAGTTAAGTGATTCTTTCAATATTCTTCATTGTCGTGGACCTGATGCTTCATTCAGAGCTTCACGTTCATACTTCCCTTTTCCTTTCCTCTCACAGGCACACACAGCAAATACAATCCCTTCCAGCCCCTATGTCGAATGAGTGCACCCTGAGTGAAGGGTTTCCTTGGAAACACTAAATATGGAAAGCTTCTGTATTTGCCTGCTCATCAACTAGTGACTGACAGCTATTTCTATGCAGAAATAATTTATTTCAGAACAGCATTGCATTGTTAACAGTACAATATACAGACAGCAAGAATTGCTTCACTGGTTAAGCGCTGAGTAAAAGATCACTTGATGTGCTTTTCATAATTAAGCATTACTTTCAAAGCTTTAAGAATTTTACACAGTGTTAGGGACATTTTGATTTTTCTGTCATTTCATAAGGTATTTGCTTGCATAGAAGTTCCTGACGAAAATAATTTCCCGCTTATATTTTGCTTTATAAATATTAAATATAGAATTGTTAATATTTTTTGTTTTTAAATATTTGATCTGATTTGATCTATTAAGGTAGGTTAAAGTGCTCAAGTCCTTATGGATTTATGAATAGGTTAAAAATCAATGTGAAATTAGTTTATCCTTAATAAAATTTATTCCATAGAGAATGTCACATGTGATACTCTTGGTAATAGTAAACTAGATAGTCTCTCATATTTTTAAGGGATATTTTTGTAAATTAGATTCATAATTCAACCCTTAGTATTGCTCTCTTGCTATTTCATATCACCTGTGTTCTACTATACTGACTGAGGAGATAACCCTGGGAGAATGTGTTGTTTCACTAAATGCTAATGATACCCAATTGTCTTCTAATTATTTTAGCCAGTAGCCATAGTCACTGCTTTGTCCAGATATGCTTCTCTTTGTAGTGGACAGAGGTTAGTGCATAGACTTGAAACTGGTCAAGTGTTGAGAATAAACAACTGTGATTACTTATCCATAGATGGATCATTTTAATCAACTTCTCCCCATCCAGTTCTGAGGGAACAGTTTGGAAGAGGGAGCTGGGAGAGTGGAAAAGTGGATGGATAGAGTGGAGAGCCATAAAATGCTGTCTTCTAGACATGGCATGACTGTTGCACACAGTGACTTACAGCAGCTTTCATTCCTTACAGGTGTGGATTGGGGTGGCTCCCGAGGCCCCTCTGCTAGGAGAAGGGGTATTGGCATTTAATGGCTGATGAGGGAAGAAGTGCCATTTTGCTCTGAGGATGTGGTTGCTAGTAGGCTGTCCATGCCCCACTGACTGGCCCTATTTTCTCATATATATGGTCAACACTAATTGGACTTGGGAATAATGATAATAATAACGATAATGACAACAACAACAACAATAAGGACCTGAAGTTGGGAGATAGATGGGTTGGTATACTCTCGGGAACATTAGAAGGAGGTAGAGAAGTGTGATTATTTCAAAATATCCTTCATACATGTGTTAATTCTTCAAACAATAAAATATACTAAAAAATAACAAACCCTTATACTTATTACCCTTTTTTTCTATTATTTTTTATAAGGTATTGCCTAGTCTCTATGCTTTGACTAATTTGATACAAAAGATAATTCTTTACTATATGAGGAGTGTTTCAGTTTAGAGTGCACTGAAAAATGTTAAATGAGATAACACTCATACAAAAACTCAATAAATATATAACTTTAATAAGTAAACAAGTAACCAAAAGAGGGCATTAACACATACATACATACACTCAGGAATGCACACACACATGCACTTGTATACATATGCACAGACAATTAGAACAATCATATTTATTTACTGCTTCATTGCTCTAAGGTAGGAAGTAGACAGAAGACAGACTGGAGGACTAGACCTGATTACAGTGGAAGTTTAACTCATGGATTCAGAGTGTTATGCAGTGGATCATGATTCCTTAATTTTTTTTTTTAAAAGCTGTCCTCGAAAAGAAGGATGCACAAACATCTGAGTTTGAGACAAGACTTTTTGAGACAAGGTTTTTCTGTATAGCCCCGGCTGTCCTAGAACTCACTCTGGAGACCAGGCTGGCCTCAAACTCAGAAATCCATCTGCCTCTGCCTCTCAAGTGCTGGGATTAAAAGCATGTACCACTACTGCCCGGCCATTTTGGTAATTCTTAATGTCACTTATATTTTTTAATCTCAGTTCCTTTCACTTATGAGTCTTTCTATTAATAATGATAGTTATGCTCACTAGTTATTGTTGATGTTTGGTCTTTTGCATTATCTATTGTAATGATAATTATGCACCCAGAGGTCTAGGCTTATGAGTGAATTCTGACATTTACAAATTTTTGTTAGGCAAAGCTTATTCCTTAATTGAAAACTATTGGTTAAATTAAATTTGCTACAGCCAATTACTGGAGGGATTGGTGGTAGGTGGGTTTTGAGTTACCTGGTTACCTGGTGGAAAATCAAGTGGTAGGGAGGAGAAATGATGAGGGGGAGAGGATACAGGACCATGAGAAGATGGGCAGCATAAACACATGGTCAGGAGAAACAGTAAGTATTTGGAGAATACAGCTAGGGAGGCAGCCACATCAGCAATTTGAAAAGTAGATTAGGGGTTACCCCCTAGTAATTGTCAAAGCCAAGTGAAATAACCATAGTCTGAGTCTCACTTATTTGTAAGCCAGTTGGGGATAAGTTTAAATGTGTTGTACTACAAATTATTTTCATATAAATTCATAATTGAATAGAAGAATTGATATATTAATTGAATAAAGAATACTTTTTATAGTACACTTACTGTCAACAGACATATTGAAGTATAGCATTATTTGGGAAAATTGGATAAAACTAGGTACTATTTATTCAACTAGTGTTTTTCCACCTTCCTAATGCTGCAACCCCCTTCCCCCCCCAAATTTTATTAGATATTTTCTTCATTTACATTTCAAGTGCTATCCCGAAAGTTCCCCATACCCTCCCCCTGCCCTGCTCCCCTACTCACTCACTCCCACTTCTTGGCCCTGGTGATCCCCTGTATTGGGGCATATAAAGTTTGCAAGACCAAGGGGCCTCTCTTCCCAATGATGGCCGACTAGGCCACTGCAACCCTTTAATACAGTTCCTTATGTTGTGGTAAGCCCCAGCCATACATTTATTTTCATTGCTACTTTATAATTATAATTTTGCCATTTTTATGAGTTATAAAGTCAGTATTCAATATATAGGATATCTGACATATGACCTCTGTGAAAAGATTGTTCAACCCCAAAAGGGGTCCTCACCCACAGGTTGAGAACTACTCTCTTAGACCCAAAGGTTTCAATCTCTTCTTTATCAAGTTCTGAAAATGCCTTCATTCAAGAAGTCCAGGGAGGTTTTTGGAGCCCACCAGCTAGCCTGCTATTTGCTCCTTAGTATTTCTGATATCACCATAGCTTGAGTAGGGAATCTAGTCAGTAAGATCTCATCAATGCTGAGGCACTTTTACATTGAAGAAGCAGTGTGGTATAGTTGGATTATGAAATAGGCAGTGGATCAGGCTATGCAGCTCAAATGCACAACATACACCCCTTCACCTTGACCAGAGAGTGTAGAAATTCTCTCAGTTACTTCCATATGTTTCTTTGGATTTATAGTTATGTGTCTTCTTCATAATCTCTCATGGAATTTATATAAAGTCTTCAGTACTAGGTTCCACACCAAATATCAAGGCTATTAAGGCCTTCCTACAAGCCCAGGATTCCCCTTTATATTAATAGAGCGAATAAATGACATTCCTATCTACTCTAAGACTGGAACCAGAACCCCTTTCTCTCTCTCTCATTTCTAAGTAGGGTATTTATTACTTATCGTTACTGGGGTAGGGGTGGACTCTTCTGTAATTGTTACTTTACTCATGATTAAGAAGAGCATGTGGACTAAGATCCATCAGAAGGGTGACAGAAGGGTGACATGAGCTTGTCAAGTTATTTTGCAGGAAACCTTTCATTACTGTATTGCTATATAATTACATTACCTAAGTCAACTTAGTTTTGATTTGCATGCCAGTTCCAACTGGAAAGAGATCCAAATGGTACCATAGTGGAAGGAAAGGGATAAACATTGGTTTTAAAAATTCCTACCATGGGTCCTATAATAATAGACAGTAACTGAGAAGGGTACCAAATGTGTAGACAGAAGGCTGGCCTTCTAAGTTTCCAGGTCCATAGTAATTTCTATAAATTTGATTAGCGTTGAACAAAGCTTTTGAAAAGATCCAGGTCATGTGGAGCATGCATGAGTATGTACCCAGAACCAGACCCCAGCTTTGATAACACATTTTCCTTAGTGCTTCTGTTCAGCCAAATGCCCCAGAAGCTCCTTTGAGAGTCTCACATCCAAATATGTTTGAGTTGATAGGTGGCTGTTTAAGGGATTTTATAGACCTTGAGAAACTGTCTTCACAGCCTCTTTCTTAAAGCAAGTGTATGTTACGATCAGTCTTCATGGAACAGAATATGCAGGGAATTTGGTGTTCTTGTTAGTCCTGTCCTTCCTGGTTCTTCAGGTCGCAATTCTGTTGATTTTCCCAAGAGCAATCCAAACAGGTCACCTTCTTGCTTGAGAATTTAAGTGCGGGAGATAGATAGGACACAGCTTATGGAGCTCTTAGTTTCATTTAGTCTTGTACATGGGAACCGACAATAAAGAAGTTATACATAGTTTATAAAGGATAAGGTGTTTTCCTTTGTTGCTTGTGAAGTCTATATACCTGTGTCCTGGTCTATGAAGTTCATGTAAAGTGAAACAGATATGAACTACACTGTGTGAACTTGCCATCTTTTATGTTTCATGGGACCAAGATGATGTATCACTAATATCATGCTTACATAGAAGGGCTACATTTTGTTTGTTTATTTGTTTGTTTGTTTTACTACATCTACACAAGGTTGACTACATAGGGCTGGCCTATCACACATGACCAATCTGAACCAGTCTCTAGCAAGATCACAGGGAATACTTTTGAGCAAGTTAGGACTACCACTTTTTTTTATAGTATGGAAGACAGCAATTTCATTTACAGAGTTGTGGGAAAAATGATATCCACTCTTTAAGATTTCCCAATGTTGTTAGGATCACAAAGGGGGAACTTTATGGATAAGATCAGGCCAGGATGACTTCTATAGTCAGAATCTTTTAAATTTTCAAGCTTACTCATATTAGTAAAACAACATATTTTATTATAATAATTGACACACGCACAAAATATCCATTATCCACCATCAGCTTAGCTGTATATAGTAATTTTTGTAATGCAGTTTTCAATAATTATCTTTAACCTTACCTTATGCCTTGAAGAATAAAACTAAAGTATGCTTTAAGTGTACATGCAACTAAATTTAAACCCACTAGGACTGAAGCTAATAAGAATGAAGGATATGCAGTATTACAGGCATTTCGTTAGCTATATATTTTATACATAAATGTTTATACATAAACGGACATGCATGTTTCGTCTTCATGAACAGTTGCACACCAGAAGCAGACATAAGATCAAATGGGACTATAGCAGTAGATTATTGTGGCTGCCATGTGGGACTCTAGACCTCTGGAATAGACCTCAATACCTCTAGAAGAGCAACCAGTGCTCTTAACCACTGGACCATCTCTCCCATCCCAGCAGTTTTATAAGACAAAGGCTAAGATGATACTTTTATTACGGTCTGGGATTAGTAGAACTCTATACAGTGGTGATATCCCTGCAAGATAAACACAAAGCTTGTGAGAATTACCAACAAATGTCTGATTTGACTCAAGGCCCACTCTATGTGATGGAACCCACACCTGACACTGCTTTGTTGACCAAGAACTGAAGATTAGATAGCCCAAGGACCTAAGTTAAAACAAAAATTTTACTGTACAACTTAAAGAAGGTACATAGAAAACGACTCTAATGGTATTATGCTGCATTCATAGATCAGTACCTTGCTCACCCAAAATCAGAGAAGGACATGGGAACAAATATAGAGACCCACAACCAGAAATGATGTATAGTGAGAGACCTTGGATTTTTCATCCTTAAAGGGGATTTTTTAAAAATCAAATTCCTCCCCTCAGAGCTCAGGGAACTCTGTGGAAGACAAGGTAGAACAAGTGAAAGAGTGAGAGGAGATCAGGGATAACAAGAAAACAAGGCCCTCTAAGTCAACAGGATCCATGCACACATGCACTAACAGAGACTGAGACAACATGTCCAGAGCCTGTGTGGAGTCTTCACCAGGGGGAGTCCTAGAGATGAAAGGAGATGGGGACACTGATCCATAACCTAGAAGCCATGTCCAAAAGATAATTAATTGCAAATGAAAAATTAGTTTTCTGCAACTAGGAAAACAAACTATTTGTAAGGACAGGCTACATGCCCAGCAGTAGATGGCCAACAGAACGTGAACTCAATGGTGTTTTTGGAGAGTATTTCCATGTCTCATATTATATCGGGACGTTTTTGTTTTTAATCTCATTTTTTCATTTTTATTTTATTTCAACATTTTAATTTTCTCCCATATTATCTTATAGATCCTCTGTCTATATCTTATGGTATCTGGCTTAGTGATTTTTATGGGATTCCTGAGTGTACAAACAAGTGGGTGTCTACATCTGTATCTGTTTTCTTGTGCCTTTTCTTGGGCTCTTTTCCTTCTGTTCATTTATTTGTTCCTATTCCATTGTATTCGTATTTGTTTAATCTTGTTATACTATATTTTATTGTTATCTTTTAGAAGCTTGTGTTTTTTTCTAATGAGAGACAGAAAAGGGGTGGATCCAGCTGAGAGGGGAGTGAGGAGGAACTGGGAGGAGTAGAGAGAGGGAAAGCTGTAATCATGTTTTATCATATGAGAAGAAAAATTTATTTTCAATAAAGATAGAGAAAAAGAGGGAGTGACAGAAAGTGAGTGAGAGAGAGAAAGAGAGAGAGAGAGAGAGAGAGAAAGAAAGAGAGAGAGAATGTAGAAGTGTGTGAATGAGAAGGATCTGAGAGGAATTGGGGGAGGAGGATCCATAATGAGAATACAGTAAAAACATCTATTTCAAATTAAAACAAAACAAAGTTTTCAATTAAAATTCATATTATTATGGTTTAACGTTGAAATGGACTACTATAACCTCTTCGTTTATGCTTATGCATGTGAAGGAAAATAGAAAGACAAAGGTTTAACATTCATAAAAACCAAGTACCTAAAATAACCAACAGTTTCTACAGCTTGCAAACTTGACCTAAAGCTGAAATAACCTCCCCTCCTTTTGTCTAACAATTTACTCTGTGCACTTAAATACTGCTGTAATTTCTTTTATCATCTAGATTATCCTAGAGAAATTCTTTATCTCTGAACTAGAATTCTTCCTGTGGTTGGTAGTGAGATCAATCTAGTTTACAGGTATGGCTATGGAAGCTAAAGGATTAAGATAGGCTGAGCCTTTGCTAGCCAGTTGAAACCCATCCTGATTTTTGACACTTATCAATATGTAAAACTTTTCTGCATAGTAACTGGATATAAGTAGTAAGTCATTTACAGATAGGATTTGATGATTAACATTCTTTTAAACAATTGAATCAACATCTTTCTATTTCCTTTCACATGCCTCACTATCATGTATTTTGGAAATGGAGGCATGTTAAAATTTTTGCCTGGTTCACTGACTGCCAATCAGTGTCCTACATCAAACTCTTCTATACCATGTCTCTCTGGTTTCATTGTTTTTAGGGTCACATCCTTCTGGGCTTTCATTTGAGACTGCATTCTCCCCCTTTGTTTGTATTCTTTAGGCTTCTCTTCCTTGTAAATGTCCTGCATTTTGATCTAGTTCTTCCCAACTTCATACTAGATATACCGAATGGGAAGAATGTGTCCATTGAGAGTGGTATTCTCAAACTAGGGTCAGCAATGTACAGCAAACCCAAGGTTCCCTCAGATACTGAGTACAAATTTTGGTAGATGGTGCAACTCCCAGACATAGTGGCAAAGTCTGAGCCAGAGATATGGACAAGACAAAATAACCAAGTAGCAATTTCTCAAGGAACCATCGTTTGAGAAAGAAGCTAGAATATCACCAAGGTGTAATAGAGCTTTTTAAGTCCAGTTTCCACATATAACATCTTACATAACTAGAAAAATGTAAATTGGTCACAGTCTTCTGTCAAAGAAGACAGTGTCATTGAATGAAAAGGAAAAGACTAAAGCAAAAGCCCTCTCACTGCTCACTGCTGATAGATAGGCTAAACCATGTACACACACACACACATACACACACACACACACACACACACACACACACAATATTGTGATAAAAGCATGCAATACAAAACATGGTGTTTTAGCAATTTTATGCTTAGTGCACTAATACAAAGGATAAGCTATACTATACAGCAGCTCTCTCATGAACAGTAAATTTTACACTCACCAATGAACTTCTCATTTCTCTCCCTACCCCAGTCCCTGGAATTCAGCCTTATATGCTCTGCTTTCTAGAGATTATTTTGGGTACTTCATGCAGTGTTTGTGTTCTGCAGCTGGCTAAGTTTATACCCTCAAAATACTTGCGTGCCACTACCTATCAGTGTATGCCCTTCCTTCTGAAGTGTGAATAGGATTCCATTGTATGTTTATATACCACTCGTCTGTATCTGCTCATTTGTTCGTAGACACTGAGGTTGCTTCTTCATATTGGGTATCTTGATACTCCACTGCACTGAGCACAGAGAGTACCAGTACCTCTTCAGAATCCTGATTCACATGTTTGCAAACCACTTGCAGAAGTTGTCAGAGTCAGAAGTTGTACAGTCTGTGTTATCTCTGCTCTTTAGTGACCTCTGATCTATTGTCATTTACTCAGGAGGAATGGTTTTTGTAAAATGCTATCATATATAAATTTGAACCCTTTTCATACTTCTTACAGAGTGTTCCATATGAATTCATTACATTTATTTATTTTGTTTACTAAGATGACTTGAGGGAACCAGTTTTCTCCTTCTATGTAGTGAGTGTGAAGGTTCAAACTCTGGTCATCAGATTGGTGACAAGCACCATAATTCCCTGACATATCTCACTGGCATCTAGGAAGCACTTTTGTTTATAAATTTTTCAAAAGAATCCAGAAAGAACAACCAAGGACTAAAGAAAAAGAGGAAAAGGGGTGGTATAACTTTTTTATAACACATTTCACTTAAATGGATAAGAATTAAAGAAATGAATTTATCTCCATATATTATGTTTTTGTCTTTAGAAAAGTCAGCTGTCCCCCACACCTCTAATGAAAAACCACATTTAAGGGATGTCATGTCAAAAGTGAAATTAACTTCCCAGTGTGCCTGGGGACATTTGTGAGGCTCAATAAAGTAGATGTGGTAGATAGGAGCCGGGGAAAAGTGCGTGGTGAGCATATAACTAGCTCCTGGCCTATTTTGCTAAGGCAGGGAATGGAGTGATGTGGGTGCACAAGGAGAAACAGAATTCTTTTCCCATTTGTTCTCTCTTGTCATTGTATTTGTAACAGGATCTTGATACATGGGCCAGGCCACCTGGAACTAACTATATAATCCAGACTGGCTTTGATCTTGGGGACTTCCTGCCTTTGCCTCTGCCTCCTGAGGGCTGGGATTACAGTCATGCATCACTTGCTTTCTTACTTTCTATACTGCCCAAACCTTAGCTATTAGGAATAATATAGGAGGCAAGAGTGGGTTAAAGTTGTGCTTGAATCAAGAGGACACAGACTCATTATTAGAAAAGAAGATCTGGAGGACATATATCTATCTATACCTGGATAAAGAAAGAAATGAAAGAGAAAACATCTGTGCTGGATTTCTAGAGGAACAGAATGAAAGAATGAATATAATAAAGGTGACATTTTTAGGTTAACATACAAGTATACCAGTGGCTGTCTTTAGACTATAGAGTTTCAGAACCAGATAGCTGCTTACTCTACAAAGCTACATGTCCTAGAAGTTTCAATCTGGTGCTGAAGGCTCAGAGGGTTTCTGGGGAGCCACAGGTCTTCAGTCCACATTAGAAGGCAGAGAATGTTGGGTTGTGATATCAGCAAAGCAAGGCATCAGCAGCAGTGTAAGGACTTCAGTCACCAAGGCTAGAAGGCAAAGCTGTTCCCTAAGACCCTCCATCTCTAGGCCACTATGCACATTTAGGGTGAATCTTCCAATTTCAATTAACCTAGTCAAGAAAAGCCCTCGCAGGTGTGACCAAAGGCTTTTGTCATAGGCTACTTTTGATCTTTAAATTGACAGTGAATATTAGCTGCTATACACAGGAATGGACAAAAAATGCATAGATTTTTTTTGAATATGATAGTATATATAAAACATGTATATAAAACTTCTAAACTTCCAATGAATAGTCATCCTTAAGCTTTCAAGATCTGAGTGGTGTTCTTATGAATTTTACGTATGCTTTTCACATTGGCATATTTTCCGAGATCTGTCAGCTCAGAAATACTTAATGAATACTTAGTAATTGCCAGGTACTATTTGAAGTATTGAATAATTCAAATTTCTGCATCCAGGCTACAATAGTTCGGATTTCCGCGCACGTGCACATGTATGTGTGTGTGTGTGTGCGCGCGCGCGCAAAGTGGCACATATGATACAAGGGATCTTGTCAAAACAGTACAGAAAGGTTGATACTTGTATAGTATCAACTAACTGTGCAACAATTAGACACAACTCTGCTAAACAGCATCCCTAACAGAAGCAATATCAAGACTAAAAGACTTAAAAACGCAATTGTTTGTCTGTCTGTTGATGGTCAGAAATAAAGGACAGACTGCAGAGAATACGGAAGGGGATCAGTAGGCTGATGTGTGTCAGTGCCAGATTGTGTAGAGTTTTGAAAGCCATTGCACCATGGTCACAATGAAATAGCAATAATGAGTTTAGGAAAATGGAGGAACTAGTCCTCGAAGTTCAGAAAAGGGCTGCAGAAGACCTGTGTGTGAAATGGAAGTACACTGGTCCACTAGACATCAATGCAACTTTCCAAGGAGAGATGAGGAAGATGGGGACTAGAGGTGCAACAATAGAAAAGGTCAGACTGACCCCACAAAGGAAGTACACTTGAAATGGAGGCAGATTAGCTACTGACTGTTTGGCTGTTGAGTATGGGAGTGAAAACACAAGGAAGAGTCATCACAGTTTTGAAATTAGAAAACCATACAAGCTGTGTGCAGTTTACAGATGGAAACACTGTAGAAAAAGCATGTTTCACTGGGTAGAAATTGTGCTATCCTTGGTACTGTTAGGATATAGCGGCAAGCCATCTACAAATCAGTAGTCACACCAAATTGAGTAGTCTTTGAGTGTAACCTGGAAGATTATCAACATAAATATTTTCTAAAATCATTTAAGGGTAAGAAAAAACTTATGACGAGGATGAGATTAAGAAAAGCAGAGTCTTTGTAGGGGAAGTCAACAATAAAATCTGACAGATGAGGAGGAGCTAACAAAGACCACTGAAGAGGCATTAGCAACAGAGGAGGAAAATTCAAGTGTGGTTACTCAGACAAAAGCAATCAAATATTTCACAACATGGTGAGAAGTAAAAGCTAACACTAGGGATAACCACTGTCAACCTGTTATCTTATATGTTATCTGTCCTACTTGAGCCATTGAATTTCCCCATGCTTGTAGAGTCTCAACTCATTTTCTGGGCCTCTATTCTTGTTATGGTTAAGTGTCCATTGTCAGAATACCATCTAACATGGTTTTATTCTCTTTGCTGAGACAAAGCCTCATGTAACCAAGACTGACCTTAAACTCCTGATTCTCCTGCCTTTACCTTTCAAATGCCTAGAATGGATGTGCACTATCATGACTGGATTCATGGGACCTTAAAGGACTATTCTCTGACTGTTGGCCTATCTCTCAATGCCTAGGAGGCTATATGTCATTTTCTTCAAAGAGTTCTGACAATGCTTTTAATTGCTTTACTTTGTGATTAAAAATGGATTGTACTCTGTGCCTCTCAACAATCCTCTAAGTCTGTAACAATAGGGGCAAGGACCCAGTACACAGAAGAGAGCAGCTCATGTTGTTTTGATTTGTAGGGCAACTGATTCTTATGAGGTTTGTAGAGATTTGGTAAATTGGGAATAGAAGTTGATAGTGACAAGCCTGGATAGGTATAGTGAGGTCGACAGATTCAAAAGACCCTATGAGATTGGAGGTTACTGGAAGTCATATTGTATTCACACTACTTAGTTATAGGACTAAGCAACACCTGCTTTTTCATACATTCTTCAGCTTTGCATTGGCTTTGGTGTGTCATGACGTTTATCTTGCCATTGAATACAGTGACTATGAGAGTAAATCTTCTTATTCATTGAAATAAATATGCTAGACTGTAGTTTGCTTGGGACACAGGTACTCAGTTCATGCACACACACACACACACACACACACACACACACACACACACACACACACACACACAAACAAAACAGCTTGACACAGAGATAAATGCATGAGGAGACTTTGACAAGCAGTTTACAATTTCTATCTTTTCACAAGTCTCATTCTGTCGCATTTTTTTAAAAAAATTTTTAAGAAGAGGTACAATAACTGTGACACAAGACTGGAAATGCTTGCTCACAATAAAGTGGGTGCTCCCTCCAAGAAGATACTCTTCTCATTCAACTCAGTACTGGTTTGAGATATATACTGCTGAAAAAAAGATGCATTTTAAATTAGAATGATGTGAAGAGCGGGTGTGGCCGATGCCCCAAGATGGTGCCCGGGACGGCTGCCAGGTCTTATCTCAGACTTAGCCACATCCCAGCCGCCTGCACTGTGCAGATGCTATGCCTCGTCAGCTTGCTTGAGGTGTTGTCACTTGCTATGATCCTATGGACTGCCAGTACATGACTAGGGTGATTGGGAAGAGTCTGTAGGGTATTTAAGGCATACCCCGGGGTTGTTCGAGGGATTCCTGTTCCTGCATTGCAATGGTAAGTGTTCCTGAATAAACCTGCTTGAAGAAGGACAACATGGTGTTGCATCTTTCCTGCTGGTTGGGGTGGATGTGACAGAATGAGACTTGTGAAAAGATAGAAATTGTAAATTTCCTCCAAATTGAGAAAATATAGTACTATTTCCAGTGCTGTATTTTTAGAGAATTAATGATTCTATTGGTGAAAGTCTAACTCTTCAAATTTAAGGTTATCACATTGGTTATAATTGAAATATGAAGTAGTTATTTCATTTTGGCTCATGTTCACAGAACAAGATCAAAAAGAAAGAAAAGAGGACTAGATATAAACTGACTCTGACTACATTCCTACTCACTTCTAATAATGAACGTTGGGTTGCAATTGGCTTGGTTTACAGTTTAAGGGTGTGAGGACAGTGCTGCAGAGGTCCTGTGAGTTGCCTCACAGTACTTTTAAGTTCTTTACAATTAAGTTTAAGAGGAACATTGTTAAACAATGCAGGAATAATTACTTAAGGACAGTGCTGATGGCTGTGATTCTGTTAGAACAACACATCGGCTGGATGAGGCCAGGTAGAATCAGGAAGTTTGGGTGATATATGGTGTTTAAATGAGAACTCACAAAGAGTTTGAACTTTGGGACTTCATGTTTAGGTTTCAAATTACAAAATACTTCAGTATTTAGATTCGGTTTCTCTCGGAAATTGTTGCAACAGTAGGACATTTTATATTCAAATTTGGGACATTTCTAAAATGGTAATACTTCTCTGTTAAAATCTCTTGGCATTATTAATGTTTTTCCCATTGTAAAACCCTTAGGACCTACCAGAAAAATTAGCTTGGATGTAATTCAGCATAACAAATATTCTAAGCAACAAAAGGTGAGGCCATGAGAAGAGCTTGTGTATATTACAGAGGGTTTCTGCTTTCCCTCTGCTCTAATCTAATTCCTCCATGGATATAACAGCATCCCATACATCTAACCTGCCTGTCAGAGTAGAAGGCTTGTCCTGAGATCCTGCCAGTTACCAGCTATGATGCTACTAAAGAGACATATGGCATTTAAATTCAGCTTGAAATCATGGCTAATACCCCCTTTCACCTGAAGACATGTCACTTCTGGCATTGGACTGTCCAATGTTCTTTTATTTTTCTTTTCTTCTTTTTATTATGTATTTTTCTGATTTACATTTCCAACCCTATCCCAAATGTCCCCCATACCCTCTCCCCCAACCCCCCTACCCACCCACTCCCACTTTTTAGCCCTGGCGTTCCTCTGTACTGGGGCATATAAAGTTTGCAAGTCCAATGGGCCTCTCTTTCCAGTGATGGCTGACTAGGCCATCTTTTGATACATATGCAGCTAGAGTCAAGAGCTCCAGGGTACTGGTTAGTTCATCATGTTGTTCCACCTATAGGGTTGCAGATCCCTTTAGCTCCTTGGATACTTTCTCTAGCTCCTCCATTGGGGGCCCTGTGATCCATCCAATAGCTGACTATGAACATCCACTTATGTGTTTGCTAGGCCCAGGCATAGTCTCACTAGAGACAGCTATATCAGGGTTCTATCAGCCAGATCTTATAGTGTATGCAATGGTGTCAGCGTTTGGAGGCTGATTATGGGATGGACCATCTAGAGACTACCATATCCAGGGATCCATCCCATAATCAGCCTCCAAATGGTAGTCTCTAGATGATCCATCCTTTGGTCTCAGCTCCAAATTTTGTCTCTGTAACTCCTTCCATGGGTGTTTTGTTCCCAATTCTAAGAAGGGGCAAAGTGTCCACACTTTGGTCTTCATTCTTTTTCAGTTTCGTGTGTTTTGCAAATTGTAACTTATATCTTGGGTATTCTAAGTTTCTGGGCTAATATCCACTTATCAGTGAGTACATATCATTTGAGTTCTTTTGTGATTGGGTTACCTCACTCAGGATAATGCCCTCTAGGTCCAACAATTTGCCTAGGAATTTCATAAATTCATTCTTTTTAATAGCTGAGTAGTACTCCATTGTGTAAATGTACCACATTTTTTGTATCCATTCCTCTGTTGAGGGGCATCTGGGTTCTTTCCAGCTTCTGGCTATTATAAATAAGGCTGCTATGAACATAGTGGAGCATGTTTCTTACTTACTCGTTGGAACATCTTCTGGATATATGCCCAGGAGAGGTATTGCAGGATCCTCTGGTAGTACCATGTCCAATTTTCTAAGGAACCACCAGACTGATTTCCAGAGTGGTTATACAAGCTTGCAATTCCACCAACAGTGGAGCAGTGTTCCTCTTTATCCACATCCTCCACAGCATATGCTGTCACCTGAATTTTTGATCTTAGCCATTCTGACTGGAATGAGGTGGAATCTCAGGGTTGTTTTGATTTCCATTTCCCTGATGATTAAGGATGCTGAACATTTTTTCAGGTGTTCCTCAGCCATTCAGTATTCCTCAGGTGAGAATTCTTTTTTTTATCTCTGAGCCCCATTTTTAATGGGGTTATTTGATTTTCTGGAGTCCACCTTCTTGAGTTCTTTATATATATTGGATATTAGACCTCTGTCTGATTTAGGATAGGTAAAGATCCTTTCCCAATCTGTTGGTGGCCTTTTTGTCTTATTGACAGTGTCTTTTGCCTTACAGAAGCTTTGCAGTTTCATGAGGTCCCATTTGTCGATTCTCGATCTTAGAGCACAAGCCATTGCTCTTCAATTCAGGAATTTCCCCCCTGTGCCCATATCTTTGAGGCTTTTCCCCACTTCCTCCTCTATAAGTTTCAGTGTCTCTGGTTTCAGTGTCTCCTTGAACTACATAGATTTGACCTTAGTACAAGGAGATAGGAATGGATCAATTCGCATTCTTCTACATGATAACCACCAGTTGTGTCAGCACCATTTGATGAAAATGCTGTCTTTTTCCCACTGGATGGTTTTAGCTCCCTTGTCGAAAATGAAGTGAACATTTCATTTCACTTGTGTGAAATGAAGGTGTGTGGGTTCATTTCTGGGTCTTCAATATTATTCCATTGGTCTACTTTTCTGTCGTTATACTAGTACCATGCCGTTTTTATCACAATTGCTCTGTAGTAGAGCTTTAGGTCAGGAATGGTGATTCCACCAGAGGTTCTTTTCTCCTTGAGAAGAGTTTTTGCTCTCCTAGGTTTTTTGTTATTCCAGATGAATTTGCAGATTGTTCTTTCTAATTCGTTGAAGAATTGAGTTGGAATTTTGATGGGGATTGCATTGAATCTGTAGATTGCTTTTGGCAAGATAGCCCTTTTTACAATGTTAATCCTGCCATCCATGAGCATGGGAGATCTTTCCATCTTCTGAGATCTTCTTTAATTTCTTTCTTCAGAGACTTGAAGTTTTTATCATACAGATCTTTCACTTCCTTAGCTAGAGTCAAGCTAAGGTATTTTATAATATTTATGACTATTGAGAAGGGTGTTGTTTCCTTAATTTCTCTCTCAGCCTGTATATTCTTTGTGTAGAGAAAGGCCATTGACTTGTTTTAGTTAATTTTATATCCAGCTACTTCACTGAAACTGTTTATCAGGTTTAGAAGTTCTCTGGTGGAATTTTTAGGGTCACTTATATATACTATCATATCATCTGCAAAAAGTGATATTTTGACTTCTTCCTTTCCAATTTTTATCCCCTTGATCTCCTTTTGTTGTCGAATTGCTCTGGCTAGGATTTCAAGTACAATGTTGAATAGGTAGGGAGAAAGTGGGCAGCCTTGTCTAGTCCCTGATTTTAGTGGGATTGCTTCAAGCTTCTCACCATTTACTTTGATGTTGGCTATGGGTTTGCTGTAGATTGCTTTTATCATGATTAGGTATGGGCCTTGAATTCTTTATCTTTCCAAGACTTTTATCATGAATGGGTGTTGGATTTTGTCAATTGCTTTCTCAGCATCTAACAAGATGGTCATGTGGTTTTTGTCTTTGACTTTGTTTATATAATGGATTACGTTGATGGATTTTCATATATTAAACCATCCCTGCATCCCTGGAATAAAACTTACTTGTTCAGGATGGATGATTGTTTTGATGTGTTCTTGGATTTGATTAGCAAGAACATTATTGAGGATTATTGCATTGATATTATAAGGGATATTGGTCTGAATCTTTGTTGGATCTTTCTGTGTTTTAGGTATTAGAGTAATTGCAGTGTCATAGAATGAGTTGGGTAGAGTACCTTCTACTTCTATTTTGTGAAATAGTTTGTGCAGAACTGGAATTAGATCTTTTTGAAGGTCTGATAGAACTCTGCACTAAACCCATCTTGTCCTGGGTGTTTTTTTTTTGTTTTGTTTTGTTTTTTTGTTTTTGTTTTTTTGGATGGGTGACCATTAATGATTGCTTCTATTTCTTTAGGAGATATGGGAGTGTTTAGATCATTAACTTGATCCTGGTTTAACGTTGGTACCTGGTATCTGTCTAGAAATTTGTCCATTTCGTCCAGGTATTCCGGTTTTGTTGAGTATATCCTTTTGTAGAAAGATCTGATGGTGTTTTGGATTTCTTCAGGATTTGTTGTTATGTCTCCCTTTTCATTTCTGTTTTTGTTAATTAGGATTGCGTCCCTGTGCCCTCTAGTGAGTCTGGCTAAGGGTTTATCTATCTTGTTGATTTTCTCAAAGAACCAGCTCCTCCTTTGGTTGATTCTTTGAATAGTTTTTCTTGTTTCCATTTGGTTGATTTCACCCCTGAGTTTGATGATTTCCTGCCATCTACTCCACTTGGGTGAATTTGCTTCCTTTTTTCTAGAGCTTTTAGGTGTGTTGTCAAGCTGCTAGTGTGTGCTCTCTTTAGTTTCTTTTTGGAGGCACTCAGAGCTATGAGTTTCTCTCTTAGAAATGCTTTAACAGTGTCCCATAAGTTTGGGTATGTTTTGGCTTCACTTTCATTAAACTCTAAAAAGTCCTTAATTGCTTTCTTTATTCCTTCCTTGACCAAGGTATCATTGAGAAGAGTGTTGATCAGTTTCCACGTGAATGTTGGCTTTCCATTATTTATGTTGTTATTGAAGATCAGCCTTAGTCCATGTTGGTATGATAGGATGCATGGTACGATTTCAATATTTTTGTATCTGTTGAGGCCTGTTTTGTGACCAATTATATTTTCAGTTTTGGAGAAGGTACCATGAGGTGCTGAGAAGAAGGTATATTCTTTTGTTTTAGGATAAAATGTTCTGTGGATATCTGTTAAGTTCATTTGTTTCATCACTTCTGTTAGTTTCACTGTGTCCCTGTTTAGTTTCTGTTTCCAAGATCTGTCCATTGAGGAAAGTGGTGTGTTGAAGTCTTCCACTATTATTGTGTGAGGTTCAATATGTGCTTTGAGTTTTAGTAAAGTTTCTTTAATGAATGTGGCTGCCCTTGCATTTGGAGCAGAGATACTCAGAATTGAGAGTTCCTCTTGGAGGATTTTAACTTTGATGTGTATGAACTGCCCCTCCTTGTCTTTTTTGATAATTTTGGATGGAAGTCAATTTTATTCGATATTAGAATGGCTACTCCAGCTTGTTTCTTTAGAACATTTGCTTGGAAAATTGTTTTCCAACCTTTCACTCTGAGGTAGTGTCTGTCTTTTTCCCTGAGATGGGTTTCCTGTAAGTAGCAGAATGTTGGGTCCTGTTTGTGTAGCCAGTCTGTTAGTCTATGTCTTTTTATTGGGGAATTGAGTCCATTGATATTAAGTGATATTAAGGAAAAATAATTGTTGCTTCCTATTATTTTTATTTTTAGAGTTGGCATTCTGTTTTTGTGCCTGTCTTCTTTTTGGTTTGTTGAGGGATTACTTTCTTGCTTTTTCTAGGGCATGATTTCTGTCCTTGTATTGTTTTTTTTTTTTTTTTTTCCTGTTATTATCCTTTGAAGGGCTGGATTTGTGGAAAGATAATTTGTGAATTTGGATTTGAGGTGGAAAACTTTGGTTTCTCCATATATGGTAATTGAGAATTTTGCTGGGTATAGTAGCCTGGGCTGGAATTTGTGTTCTCTTAGTGTCTGTATAACATCTGTCCAGGATCTTCTGGCTTTCATAGTCTCTGGTGAAAAGTCTGGTGTATTTCTGATAGGCCTGCCTTTATATGTTACTTGACCTTTTTCCCTTACTGCTTTTAATATTCTATCTTTATTTAGTGCATTTGTTGTTCTGATTATTATGTGTCGTGAGGAATTTCTTTTCTGGTCCAGTCTATTTGGAGTTCTGTTGGCTTCTTGTATGTTCATGGGCATGCCATTCTTTAGTTTTGGGAAGTTTTCTTCTATAATTTTGTTGAAGATATTTGCTGGCCCTTTAATTTGAAAATCTTCATTCTCATCTACTCCTATTATCTGTAGGTTTTGTTTTCTCATTGTGTCCTGGATTTCCTGGATGTTTTGAGTTAGGATCTTTTTGCATTTTCCATTTTCTTTGATTGTTGTGCAGATGTTCTCTATGGAATCTTTTGCACCTGAGATTCTCTCTTCCATCTCTTGTATTCAGTTGCTGATGCTTGCATCTATAGTTCCAGATTTCTTTCCTAGGGTTTCTATCTCCAGTATTGCCTCACTTTGGGTTTTTTTTTTTATAGTGTCTACTTCCCTTTTTAGGTCTTGGATGATTTTATTCAATTCCATCACCTGTTTGGTCGTCTTTTCTTGCAATACTTTAAGGGATTTTTGTGCTTCCTCTTTAAGGTCTTCTACCTGTTTATCAGTGTTCTCCTGTATTTCTTTAAGTTAGTTATTAAAGTCCTTCTTGATGTCCTCTACTATCATCATGAGATATGCTTTAAAATCCGGGTCTAGTTTTTCGGGTGTGTTGGGGTGCCCAGGACTGGGTAGGGTGGGAGTGCTGCGTTCTGATGATGGTGAGTGGTCTTGGTTTCTGTTAGTAAGATTCTGGTAATCTCTGGAGTTACTTGTTGTAGTTGTCTCTGGTTAGATCTTGTTCCTCAGGTGTTTATGTTAGCCTCTATCAGCAGACCTGGGAGACTACCTCTCTCCTGAGTTTCAGTGCTCAGAGTACTCTCTGTAGGTAGGTTCTCTCTTGCAGGAAAGGTGCCCAGATATCTTGTGTTCGAACCTGCCTCCTGGCAGAAGTTGTGATCCACTCACAGAGATCTTAAGATCCTGTGGAGGTTCCTGTGTATACCTTACTGGTGTCTTCAGACTCCATGCCCAAAGTACCCTGGTGCTGGAATGGATAGGAAGGGACTTGTGCCCCGATCAGGCTGGGTTTTCTGCTTCCCTAATTAATGCAGTCTCAGGTCCCACACTGTGTTCCACTCACTAGAGGTCTTAAGATCCCATGGCGTGTCTTGTGTGTAGCTGGCTGGGGGTCAGCCGACTCAGCGCCCTAGCTACCCCAGTGCTGCCCGGAAAGGAAGGGCCTGTCCAATGTCCTTAGGCCTTATTAACTTAACTTGTGATTTAATGAAATTTTATGGTTTTTTCTTTAGGTCAGCATCAGACTAAACTTTTCATTCCTTTTGCTTAATCTCATTGTCATTAGAGATATGGCTACAATGCTGATCCTGAAATTGTTTTGCTGGAACCTTTTTTGTACCCAAGTAATAAGTTGAAATTCTTGAATTATGTCCAATGTGGACTTAAATTATTATTATTATTATTATTATTATTATTATTATTATTATTATTTACATTTTTCTTCAGTGGCAGAAGTTGAATCTAGGACCTAAGCATAGGTTTTCAGCACACTGTCAGACTGTAGTAAAAGCTCAATATATAAGGAACATGACAATGACCCCCACACTGTTTCTAGAAGTTTGGCACAAAAATCTACTGAGGTTTCTTTATTTCTCTTTGGAGCAAACAAAATTCTGTCAGAGAGAGGATTTGTTTCTTTAGATGGATATATGGGAGATAAGGCCAGTGTCTACCACTAAACATTGAGTACTTTTGTCAAGGGATTATAATGGTAAGAGATGGAGAAGTTTTCATTCTTCATAGGATTAAAGATTTGTATCAGCCTCAGGTAACACGCATGTGTTTCATTAACTGGATTATACGTTTATCCTATTGGCTTTCTTATGAAGATATATGTATAGAATATGCCACTATTTAGATGCCCCTTCAGATTTTATGAACTATATTAACTAAAGGTTCATTCAGAGAATTATACTACTATGTATACCATGAAAATAAAAGATTTTTTAAAATAGCAATTGACCTTGCATAAAAGTGGGGTTAACTGGAGAACTGAAGTTATAGAAGAGAGCCCGAGAACTAATCGGATGCATCTTGAGACAGGAGCATGACTGGCAAATTAAGTGAAAGTGAAAAGTGATTTGCAAAGAAAGTGAAAGTCATTATACAAGGTAAATCCACAGAGACAGGTTATTAGACAGCTCTCCATAGAACAGAGCAAGAAAGCATTTGATGGTTGACCCAGAGTCAGCATGGAACATCAAAGAAGAAGACAGATGACACACAGTGAAAGAGCATATGTGGAAGCTTGGGTACACCAGGATCTTGCACAGTTTTCATTTCTTAGTAAACCATGATGATCTGCATGAACTATTTTGGTTTCTTCTCCAAATCCCATGGAGATCGTTGCTTCTCTATGTCAGCCAACTCAGTAAGTGGATTTTAGAGACATAGAGAAATGGCTCAGTGGTTAAAAGATCTTGCTGGTCTCCCCAAAGCACTCAAGTTTGTTTCCCAGCACCTACATTGTGTAGCTTACAATTGAGTGTCTGTAACTCAAGCTAAAGGTTATATTCCACACCTTCTTCTGGTCCCTTTGAGTATACAAACATACTCTACCACCACCACCAATAATAACAATAATAAAACATGATGATGATAATAAATAATGCATTCTGAAAAAAATATAGATTTCAATTTTCCTAAATTGCCATGGAATAGCACATTGATTTGTTTATTTCACTTTTAGTTAGAAGAATCATGATTTCTCCTTAATATGACCCAGAACCTGCTAAAGACCTACTTGAGTCTTATTTTTTTGAAGGAGAATCCTTGAAGATTGAGTTTAAGGCCTGAATGGGCATACACAATTGATATTCTTGTCAGACATTAAAGAAACTCTGAAAATTAAACTTTATTGTTTCCAGCCACCACATTTATGGTAATTGGTTATAGCAGTGATAAAAAATCAATATGAAAATTTCTGCTACTGTGAGCAGAAATGCTAGCATCATGTTTAAACAAGTATTTTGGCTCACATGTACAATGATATAGACTATTTTTCTAGTGTAGTCTAAGAAGTGAAATTGGTGGGTTTTTGTAAGATATATTGTCCTAAAATTGCTTTCCACAGTGATACGATTTCATTACACAGACAACAAGGACAACAAAATTTGTTGAGATTTTGTGTGGGCTTTATGGATTTCTGGGTCAATCAGGAGAGATTTTCCATTATTACATTTGTATGCTTTCTGATTCATCACAGTCTCTTTCTATTTAGTAAGCAATATTTTTTTGTAAAATATTGAAATTTTATAACTCTATAGGATCATCTTTTGAAATATTATGTTTCTGTTCTTCAAATGATTCCTTATAGTAGAATTACTTTTTCCTATAGAAATGCAAATAGTATTGATTGTTTTAAATTAGTTTAGAATACATCAACCTTAAAAATGCATACCTAAATGAATGTGTATTAAAAGTTATTTCCACACAAAAATCTTATCTATAAATAATAACAATATCTTCCAATTTCAAACTGGATAAGATTTATTTATTTATTTATTTATTTATTTATTTATTTATTTACCAATTGCCTAGGGATGTCAGTGGACTAATGTTGGGTATGATATTGAAAATGAATGTCAACATTTTGCTACTAGGTACAAGATAAATGTTTGTTTCTATAGGTATCTTATATAAATAACCTTCACATTTATTTATTTTGCCTGTCTTAGTCATATCTGGTCACTGTAGCAAAATACAATAAGCTATATGGTTTAACTATGAGACAGGGTTGTAATATGTTATTCTCCGGAGTTTTGAAGGCTGAGATGTCTATGATTCAGATGATGCAGATTTAGTGGCTGAAGTGATTAAAAAGTTTGTGACTGCTCAGGCCTGGCATTCAAATGGCTATTTCTCTTTGTATCCTCACAAGGCAAAGAGAAGGGAAGGAACATTCTGTCTTTTCTTGTAAAGGCACTAATCCCATGTTGAGGATTTCACATACTATCATCTAGGTGAAATTGCCCCTGAAGGCTTGATATCTAAATTACCATCACATTATGAATAAGGCTTTAACATGGGAATTATTCAGGGACATAGCAGGAATTTAGCAGGGACATAGTGCAGTCTGTGGCATGTGTCTTTCATTCAACATTCTCCAAGGGTGACATATTTGCTGTCAACAAACTCATGTTGATACATTGCTAACCAAGAAGGCTTTTAGATGATATAAGCAACAAATGTGGAATCTTCTCTATTATATTTTCCTGTATCCACTCACACTTGGCATGACCTCATCTTTAATGTGCTGATGTGGCAAATGCCAATGACTGATTGTTCATGTTACTGCAACCTTGAATTGCTGTGGAGTGAAATTAATTGTGCTATATTACATCTTTATAATTTTGTGATACTCTTTTTTGATGGATTTTTTTTCCTTAACAATTGTGTACATGTGTACATATGTGAGTCAGAACGAACTGGAATTTTCTTTTCAGCACTGTGCTTACAGGTTCATTATATAGCTGAAGCAAGCCTCATACAGGGAAGGGAGCCACATTTCATCATATTTCAGTCTCTGGAGGAGTTTTTATAGGACAGATATTATTTGTCCTTAAGTGTTTGACACAATAGGGTTAGGAAGAGGTTGGCTAAGGGGCAGTGGGAATACTACGTACTTTCTTCTTGAAACAGTACAGCAACTTTTATCTTTGTAAACTTGTCTATTCCACCTCAAATTTAAAAGCTTTGTTTTTTTTTTAGTTTTTTGTTTTTTTTGTTTTGTTTTGTTTTTTGGGGTTTTTTTTTTGGTTTTTGTTTTTGTTTTTTTTTCTTAGTCCGAATTTTAGTCACATCTTAAAATCTCTGATCTTTTTAAAAGTTATATTTTATTTTCAGTCATGATTTCTTCTGTGATTTATGAGTTAATGATTAGATAGATCACCTTTCTTTTTTTTGTTTTTGTTTTTGTTTTTGTTTTTGTTTTTGTTTTTGTTTTTGTTTTTCGAGACAGGGTTTCTCTGTGTAGCCCTGGCTGTCCTGGAACTCACTTTGTAGACCAGGCTGGCCTCGAGCTCAGAAATCCGCCTGCCTCTGCCTCCCGAGTGCTAGGATTAAAGGCATAGATCACCTTTCTATTTGTTTTTGTTTTTTTTTTTTTAATTTCAGTGACATTGAAACTAATGTTTGTTTTTAGTTCCTTGAAAATCCTAAGGATTTCTTTATTTTATAGCCCAGGACACACATAATTCATGCATGGCTATACATGGCTATCGTTAAAGGGGTTCTATTGCAGCATGAGTGTCTAACAGTCCCTCATGAAGTCTCTTGTGGTGAACTTGAAGAGCAACTTTATAGACTGTTCCAGTGAAACAAATTTCAAAGTTGTGGGTACCACAGGGGCTCTGTCAGTTTTGTCCATGAAAAGTCACATTGAGTTATATTTATTGATGGTAATCTTGAGTGTTGAAAGTAAACATGTAAGAGATTAAGCTGTATTTGCATGTAACAGACTAGAGTGGGGAGAATTGTGAGCTGATGAATGGGTTGCTAGAATTTAGCTCACTGTGAGATTGTGAGAAGAGAAGTCAATATTAATCTTATATCTGTGGCACCATATGCCTTTGAAAATTACTTATCTCCAAGGAACATAAAGCTGTGAACCACCCCGAAGTCTATCCACTGCAGGCACACATTTTCCTCCTTTTCTCACTGCCTGGAAAGTCCAAGGAAGGCTACATTTTTAGCAACTTTGCACATTTGGCTTTAGGCAATGGATGGAATTGATCATGACTGAGCAGAAGAGATCACATGACTGGGTTAATAGCTCCCTTCTTAGGTTTCTAAGTAGGAGGTCACTATAGGAGAAAAATGGTATTTCTAGTCGGGAGTGAAGTATGAGTAGCCGGCAGAATACTGAGATCAAAGAGTTATTTTTAAAACAAGTCACGGGAGACCTTAGGTAAAACTGGTACAGTCATTGTATATGAACAAGAAGGCAAGATTTTGCTCTGGGAACAAAGAAATATATGACCAAGGATGGTCTCTGGAGCATAAATGCAGTTTTTCATATCTTAATGGATAAAAATGTTAACAGCAATTGAGAAGTCCAGACGTGGCTTTTAAAGGCAAGTCTTTCAGTTACATACAGCAAACTAGTGTCTAGTCAAGAAAAAGACAGAGGTAAGTTTGCAGTCATTATATCAGAAAAGTTAGTAATCCAAGATCTATATCATCCTAGGAGACCAAGAAATCCATTTAGCAATTAGCCAGGTGGTCAAGTCATCAATAGCTTCCAGTCTGTAAGGGGAATGAGATATTCCATTTTGTCTGATGTTGGAGCCTAAATAATGCATTTAGGTCTGATAAAGTTGGAGTTTATACTTAGGTGCTTTTAGTTTCATTTATATTAATGCTATTCCCAAGTGAAGGTGGTTAATTTTATAAGATGCTCAGAGAATATAATAGAATATTACCAATACATTTTAAAGAGCAGATTCATGGGAAACAAGAGTTTCTAAGTTTATAATTAAGAATTTATAAGGTACAAGAGTATAATGTGTTTTTTTTAATTTTGAAGAAAAAATGTTCTACTATATTGTTGATTTTGTCAAGTTAATGCAAAATAATCCATAAGACTAGATTCAATATGGAAAAGATCATTTAATGCATATTTAAATACATAAATAGTGTGCCAATGATAAAGGATGAGATGCTACTGGAGAGGGGAATAAAGGAAGCAGGGAACCATGTTCTTCTAATGGTCTTAAAACCCATACATGTGATAACTGTGCCAGTGTGTCTTTTTGATGGACATACCAGGCCTCAGGAGTTCCTGTTGCTTCCAAAGGCTAATAGATATCAGGCCAGAGTTAACTCCCTTCTGAATATTAGGATGATTTCACCAAGGACTTGGTTAGATAAATTGAGACCACAATAGTTTGATTCTCACTTGTATATTCCTCATTTGCACAATTTTTAGCTCAGAAGCTACTGGGTTTAAAGTATAAAGAAATGAGGTTCCGTAATAACATCTTTATAGTTATCAAGCTAACCAAGGGGCTGTCTGATTCAAATTTAGTAAGGGAATCCATTTTTTTTTTAAAATAAGTTTGGGCTATCAGATTTATTGAAGCAAAAGCCATTACGCTAGGTGGTGTGCTAACAGGATGACATCTCTGGGAGACAACTCAGATGATATGGAAGTACTGTGAGAGATACTCAAGTCTTGCTTTGGGAATCTCACATTTCTGCAGGGCAGAAATAATGAAAATGTCATAAAGTTAACTAGAAACAGAATCCATCATTTTAACTAATTGCATGGAAGTTTTTGATTTGCTTGTGGGAAGGGCAATTTTGGACACAATGGAGATGTTAAGTTCTTAGAGGATGTTATTCTTTCCCACAAAGTTATCCTTGTCATTTAGCCTGAAGAAGTAGTCATTTGGTATTACATTTTGTCACCTTGGAGCCAAACTGACTTGAATTATTTTCTGATAGAATGTGGAGTAGAGGTTGCTATCTTCTCCTTCCTACCTATCTATCTCAGTCTGACTTCTACCAGAAAACAAGATACACAGTGGAGTCTGATGTACTCTGCAGATTGCAGCAATGTATTCTCTAGAATTTGGCAGACATTTGAGTTTTCCTTGTTTACCAGAATGAGATTATTAAATAATTTTGCACAAAAAGATGCTAAGGATATATGTTAAGAGACAGAAAACTATTATCTTATACTCTTTGAGGGAATCCATTTACATGTACATGAGTATATATTTAGTATATTATGTATGCATATACTTAATTTATAAATATTTAAATAATTTAACTGTATGTGATTGAATATATATTTAATATATTGTTTGATATATATTTGACATATTGTTTAATATATTTAATACATGTAAAAGTATTTAATATGTATTTGAACATACTTATAATAGATGTTCAAACATATATATTTATATTAATATCCCCAAAAGAGACTCAGGTCACCTACTGTACCATTTTGTCTTACTTCATTGAGACCGACAAAGTCTCCCATTGAACCTGGAGCTTGCCTGTCTTTCATTTAAGTTGCATGGGACCCAAGTTCTTGGGATTTTTCTATAACGCTTCCCACCTCACAGTGCAGGGGTTACATTCCCAGACACAACCAGTTTTTTCCCCTGAGTGTTGGGGATCAGAACTGTTTTCAGCCTTGTACTGCATGTACAGTGCCCACTGTGCCATCTCCTCAGCCACAATTTATATTGTTAGATCACTTTGGTAATTAGTGTGTATTGCTTAAAATACTGAATGCTGGGGATACAGTTTCAGTCATACAGTTCAGACCCAATGTGCAAGACCCTACAGGGGAAGTACATAACCATACGATATTGAGATTCATTAATTATTCAGATCCATCTGCCTTTCTACCCCATCTTCTCCCTTCTTTTCCTCTGTTTCGTCTTTATTCTTTCCCTTCTGGTTATATCTGTAGTTTTTCCAGAACAATGAGATGTAGATGATTGTATGTGCTGCTGGGATGCCTAATGTCTATCAATTTATCAAGGACATCCTACCCCATGATTTAATCTAACATTAATCTAGAATTGCTATGAAGGTATTTTCAATACTTGTTTAACATCTCTGATCAAGTGATTTTAAGCAAAGGAGATTGGTCTTCATAATATGAGCAGACCTAATTCAATCTGTTGGAGGTCTGAAGGGCAAAAATTCAATTTTCTAGAAGAAATTCTGCCTCAAGACAACAGTGTTAATTCCTGTCAAATCCTGCCAGGCTGCTTTATGGATTTCAAACCCATGAATCCCTAAAATGGACAACCCCATTCCTTAAACAGTCTCTGCTTTATGTCATTAAAATATTTTATTTCTTAATTTTATTTAAAACATTGCTGGATTTATATACCAAAATCATCATTTACATTGTAGAGATGTGAATAAAAATTTCCAATGTGATGATAGGGAGTGACTGTGGACTAGGTTCGAATACATTTTTAAGGACTGTGGAATATATTTTGTGGCTGAATTTTGACTGGAAGATTGTACAAAAATACATTAGGTATGCTGACCCAAAGTAACATGAGGAAAATAAAATGCACCACTTACTTATTTTTTTTCTATTATTGAAAATATATTTTTCTTCATATAGTATATCCTCATTACAGTCTGGTCTCCCCAACTCCTCACAGTTCCTCTCCCGTCCCCTCCCATTAGGATCAACACCCTTCTGTTGCGTCTTAAAGAAATTTAAAAAAAATCAGAGCATGGTGTTTATTCATGAGAATATACTCAAACAAATCATACTGAGTTACTTGAAATACCAACAAACACATAAAACTAAACATATGACTTAAAAATCAAAGGCCTAAAATAAATCTAATTTCACAACTGTGGGATGGAGTCAAGAAAATTTTTTCAGGGACAATGGTTTTGTGACTATTTTTCTAAAAAGTTGTGAGAATTTCAAAGTGTATTTGTGGAAGAGGAGTGCCATAGTAAGTCATGCAGTATTTACTTCTTTTTTTAAAAAATTAGATATTTTCTTTATTTACATTTCAAATGTTATCCCCTTTCCTAGTTCCCCCTCTGAAAATCCCCTATCCCCTCCTCCCCCTGCTCCCCAACCTACCCACTCCCATACCTGATCCTAACATTCCCCAATACTGGGGCATAGAGCCTTCACAGGACCAAGGGCCTCTCCTCCCATTGATGCCTGACTAGGCCATCCTCTGCTACAAATATAGCTAGAGCCACAATGTTTTCTTTGATTGGTGGTACATTTACACAATGGAGTACTACTCAGCTATTAAACCCAAGGAGCTAAAGGGGTCTGCAACCCTATAGGTGGAATAAGGATATGAACTAACGAGTACCCCCCAGATCTGTGTGTCTAATTGCATATGTAGCAGAGGATGGCCTAGTCGGCCATCAATGGGAAGAGAGGCCCTTGGTCTTGTGACGATCATATGCCCCAGTACAAGGGAATGCCAGGGTCAGGAAGCAGGAGTGGGTGGGTAGGGGAGCAGGGAGGGGGGAGGGCATAGGGAGCTTTGGGGATAGCATTTCAAATGTAAATGAAGAAAATATCTAATAAAAATAATGAATTTATGAAATTCTTAGGCAAATGGATGTATATGGAGGATATCATCCTGAGTGAGGTAACCCAATCACAAAAGAACATACATGATACATGATATGCACTCACTGATAAGTGGATATTAGCCCAGAAATTTAGAATACCCAAGATACAATTTGCAAAACACATGAAACTCAAGAAGATGGAAGACCACAGTGTGAATACTTCATTCCTTCTTAGAATATGGAACAAAATACCCATGGAAGGAGTTACAGAGACAAATTTTGGAGCAGAGCCTGAAGAAATGACCATACAGAGACTGCTCCACTTGGGGATCCACTCCATAAACAACCACCAAACCCAGACACTAGGCAGATGCCAACAAGAGCCTGTGAGGATCTGCCAGTGCCTGGCAAATACAGAAGTGGATGTTCACAGTCATCCATTGGACAGAGCACAAGGTCCCCAATGAAGGAGCCAGAGAAATACCCAGGGAGCTGAAGCGGACTGAAGCTGCATAAAAGGAACATCAATATGAACTAACTACTACCCTCAGAGCTCCTTGGAACTATACCACCAATCAAAGTATGTACATCTTGATTATTCATCTTTCCCTATAATTTCTTGATTATAAGCAGATGGGCTTTTAAAAAAATTCTACTTTTCTATCACCATTTACAAGTTGTACACCCATGCGTGTGTGTGTGTGTGTTTTATATGATTTATATTCCTTAGACACCTGGGAAATGTAATAACATCAGATATACTTTTATGTACCTTGAATTTCATTCACAGAATTTGACTTTAGTTAATCTTTGTCATTCATAGAATTGGAGAATAAAAGTTTTTCTTTTTTTGCATTGTTTGAATTTTTATATAAATTCAGTAAAGATTCTTATATGTCTCTAATCATTTAGCAAAGACATTTGCTAAGGTTTGTACCAAAGGGAGGTGACTACTAAAGAATACAATGTACATAAACTCATGTAGTATGTAAATGTTTGTAATGATTTTAATCATTATGAACACTTGGATTTGTCACAGTTTGCCTATTTACTGGTATAAAATAAGAGCTTGTCATAATGTGCATTTGATTAAAAAGTATGTTGAACGGCTCATAATATACTTATCAGTTGTATATGGCTTATGTCTGTTTACTATATACCATCTGCATTTATTATTTCGCTGTTTGTGAAATATTTTTTATTTAACTATAATGCATGTTATTACAGATTATTTTTAAGTCTTAGGTGTTATTTCATTTTCTTACTGCCTTTTTGTGAACATTACTTCTTAATTTTAATTGAGTAGCTTCATTTTTCATATAGTTGTATCATGTTTAAGGAATATCTTCCACTTGGGGCTCTCAGAGTCTGAACCACCATCCAAAACCAATACATATGTAAGGAGTTGAATTATGTCCTCTTCCACATCTAAACTGGCATATATAAAATCCCAAGCACCAGAGCCTGTGTCCTTGTTTAGAAGCAGGATCATTGAAGATGGAAGTAGTTTAGACAATGATCACAATGGCATATTAACTAAAACAGAATGTGGTCATTGCCTCATATAGAAGTTATGCTCAGATATAAAGACATTCCCTGAAAGGACACTGAGAGAAGACAAAGGCAAATGCCAAGATTCTATGAGCCAAAGAATACGAAGGATCATCAATAAAATACCAGATTCTTAGACATGGGAATAGGATATATCTGGTTTTCAGCTCTCAGAAAGAACCAGCCTTGGTTGTGGACTTCCAGGCCCATGAACATAGAATACATTTTTATTGTTTTAAGTCGGTAATGTTTGTTACATAAGCCCTGGAAATCTAAGACACTGAAGAGTTATTTCTCTAAAAACAATATCTTGTAGTTTAAAAGGTTATTTTTGCTCTTCTGTTTCTACTTGCTTAAATCTTATGAGCAAATCAGATCTTATAATTGTGTTATTATGCTCATAGAGGCTGGGCATAGGGAATAAATATTTTTGATAAAAAAATCTCAACTATCATGGGGAAATCCTTTTTATTACTGAATCTGTTTAAGATAGTTTTTTCATTTATTTACAGTTAATTTAGTAACTATTTGCATTCTTCCATTAATATAATAAAAAGGCCATAATCTTGTGCTCATATTTTTTTGTATAAAGAAATTATGGGACAATATAACAGATGAGGGGTTTTAGGCATTTGTAATACTGACACATATTGTCAAATCATTCTGTGTGGAGGATGGGAAATTTCTCATTGGTTCCCCTTAAATTATATCATAAAACTGCCAATCTTGTTACAGGAAATTAAAAAATCTCTATCTCATATCAGAGGAAAACAAAACAAATCAAACACTAGCATGCATGAGTTTAAAGGAGATAGCCACACTCCAACCCCAAAGCCATCTTACATTTTAATTGAATTGTGACCATATAAAAACCATTTGCCACATATGTTTGTAGGATGTTGGGGCTCAGGAATTGCCACTCAAAACAAACCACACAAACACAGATTGCAATTAAGTAAGAGTAGTTTATTGAACGCACACCTTAATACTGAATTTTCAACACTACAAAATGGACTTGAAAGCTTAATTATGGTACTAGTCTGCTCTCAGGGTAGGCTGTTTATAGAAACAAACAGGTTAAAAAGTGTAAAGGCAAGGAGCGAGGTTATTGGATTATTGGGCAATGTGTTATTAGCTTTAATCTAATTGGTTCTGAATAACATAAGGGGAGTGGATGATAGGTGGTGAATAGGGGAATTTTAGAACATTGAGGTAACAAAGCATGAGTATGATAATTATAAACATTTGGCTTATTAGCAGCATTCTTCAGTGTCAGCCACAAAAACAAACAAAACAAAACAAAACAAAAACAATGAGCTCATAGGTAGGTACAAGAAGGGCTGCCCATTGATCAGCTCTGAGTGAAGCCTTTAGACATAAGGGTTCATATTGACCTTTGATTTGATTGTTCCTACATAAATCTTTTTGGAATTTCTTAAGATTAGCAAACCTTGTAAAGAACATTCAGAACATACAGAACAGAATATACATGGTATTTACTCACTGATAAGCAGATTTTAGTCCCCAAACTCAGAATAACCATGATACAACCCACAAATGATATGCAGATTAAGAAGGAAAACCAAAATGTGATGCTTCAATCCTACATAGAACAGGGAACAAAATAATCACAGGAGCTAGAGGGAGGGAGGGGGCAGGAACAGGTATTAGAAGGGACAGGAGAGAAGCACAGAGAAATTGAATAGAAACATGTAGCAGAGGGGGTGGGGAACTGGGGGTAGCCCCTAGAATGTCCCATACTCCAGGGAAGCGAGAGGCTCCCAGGACCCAATGGGGATGACTTTAGTTGAAATACCCAACAAAGGGGAGATAGAACCTGTAGGGACCATCTTCAGTAGATAGGCAAAGACCTCAGTGGAGAAATGGGGCCACCCAAGCATCTCAAAAATTTAAACCCAGAAATGTTCCAGTCCAAAAGAAGACAGGGACAAAAAAATGGAACAGAGTCTGAAGGAAAGGCTATTCAGAGTTTGTCCCACCTAGGTATCCATCCCATCTGCAGACACCAAACCCAGACACTATTGCTGATGCCAAGAAGCACTTGCTGACAGGTGCCTGGTATGGCTGTTCACTGAGGGGTTCTACCAGCACATGACCAATAGAAATTAACATACAATCAACCATCAGACTGAGCTTGGGGACACCAATGGAAGAACTAGGGGAAGGAATGAAGGAGCTGAAGGGGATTGCAACCCAATAAGAAGAACAATATCAAGTAACTGGACAACCCAGAGCTCCCAGGGACTAAACCACCAAAGAGTATACATGGAGGGAGCCAGGACTCCATATACATATGTAGCAGAGGATAGACTTATCATCTGACATCAATGGAAAAGGGAGGATTGATACCCCAGTGTAGGGGGATGCTAGAGAGGTGAGGCAGGAGTGGGGGAATGGGTGGATGAACACCCTCATAGAGGCAAAGGAGAGGTGGATGTGGCATGGAGGGGTAACTGGGAAGGGGGATAACATTTGAATGTAAACAAATACAATTATTAATTAAAATATAGAACATACAGAACAAAAAACTGCCAATCTTTTCTTAATAACTTAGTTAATTAAGAAAATAAAGAATTTTTTTCTCTTGATCTAGTTTCTGCTTTACTCCTGACTTCTGTAGTGATTCTTGGCATTTTTGAGACAATTTTTCACTAAAAATAAACTTTCTACAGGGCTGGAGAGATGGCTTCATAAAAGGAGCACTTGCTACTCTTGAAGTGGACCTAGGCTGCGTTCCCATTCCCACCATGCACATTGGCATCTCACAGAAGCCTGTGACTCCACTTTAAAGGTACCTCTGGTGGCATGTCATAAATGTAGTGCACATGTATAAACCTGGGCACACATGATAAAAAATGAATAAAGCTACTGAAGTATCCTTGCATATTTTGTGTACATTTTTGTACGATGTTGGAAGATGTGTTACTTTTGGAACGTTTTGGAAGCTCACTTTACTTTAAAAACTCAAGGAATGAATAAAGTGACTAGTTTGGTCAATAGCACCGCAATAAGGCTGCTTCCTTGGCTATGACAAATTTATTATGGTAGCATGAAAATGTGTTAACAGTAAAGGAATTTGGAGGGTGTGTGATAACTCTGAACTACCTTGGCAACTTTTTTGAACACCTCACTTACCATATTCTAAAATTTAGAAATTCTGCATAACATTAAAGGCATCGAATAGATGTGGTTAGAAACAAATAATGACATTTCCATAAGCTTCAAGGACAGTTCTGATTATCCAAGAATACCATAATTCTCATAAGGGCAGATGATTAGGTCTCTCTCTAATTATCATGGTGGAGGGGAAGAATGATTGTAAGAGCCAGAGGTCAGGGAGTACTGGACCAGGCCACTGCAATTCAGTACCTACAGCATCTGAGTTTCATGTTTGCCACCTGCACAAGATCAAACCAATCAACACTCCAGCATGGAGAGAAAAGAGGGTTCAGAAATCGCCACTCCCTAGCTGAAGAGCTGTTGACAGTGGATGATTTCTAGAGAGGGAGACTCAGTTTTGCCTAAGAGTATGGTTCTGTTAGGTCATCCATGCCCTATGAGACCAATCCTCCACACATTGATGTATGAGCAACACAAATCAGTGAACTGTAAAGATAATTAAAAAACAGGACATAAAATTGTGATGGGGAGAGAGGATGGAAAGGGATCTTGTAGAAGTTAAAGGAGGAACATGTGTGTGAATATGATCAAAATATATTAACCAAATTCTAAGTGTCCAGGTTGACTCACAACAGAATTCTACTATATTTTCAAAGAAGATATACAGTAAATCAATAGTACATTCCTTTGGTGGAAGTGGGTACTCCAAATACTGGTGCATATGTGTTTAGGATATGTCTTCCTTTTTTGTTAACTTACCTTAATTAGAACAAAGTGTCTCTCTTTATCTCTTCTGATTAGCTTTAGGTGGAAGTCTATTCTGTGAGATATTGGCCTAGAGACACCTGATTATTTCCCAATTTGACTGGAATATTTTGTTTATTCTTTTACTATGAGTTGGAACCTATTTTTAAAATTAAGATGTGTGTCTTATAGAAAACAAATAAATTTTGTTTCACACGATAATTCAGTCTGTAGGTCTTGATTTGAGAATTGAGGCTGTCATTATTTAAAGTTACTATTTAAATATGTGTGTTAATTTTGGTCATTGCATTATTAGTTTTAGTTTTTTTTAATGTGTGTGTTTCTGTGTTCTCAGTGATACTTTGTATTTTAATAATTATGCCATGTCATGGTATTTCTATAATCTCTTTGCTATACTCAATTCTCTCTTTAGCCTGAAATATTGCTTCTGATATTTTCTTTATGTTTTGTTCTTTAGATATTACTTTTTAGATTATTCCTATTATGAGAAGTTTTTTTTTTTCATTCAACATTGTTGTATTTTTTTCTTGGTTTATTAGCCTAGTTTGGTCATCAGATTCTTTGAGGACTTAGAATGCATTGCTTTGAGCTTTTCTGGCTTTCAAAGTTTCCATTGAGAAATCATCTGCTATTTTGATAAATTTTCCTTTATATGTGACTTGTGTTTTTGTTGTTGTTGTTGTTCTTTGTTTTTTGTTTTCTTGCATCTTTCAAAACAACTTAACTGCCTGCCTTTGTAAGCACAGATAACAAACCAGCTGAATGGGATCTCAATTTGGGATCACCTCTCATACCATGTCTGGGCCCAAACTAGCTCTGTCTCAGGCTAAGCCTGAACTCAGGAATCTATCTGTCCCTAAAATTACAAACAACAAACTTAGCTAAGTGGAATCCTGCACTGTGATCCCCATGCCCAGATCTCTTTATCTCCTTCTTTAATATCTTTCTGACAAGTTGGCTCATAGTAAAGTTGCCTTTGTTCTTTTAGGTCCACATAGCATCTCATAAAATTCATATTGCATCCTCATATTTTTTATAATTGAGAAATTTTATATTTTGGACTCATGTTTTCAGAATACTTTCCTACAGCCTAAAGAGTTGTCCTGAAGTGTTTACCATTTTTGCTAAGGACATAGACAAGCCCTGGAATTCCAGATGCCCACTGTCTCTGATGCAGTCATTAATCTTGGAAGAGAGGTCATTTCCCCAAAAGAGGAACATAAAGTTCTTCCCTGAAGAAGGAAGAACAAAGAAAATATGAACAAGCCTTACTCCTAGCAGCCCTCCACACTCACAGAGGCCTACACTCTGCTGGCTGTTTCAGGGGTGGTAAACTATGTCACAACATCTCTTCCATGTGCCCATGCAGGACTTGGTACCCTGCATATTTGGTCTAGATCCTTGTCTTTGAATCCTGATATCTATCTTTATTTATTCTAGGATTTATTCTGTAATCTTTCCTTTGAATTTCCTGTTTTTAGATTTTTCAATTCTACATTCATTTCACTTTCAATGTTTCTCATTATTGAACTCCATTCTCAAGTCTTGAATTTTCTTCACCATTTCCATCAGGCATATGTTTGTGTTTTCTTGGGCATTTATCCTGCTTAAGTCCTTTCTCTTTAATATATTAAGTGTTTATTTGTACCTTTTATAAACTTCTGAAACCTTGATAATGTTTATAATTGTTCTTTTAAATGATGTATCCTGTTCATCTAGTTAATAATAATTGCCTAATATTTGTATAGGATTTATAGGTTTTATAGAAAAGATACTGTCTTGATCCTTCATAGTATTGGTAATTTTGGAATGGGGTTTGGGTGTGTGGACTTCCATTGTTAGTTCTAAGTCTGATATAGACAGAACAAATTGAGTCAAAGCGAAGATGTGTGGACAAAAATCATCTTACAGGTTGGAAATGGTTTGGGTGTAATTGTTAGGTGGATAATAGTTTCTGAGCTGTTGTATAGGATGTGGTTTCCAAGCCTGGACTATAAAAGTAAATATGTCTTGGTGAAAAAGTTAAATGTGGCAAGAGAGAGGCCTGTGAGTTAGGGAACAGTTGGGCAGTTTTCTGGATGTAGCCTAGAAATCATTGGTAGTATAGGGAACAGAGGCACAGGATGTGAGATCTAGGCTGTATCTCACAGTATGAGAATATTGCATGGATTGGAGGATCAGGCAGACCAACTTGGCTTGAACCTGGAGAAGAATGTGAGGATCTATCTTGATGGGGCCCATCAATAGTTGATGTAGGGTTGGACATGAGAGATACCTGGAGATAAGTTTCTCTGTAGACAGTACATGGGCAGACTAGGTTAGGACACAGGATTGAGAGCCCACATTGATTTTGTGGGTTGAGAAGGAATGAATGATGAGGGTCAGGAAGTCTCAATGGAATATATTCTGAAGAAGGAAGTTCTTTTGCCTTATTATATTTTTAATATGTAAGCACTGATCATTGTATTTATATCTTATTCTTTGGATACAAATTTATTGAGCTATGGAACTGTTCATCATATTTTACACTTGGCATATTTCCTTTATTTTGAGTTATCTATTTTTGCCCTCTACAAGACATTTTGAGTTTCAGGGATCAATCTTTAGAAAAATAATAATTTTGTGGATTAACTCCTTTTTAAGGGACAAGACAAATTGTCTTGGCCATAGTGACATATCCAGACAGTCTTCTTATTCCTGATACCTCCGGGGGTGGCATTTTCTTCTTTAGCCATGATCCTGGACATGTGACATTGTAAGTAAACTCATTGTTTCTCGACTTTCCATTGAGCTCTGCTCCCTCAAGTTTAGAATCCCCCACTCTCCCCCTTTTTCTTCCACAAAATGGAGTATCTCCTTTAGTTACCTGTTAAGTCTGTTCTCTCAACAAAGGAATGTCTATCACCACTGGAAGTAATTGTGAATATTCAATTTGGGCTGTAGCTTACCAGTAATAAAGCAATTTATTTTCTTCCATTCCTATTTAAGAAATATACTATACTTTTATTTCTGTCTCACATGCTTCTTTCTGAAGTGTCTGAGAACATAAGTAATGATAACTCAAGGTTTTTCTTGGAAACATATGGAATTCAGGAAGATTTTGATTTGTTCTTGTGGCACAAAAATACCTAACCAGATGAAATTGCTAATTTTACTCTCAGTGAACATACAAATTGTGCTCAGATAGTTTTCCTTAGATCCTTTCAAATACTTTACACACACACACACACACACACACACACACACACACACACACACACACCATGGTTTATTCTACCCCTTTTTACCATGGTGTGTGTGTGTGTGTTTGTGTGCGTGTACACTTCCTTCCTTTTTTTCATGTAATATATAAATATTTTATAAAATTCTCCTTGATAATATTTTAACATTCTTTATCAGCCATGAACTTGGCTAGTAAGAAATGATTTATAAATTTTCTAAAGTCCATGAGCTATCATGAAACAGAAAGCTATTTAAATATATTTTAGGAGAGCTATTTGTAAAATGAAAACAAACATCAGATTAGCCTGCATGGTGTTCTATATGTAGAATAGATTTAGTCTTCGAAACTATAGAGCTATCAATGCCAGATATTGACTCAACTGTGCAATGCAGAAGAGATTCTATAAATGCCATATAGCAGTGCACACTTTCAGATGGGTAAAGACTGAGTTTTATGGCAAAACCAGGTCAAAGTTAAATCAGCCAATGTTTATTTCTTTTCTTATCTCTATCTAGCATGGTAGATTGTAGAGTCCTTCTTATATATTCAAAATTGAGCTTTTTCTTAAAGACTTTCCAACCCAAAGCACTTGCTTTGTATTGTGGGTTAGTTTTGTACAGTTTTGTGAGTCCCCCTTGGTTTTTCATATAGTTAGTGAAATGCCATTCCTAATGTTGACACAGGTAACATTAGTGGTGGTTTCTTCCTTACTTATTATGACTGGCAATTATATTGGCCTAGGGACATTGGGAACCTAAACAGTATTCTAAAGGTCAGGACAATTGGAATTAAGAGAATGTGGCATCAGGGCTTTCTGCATTATCAATTCCTTTTGTTTTCTGAATCTATACTTCAAAACCTTTCTTTGTATCTTGGAATTTTTGGCTTATAAATGAAATTTCATATGCTTTCCCTAGATTTTTTACTTATAAGGTATAATGTGCCTTTTTTATGGTTGTATCTTACAGTTATTGTATTGTGTTATTTGTGTCACTTTTGAACACTGTATTTTTTTTTCTTTTTGGCTACTAGAAACACAAATGTGTAAGATTAATGACCAAAGGAAAAAAAAAGGGTAGAATGGATCATGCCTTCTTGTATCAATAAGTTATCCAATTAAAAGAAATTTCTCTTCAGAAATAACTTATGTGTAGAAATTGGCTCAGATGTTGTCGTCTAACGGTAACAATTCCTATGTTCACCTGCATATGCAACAGACATTTATAAAACTACATTGACATTTTTGTGACAGGTTTTCTATTATAATTACTGGCCTCTGTTTCCTCATTAAGTTATCTTTAGTAAGTGAAGGGCCATCATATGTTTCTGTACCTAAATCTTTTAGCTTAGCATCTTTACACAGTAAGTACTAAGTACAGACTTTAAAATTAAAAGTAATACTTTTTGAGTTCTTTGTTTAACCTGTATTTTCAATGAATGCTATCTAAACAGCTTTTCATTTTTTGTACGCCTTGTATCTGTCCATAGTACCTATGCTGACCTTGAATTTCTAAGAATCAAGTTAGCGTCATATCTCTGTCTCCAAGAATTTCAGAGTATTAGCTTACACTGAATTTCTGTTCAGTCCTTTAATGAACCTACTGTGAAAGGTTCTATTACTGCCAAATGTTTTTGATGATGACTTAACTTGAAATATAGGGGAAAATGCATACATACTGCTCAAGGTCACAAAATGCACAAGTGGTAGAACTCAGTTTTGAGCAAAAGAATACTTTCCCTATAACCTGTGTTCCACACTGGTACTTAGAATGAGCAAGCGAATGGACAGATGAACAATGCCTCCTAAATAACTTTGATTTCAGTGCACAGACATCTCTGAAACAGAATCTTTACCATCATTTCTAATTTAGAAGCCTAAACTGGAGACAAGGTCAAGAAGGACTGCAGTATTACTAAAGGGACACTCCACTTTTTTTTTTGGACATAGTGATAGGCATTTATAGTATACAAGCAGGAAAACAAAGGAAAATAGATATAAGACATGTTTTGGCTTAATAAACTTAATATCTAGTTCTAAATCTTTGAACTTTACTTGGTATCTAGGTAATCTTGATTCCTTTGGCATGTATACCTACCTCAGGTGCGTAAATCTTGCATATTCAAGAATTTATTATTTTGTGTTGTCATGCTGCAGAATGTTACATAATGCCCACCATGGTTATCTCAACCTTTCCTCAGGATTCTAAGGGCAAACTGCATCTGATGAGAATTTACGTGTGGATCACTGGGGATTATGATACTTGGAATGCCTCTGAAATACAGGAAAAAGAACAATGGCTCTGATAAAGTATTCATAGCTCCTAAAATGTATTCATTTATAACTGCTGAGCATTGCTGAGCAGTAGGTTTATTTAAAGTTAAATTACCTTTGTATTTTCTTGCTTCTGTTCATTTCAGAGCAGCAGGATACTGTATCTAGCCTTCCCTTGAGCAACCAAAGATGAGAACTTCATATAAAATTTAGATATTTAACTGATTGCTTCAAACAATTGCTTTGAAAATGCAATGGTGTTTTTTGATGAAAAGCCAACAAGTAAAATTTTCTATCAGATCCATTCTTAGAGGAATAACTTTTTCAATTGCTCATCTAATTGAAGGGTTTGAATATATTCAGAAAAATCCTCCAATGGCTTTATTATGCAATCTGAAAGCACAAACAGCATATTACAAAATGATAACAAATAGGGTTAAAGCAGGAGTTATCATCACATTGCCACAAGGGCTTTGACTGCACTCTGAGTTAACTCCTTCTTTGTAAGCTGTCCTTCATGAGTGCTGGTGGGGTTTCAGCCTAGAGATGACCTGTGCTGTTCTCTATGATGCTACTGTTTTATACTGGGCTGACAGCTGGCCTTGACTCTGTAGTATTTTAGACAGATAGATTGGAGAAACTAGAGATTCGAGGAGAGGTTTGAAAGTACTTCCTATGTAAGAAAAGTTTTGCAAACTATTGTCTTTTCTTTGTGTAGTAAATATAAAGGATCCCATTCTTAGACTTTACATTCTACATTAGGGATCCCAGGACATCCATACCCTTTGCCACTCTAATCACAATGGCTAGGAAAGGGAAGCAACTCACATGTTCATCAACTGATGCGACGAACACACACACACACACACATACACACACACACCTCATCATATAAAGAGAACCCATAAAACAGACCAATGTAAAAATTGTAACAAAGTTCACTTGGGGACTTAATGAACTTCTGATGCTGTTACTAACAGGACTTTTTACTTACAGGAGTAGGTTATGACTAAAAATTAGCTGCATCAACAGAAAGCCTATAGCAACATGATAAATAACTTATCTCTCTAACCTGACACTCTACACAGTTTTCAGGTAGCTTGACAAGTTGGAGAACCTCCTCTCTGCAGCTTGGATCATTAGAGTTTTTTTTTTCTAAACAGCTGTTTACTCCTTTTATGAAACAGGAGATGATTTTCAACATCTTCTAAGTTTCCATTTTCAAGACACATGCTATTTTATTTTCCTCATAATTCTCTTGAACTTGCCCCTACCTACTAGAAGGAATGTTTAAATTCAAAAGAAAGTTCTGTACAAGGCTACATATACATGATCAAATTTAATTCAGATAAGAGAAAAAGGAAATTATGAGATGTTAAGGTAAATGAATAGTACTAGAAAAATTATACAGACTGAGGAGGTCTGGCCTCAGAAAGATAAATACTGCATGTTCTCTCTCACATGTTGTGGTAATTTAAGTGAGAATGCCATGTTCCTTTGCTCCCATAGGCTCCTGTATCTGAACACTTGGTACATAAGTGGTGAAACTATTTGAGGAAAGGATTCAGAGGTGTGACAGTGTTGGAGAAGATGTGTAACTACGTAGTGTAGGTTGGCATTGAACTCATAGTAATCTCATTGCTAATGAGAGCAGGAGAATGAAATTGGCTAGGAAGTTTTAAAGTAAAAGCACCCTGAAAAGTGTTCAGTTTGTCCTTGGACCTCTGTTTAATCTTGTCTTGCTCTAGTTCAAAGATATCAGAAGTGTTGTTTTTCTGGTTCTGTCATAGCCAGGGGCTAGAGATGTCAGAAGTGGGTCTTGTTTTTCTTTTTTCTTTTTTTTCTTTTTTGCCCTGAGGGAGTACCCTTCTCCAGGATACTATACTGAGGACATGATTGAAACTATGAGACATTAGGACTCCTGGAATGGAAGGTGGATTGTCCAGCTCATACCAGCTCCCTTTCTCCATCTAGTAAGGCCTTATTAATTACATGACCCTCAAAGATATTGGCTTTAGGAGACCTGCCCTACTACATAGGACTTTTTTGTTTATTTTTTCTCTTAAGCTCCCTGTAATAAAATACTTTCCAAAATTTACAGTCTGTAGTCTATGAATTTCATTGTTCAAATCTGAGAGACAAGTACTTGAATTCCATCAGCTCAAGGTAGCTATGGCAGCTATTGAGTTTCCAGGACCCAAGCTGGCAAGTCAAGCATATCAACAGCTGAGAAAATGTCTTATGTTTTTGTTTTATTGTTGGTGGTGCTATTTTTTGATACCAGGTCTCATGTATCTCAGGATGTGTTTTTGTTGTTGTTGTTGTTGCTATTGTTCACTATATAACAAGAGTCCTTCTGCCTTCATCTAGAGGTATGTGACACTCTCAAAACCACCCAAATATTCCCATATTACTGCTTGCACCTCCTGGATACTGTAATTACAGGTGTGAGCCAGAGCAGTTATCTTTACCTTAATATATTCCACTGAAATGTGATAAAATTTCAAGATTGGTAAATATAGCACTAATGACTAAATTGGACAATGGAGTGACTCCTTTAGGAACTGGTATATACACCTAAATACTTGGTTATGTGTTATATGTTTCTCTAATGGAATTTTTTTTTCAATATTGAGATAGTTAATTTTTTTCCTCTAATATATGTAGATGATTGCTTAGGACTGGGCATGTAGTTCAGTTCCAGGCCTCATGTCTCATACCTACAATGCCAGCCCTGTAGATGGAGGCAGGAGGATCAGGAGTTCAAGGTACCCTTGCTACACAGTGAACAACAACAACAAAATCATCCTGAGCTACATAAGACCTTGTCTTAACAACAGAAGCAGCGATAACAGCAACAAATCAAAAGCTTAAAAACACACAAAAAGAAAGAAAAGAAAAAATAGAAAAACGTGTGAAGCATTTATATGATGACATCATAGTGACTCCTAGAAACAGTATCAGAGACTCCTTCTGACTGCTCCTTATTCTAGGAACTGGAAAAGCTCAGCATCTATGTTAAAGGTATTTTATAACCTGAAATTATTATTTCTCTATTTTGTTTCCACAAATAGAATGATATTTTTAGGTTATCAACAGAAGCAAATGAATATTTGCCTCCCTCAGGATTCTGTAGTTACAATGAAATTTGAGGAAGATTAATGAAAAGTGTTGAGTATGATGAATCTTTAATCTGGCAAAGAAGATAATGGATGAAATATGACTCCTGTAATCATCAAACACACATATAATTGCTAAAGAAAGGGATAATTTCCTTCTGTCTGCTTCTAAAGATTAAGGCTTTATTCTCAACAGTAAAATACCTCTAGTTCACATTAAGACAGATATGAGCACAACTGATATCAAAAAAATTGCTAATACATCTTTGAGCATCTGTCATGTTGTGTTAATACTAGCTTTAAAAACATTGACAGTTTGTAATCTACCAGCATCATGTTATTCTAAAATGTTATGAAACAAAGCATTTATTATTAAGTTAGTATCTTGGGTTATTTAGCTTTATTTAATTAACTGCCACTCAAGCCTATATTTTCAAGGGCTATGGGATTTCCCATGTACCCTTTCTTCTGTAAGTAAAAAATTGTTGATTAAAATATTCTTGTACTCAATGAAGTGCAGGTGGAAGGAGTCCTAGAGAAAGAACACAGGAAAGGAGAGTTGGGCTGATGCTGGTGACCAGTTTAAAGGACCTTGTGTCTGTGGGAATCCTTGTATTCCCTTCCTCCTTTCTGAGTCAGTGTCCACCAAGATCATGCAGCTTTGACTGTATGGGGAGTTAAACAAACAGCTGAGATGTTTGCTCTTGACTTTCTCTTTATTGCTCGGCCATACAATTAATGCTATACATCAATTTTATTTATAAAATATCCAGGTGACAAATCATTGTTTGTTTCTCTGAGTCATCCATCCATTGTCAAGAAAAGGAGCAGGCCTCACAGTGGATCTGGCTTCCCTTCATCCAAATAAACTATTGATGCTAGAGATACTTGTTCACGAATTAACAGACAATCTGTGGCATTAATTATACGTAATAGAATGATAAAAACATTTATTTTTTTATAGGATGATATTTAGGGTTAGTTAATTAACTGTATTCAATTGGGCTTTTTTTTTTTTTAAACTGTTCTTTATTTAGATTATTTCACTATGCAACTAAGAACTATTATGGTACCTTACATGATTGTGTAAGGGTGAAAAGCCTATAACATAATTTTCTTATGCTTGGTATAGTAAGTGCTTTGCAAATTCTTCTAAAAAACCATCATCAGGTTATAATTAAAATCAAACAGAGTAAAAAATACAAAGGCAGAGTCAGTAGACAAAATTAACTTATTAACAAAATGTAATTTCTTAAGCTATCATCAAATGGCTTATATGCTATATGAAATGAGATGAAACAAAAAATTTTAAATCTCTAAGTATCATTTCCCCACCCCCCAAACACTTTAACCGTGTTTCTCTTGTTATATAATTTCAGATCATGAATATTGTAGAAGGTATTGTCCATCATGCTATGACTTTCCAAGAATATTATCTTCTATATTGGAAGCATTTATTCTTAGCAATAAAACATGTTTGCCTTACTAGCAATCTACACACCTATGTTCAAATGTGTTTATATATGCATACATGAACACTTCTTAATATATATAATAGGTTTTCATAAGACATTGAAGAAAGAATTTTCAAAACCATTTGTGAAATTCTTTTGGTTTCCTGAAATTTTCTATTTTACAGTAGTTATAAAACATTTCTGGCTCTTTATAACTAGTCAGCAATGTATGGTTTGATTTGTATTTTCATTTCTTTACATTCTTAGGCAAAGCATTTTCTATTTAAATCAGATCAGCATTTTTTTTAATCACTAGGATTTTGCTTAATTGACTGGGCATATGGTAGCTTAATTCACCTATTTATCTCTTGCCCTCCTTTTAGACACGTTCTATTAGCAACTGTTGTTTCTCCATCTCAGTAGCAACAAATCCCCAATCTGTTTTTGCTGCTTTTTAAAACCTGTGATCTGTGATATGATATCCAAGACTTGTACTGCAAAGGAATAAAATGCTACAAACAGAACCAGGACATGTCTTTCTGTACAATCTTTGCAATTTAAACAGCATTCAATAGTGAAAAAGATAATTTCCTTCTGCTTACTTCCAGTCTGAACCCTAATTCAAACAGTATAAGTTAATAGCTCTTGCTGGCCCAGTTCTGATGATGAAAAGAAGCACAGGCAGACTAGAGATGAGGGAAAATACCCCTACAGGTTTCTGTCACCCAAATCCATAGAGTGTTGTATCTGTAAAACAAGATTCTGTTCACTGTGAGTCACTATTTCTTAGGTTCTGAATATCAGTTCAAATTTAGATTGAAATTCTGAGATGTGCACAGTTCTCATGCTGGCTCAGGCAAGATCAAAATATTCTAGCACCTCATTTAGATATAGAGAGCCATGTTTTCATCTCAGTCTGGAAATTTTCAGCTGCCAAGAAGCTATTGGAGGATTTCATCCAGAGATGCCATTCACAACACAGATGCCAGAGAAAAGCTACTCACATCCCTGGCTGGCGTTGTGGAACTCCAATCAACAGCTGGCTTCTCGGACTGCCAAAACAATCCACAATATTATGAATTTCTGCCTTCCTCCTCTCTTCTAGGCTTTACAGAGAGTTAGAAAACAGTCAATCCACTTCCACTGTTGTAAGGCAAGTCAGAAATTGACAGATGGGGATGACATTTTGCCTGTAGGAAGGAAAATACATTTTCCATAATCTACTCATGGACACCATTAGCATAGATGAACTCTGAACAGCAAGCAAAAGTCACCCTTTTGGATGATACAACACTGGAATTCAGTACACTATTTCTTCTCTCTCACCCTCTTTTTCTCTCTTCCTCCTTCTTTTCATCTGTCCATAGCTCTCTCTCCTGTGTGTGTGTGTGTGTGTGTGTGTGTGTGTGTGTAAAATAAAACTGTTTTGTTCTATAGGTACAGAGAGTACCTCAGTATCTGTTGTGAGACAGTTTCTCTGGAGACCAAAATGTTCCATCCTGCAGGTAAGCTCATTAAGTAGGAAGGTGAAGAAGTCAAAATAGTTTTAGGATATCACTGAAACTGAGCAAATTCACCAGGCCATTCCCTGCCAGCATATACAATAAAGACCCTCGGAGAGTGCTCATAAGATGTGAGAGAGCTGAGCTGCAAAGAAGTCTCTAAGACCAGATTAGTTGCCTGGGAGAAACAGAAAGCAGCTGAGCTGCCTAAAAGACCTTTAGACAACTGAGTTACTTGAAAAGGACATTCTCCAATTTGTTGATGTGCCTGTAGGCTGTGCACTGCACTCCAGGTTCCCAGATTTTGTGAACTGTCATCCATATTAGGGTGGGCTCACATGATGCAATTGCCATTGAGTCTTTTCTGTTCCTGTAGGTAACCCCAATAAAACTCATTGGTTCACCATGTTGGACTTTGTTAATATCCTTTGTGGTCTGTTGTGGTCTCCCTATCTTGGGTGAGTAGATATGTCTGTAGTGTCTCCACAGGAAAAGTCTTGTGATGTAACAGCATACTATCCCCTGTGGCTACTGTATGTGCTAAATATGCATCCCACCACAAATGAAAATGCTTGAGTGAGCAGCTACTATGTTACTGATAAAGAATGCACTTCTCACAAATATATAGTCAGAGGGAGATGGCTGGAAGGAAATAGGTTGATGATTGGAAAGAAGGAATGGAGAAGAGGAAAGACTTAGTGCTTTAAGGTAACTTAAACATTTAAAAACTGAAATCAGCCAGACTTCCCAGATTCAAAAGATAGCTTAACTGCAGAAGATTTAAGCACAGTTTTAGTATAAAAGGTAAAGATCACAGTTTTGATACACCTGTTCTTGTTAAAATTCTTATTTTACTGAAAGAAAACAAATACACTAAATAAAAAGAAGTAAATGTCACTTGGGCATATTGAATGAGACTTATATCATGTGATGATAGCTAAAAAATTCAAAGGCCAGATGGTTTATATCAAGAAGATAAAACAGTTATTATCATGGATTAGATGAAAATCAACAGAAGGTTATTGCTAAAAGCCACAGAATTGACAGAAACAATGCATACAAAAAGAACAAAATAGCTTTTAAATGTTCAGAATTAAATGGTCTTAAAGAAACTATTTAGCTTTCAAATGATGTATTTCACTCAACATTTTTGCTATAAATTAATGATATCAAAGACTTAATATGATTTTATAAAGATGCAAGGAGAATTAACTTGAATTTGAAATATCAATAGAGAGAATATAAACTGGACACTTTAATACGAGAAAACAAGATTCCAAGTTGTAGTTAGTGTTGAGAGATGAGCAGAGATGTGATTTAATGCTTGAGCAAAATGTACTTTGGTCAGACAGTGAAAAGCTAGTCTCAGGAGGAATTTTATCTATAATTATGTTTTATGTGTGAGAATTACAAGACAAAGGCAAGGACACTGAAGAAGTGTTGAGTGAGCTGAAGGGAAACTTTCTCTGACCAGAACAGTGTTAAGAAACCTAATCTCATGAGATTCTGCACATTTAAGAGTGTTTTTTTTTTTTTTTTTTTTGGTGATGTGAATGTTCAGTAGTTACAGCATAATATAATTAACTGCAGTGGTGTGAGAAACTGTGAGGGGAGACGAATTATGATAGCGATCAATATAGCTTTAAATAAGAACATTTCTTTTACTTAGAGGAGTAAAGGTTGAATGCAGGGAAGGATTGAGGAGGAAATACGTCTGCTTAGGGAGACTAGATGGAGATGCATCTCACCAGAAGTGCAGGGTTGGAAAGAAAAAGTTTCACAGTGGCACCCTCCTTACAACAAAATCCTTGACATTTTAGAGGTGTGGAGCAAAAGAGTCCCAGAGAATATCAAACCAGCTACTGGCTTTAGGGATTGTTCTTTTCCTGCAGTTGTGTGCTACTGAGTTTCTCATTGAGATGTCAAATGCCCGACACAAACAATTTAAAAGAAGAAACAATTTATTTTGCCCACGGTTTCATATAAGCCCATTATATGTGCAAGGGGGTGTGGTGGAAGGGTAGTTCTCATCATGGAAGAAGAGAAGCGAAGAGGGATAGTAACTGAAGGAAGTCACAGCAAGATATGGCTCCCAGGGATACTCTGAGAAGCAGGCCTCTCATCCTTGGTAGTTTCACATCTTCCCAACAATATATTCACATTTTGAACTTACCATTGGATTAAACCATAGACTAACTCTGAGTCCTTATTGTCTATTCAAGTTTGGACACACCTATGTCATGCTTTACTGATCTAGGCAATACTCAGCCCAACTATACTGAAAGATTAACCTTTGTATTGAGTAGATATTCAAAAACACGTAATAATAAACATAAGACAGAATTCTTCTAATCAAGAGAAATTTCTATATGTATGCAGCTTGAAGGGAAAAACATCAATGGGAAACTGAAATTAAAAGTGAATTCCATGGGAGACTGTTTTCCAGGAGGGCTGTCGTCTAGATGGACTCTGCAGGTAACATGCAATGCTCTGTGTCTGTGTTTGGAAATGAGTGAGACATTTTCATTCATCTCTTTAAGAAAAATTCTGAATCTATTTGTGGTGTATTTTTCTGGACAGAAAGGACATTTGAAATTAAAACAAAATTTTATTTTTCAACTGACACCCCCCCACCCCCCATGTCAGAAATGGTCTCTGCCATTACAGCACGAGATATTCCAGAGTTCATTGCAATGAGGAAACAGTATCTCTTCAAAATATATAGCACTGAATATCTTGCATGTTATTTGTTCTTTTGAGTAGACATTGTATTCTCACATGGTTAGAGGTGAGGAGGTCAGAGACATGAAGGAATGAGTGTATGTGTCTCCAGGCAGGAACAGATTTCTTATGCTGTTTTTTTTCCAAATAAAAATATGATGTCATGCCTGATATGGTTACATTCAGGGCAGGGTTGGATAGTTTTCTTTTTCTTTTCAAAGTACTTGTAAAAGATTTCACATCAGAGCATCTTGCCAGCTGGAGAGATTAAGTGGACACTGACACAGACTTGATGGAATGGTGCAGAATGATACGTTGTGAAGGAGAAACTTCACAGGAACTGAAGAACCCAAGTGCTTCTGAAGAGGATAAGGTGATTCTAGACAAGAGGTTGAAAGCCTATTGAACTCGCCTATGTCAGGGTCAAGAATCCATATTTCTAGCCCTTAGTTCTATAACACATGTCCTATTCTTGTATTGATGTTTTTGCCATATATTTTATTGACTGTTTTTATATGTACCTCTAATGTGATGGTCGCTTTTGTCATTCTTTTACATTTGTTCAAAGGGTGTGTGACAGATGCTAGATGGTGGAAAGAAGAGCTGACATTTCTTTTCTTCCTTGAGAGCCATCTTAAAGGGAGTTTTATTTATTTATTTTCAGATGGCTACTGGCAGGCATCAGGTTAATGACTTTAAATGCCAATAATAGAAAGAGTAGATATATTGTTTCTGTATCAACACAGAATGGAGTATAAAATTCATTCCTAGACATTTACAAAAATACCTTTCAGACATGTGTGTTAGTAATACCTGAATTCATGCAAACAAAACAGTTTAAAGTTGATGCATGCAAATGATATCTATTTGCAATGATTTCTTCATTGTTCAAAATGATAATTGTGGAAATATGAGTGGAAGTTATAGAGAAAATTGGGCTGGAGAGTTGGCTCAGCCCTTAAAGGCTAGGTTCACAACCAAAAATATAAGCTATAGAGAAAATTAACAAGTATAATCTTTTAGTATTAATCTCTATTGTCATTATTTTAAAAGTCTATAAACATAATGTAAATGCAGACTATGTCCACCTAACCACATTTTATGATTTTTCAAAATTCAGATTAGCATTTGAATATAACATAGAATTTCTTTTTTAACTTTTTCCTTTACTCTGATTTAAAATAGCCGGAGTGATGAAGTCAGAATTTGTAGCCCCAAACTTCTGCATCTCCAGTAATTTCACTCTATATACTAGAGAACATGAGCTCTTCATTTGGGTTAAGAATGGAGATGTTTCTGGAAATAAGGGGCTGCCAGCTATAGGTCTCTTGACTAAAGTCAAACCAAATGGACTGTGAAATGATTACATCCATAAAAGACATGTAAAAAGGCCAATGTGAGGATAATGGGAGATGTTCACTCTAAACTCTGAAGAAGCTCATTGTTGTGTGGATGGGGCTGGCAAACGACATCTTTGTTTAGATTAGTACATGCTGCACAAATCTGCAGTGCTGAAACTTTGGCTGCAGACTGAGTGGGTTGCTATGCAGTCGTGTTTGATAGCAGGAAATGAAAGGAGGCCTCTGCCTTATTTTTTTTCTAACAGAAATTCTTTTAGCTTGTGTATTAATCTGATTTTATAATATTTTATTGTTTCCTGCCTAGGGATTTGATCTAGGAAAATGTAATATTATAAGGTTATGATATTCGCTTATTGGGTGATTTAGTTGGGAACAATTTTAAATCACATCACTTAAAGTAGGAAATGATTCCCAGTCTACTTGCTTAGTTTGTTAGACCAGAAAAGCAGAGAGCTGTAAATTATCAGTATTTCACAAATGCACTTTAAACAATGTTAGGAAATATGTTCTAAGAAAGGGATACTGCAATGAATCTTTGAAATTTTTTTTTTAATTTTTAATATTTTTTATTACATATTTTTCTCAATTACATTTCCAATGCTTTCCCAAAAGTCCCCCATAGCGCCCCCCACTTCCCTACCCACCCATTCCCATTCTTTTGGCCCTGGCACTCCCCTATATTGGGGCATATAAAGTTTGCAAGTCCAATGGGCCTCTCTTTCCATTGATGGCCGACTAGGCCATCTTTCGATACATATGCAGCTAGAGACAAGAGCTCCGGGGTACTGGTTAGTTCATCATGTTGTTCCAACTATAGGGTTGCAGATTCCTTTAGCTCCTTGGGTACTTTCTCTAGCTTCTCCATTGGGAGCCCTGTGATACATCCAATAGCTGACTGTGAGCATCCACTCCTGTGTTTGCTAGGCCCCTGCATAGTCTCACAAGAGACAGCTAAATTTGGGTCCTTTCAGCAAAATCTTGCTAGTGTATGCAATGGTGTCCGCGTTTAGAAGCTGCTTATGGGATGGATCCCTGGATATGGCAGTCTCTAGATGGTCCATCCTTTCATCACAGCTCCAAACTTTGTCTCTGTAACTCCTTCCATGGGTGTTTTGTTCCCAATTCTAAGGGGCACAGTGTCCACATTTTGGTCTTCATTCTTCTTGAGTTTCATGTGTTTAGCAAATTGTATCTTATATCTTGGGTATCCTAAGTTTTGGGCTAATATCCACTTATCAGTGAATACATATTGTGTGAGTTCCTTTGTGATTGTGTTACCTCACTCAAGATGATGCCCTCCAGGTCCATCCATTTGGCTAGGAATTTCATAAATTCATTCTTTTTAATAGCTGAGTAGTACTTCATTGTGTAAATGTACCATAATTTCTGTATCCATTCCTCTGTTGAAGGACATCTGGGTTCTTTCCAGCTTCTGGCTATTATAAATAGGGCTGCTATGAACATAGTGAAGCATGTGTCCTTATTACCGGTTGGGACATCTTCTGGATATATGCCCAGGAGAGGTATTGCTGGATCCTCCGGTAGTACTATGTCCAATTTTCTGAGGAACCGCCAGACTGATTTCCAGAGTGGTTGTACAAGCTTGCCATCCCACCAAGTCTAAGTGGATCAAGGAACTTCACATAAAACCAGAGACACTGAAACTTATAGAGGAGAAAGTGGGGAAAAGCCTTGAAGATATGGGCACAGGGGAAAAATTCTTGAATAGAACAATAATGGCTTGTGCTGTAAGATCGAGAATTGACAAGTGGGACCTCATGAAACTGCAAAGCTTCTGCAAGGCAAAAGACACCATCAATAAGACAAAAAAACCACCAACAGATTGGGAAAGGATCTTTACCTATCCTAAATCAGATAAGGGACTAATATCCAATATATATAAAGAACTCAAGAAGGTGGACTCCAGAAAGTCAAATAACCCCATTAAAAAATGGGGCTCATCACCGCTACGAACTTTGTCTCTGTAACTCCTTCCCTGGGTGTTTTGTTCCCAATTCTGAGAAGGTGTACAGTGTCCACACTTTGGTCTTCATTCTTCTTGAGTTTCATGCATTTAGCAAATTGTATCTTAAATCTTGGGTATCCTAAGTTTTGGGCTAATATCCACTTATCAGTGAATACATATTGTGTGAGTTCTTTTGTGATTGTGTTACTTCACTCAAGATGATGCCCTCCAGGTCCATCCATTTGGCTAGGAATTTCATAAATTCATTCTTTTTAATAGCTGAGTAGTACTCCATTGTGTAAATGTACCATAATTTCTGTATCCATTCCTCTGTTGAGCTAGAACCCCGGAGCTCTTGTCTCTAGCTGCATATGTATCGAAAGATGGCCTAGTCAGCCATCAATGGAAAGAGAGGCCCATTGGACTTGCAAACTTTATATGCCCCAATATAGGGGAATGCCAGGGCCAAAAGAATGGGAATGGGTGGATAGGGAAGTGGGGGGGCGCTATGGGGGACTTTTGGGATAGCATTGGAAACGTAATTGAGGAAAATATGTAATAAAAATATTAAAAAAAAAATGGGGCTCAGAACTGAACAAAGAATTCTCACCTGAGGAATACCGAATGGCAGAGAAGCACCTGAAAAAATGTTCAACATCCTTAATCATCAGGGAAATGCAAATCAAAACAACCCTGAGATTCCACCTCACACCAGTCAGAATGGCTAAGATCAAAAATTCAGGTGACAGCAGATGCTGGCGAGGATGTGGAGAAAGAATCTTTGAAAATTATAAAGTTCAGAACACATGATCTATGCTATGCCAGTACATTTAACTGCAGAGGCTGTTGTCATTGCCCTGTTTTAAGATAGGAGATGGGTAAAGGGCTTTCTGTCTTCTTAACCCTGAACAAATGACCTAGTCTAAACTGTTGTTAACTTTTGAGTATTAAAATCACCATTCTGGATTTATTTGTCTTCTCTCTTAGCTGTGTTTCTTCCCATTGATACTGTACTTTTACCCTGGCCCTGAAATCAACACATCAACTGAAGTTTTCATACAGAACATCCTGATATCTTCAGGAGAATTTTCATGAACATAAAAGCAATATAATTAAAATTTGGAGTTCTGGGACTGGAGAGATGGCTCAGAGGTCAAGAGGGCTTACTGTTATCCTAGAGGACTGGGTTTTGGGCCTCAATATCCACAAGCTGTCTCACAACCACCTGTAATTACTGGTCGAAGGGATCCAATTTCCTCTTCTGGCCTCTTTGGCCAGATTCCCATTTAGGGATAATACACACTGGTATACATGTACACACACACACACACACACGCACACACACACACACACACACACACACAATTACAATTTTTAAAAAAGAAAGAAATCTATTAAACTTTTTTCATTGAAAATTATAATATATATTAATGTATTTACTATAGCATATTCCATGATAGCACATATAAGATAACATGTAATTTTATTCATGTTACCATATAATCTACTTTTACCTTTAAATATATTCTTACTTTTTAATTAATTAATTAACTAACATTCCAAACACTTCTGCTGCCTTCCTAGTTTTCCCTCACTGACACCTTCTCTCCATCACCCCTCCCCTTCTTCTCTGAGGGGGTTGTTTCCCCACCTGGGAATGTCCCTCACACTGGCACACCAAGTCTTTGCCAGATAAGGTGCATCCTCTCCCACTGAGGCCAGACAAGGCAGCCCTGTGGGAGAACAGATACCACAGTCAGGCTACAGCTTTAGGGAGAGACTCTGCTTTAGTTTCTGGGGGGCCCACATGGAGACTGAGCTGTACTTCTGTTGCATATGTGCCAGGAGCCTCATTCCAGTCCATGTATTCTTTGGTTTGTGGCTCTGTTTCTAAGAGCTCCCAAAGGGCAAAGTTACTTGACTTTGTTGGTGGTCCTGTGGGTTCCCATACCCTTCAATTCCTTCCATCTTTCCACTAACTCTTCTGTAAGAGTCTCCAACCTCTATCCAATGTTTGGCTGTGGGTATTTTCATCTGTTTCAGTCAGCTACTGGATAGAGCCTTTCAGAGGAGAGTTATGTTAGACTCCTGTCTGCAAGCATAACAGAATCATTATTGTCAGGGATTGGTGCTTGTCCATGGATGAGTTTCAAGTTGGGCAGGTTATTGGTTGGCCATTCCTTTAGTCTTTGCTCCATCTCTGTCCCTGTTTTTCTTTTAGACATAATAAATTTTGGGTCAAAAGTTTTGTGGGTGGATTGGTGTCCTTATCCCTCCCTTGGTGGTCCTTCCTGGATGTAGGAGGTAGCCTCTTCAGGTTACATATCCCCATTGTTAGGCATCTCAGAAAGGTTACCCCATTGACTTCTGGGAGTCCCTTCCCTCTCTGGTCTCTGGGACTTCTTTAAGATCTCCGTCCCCCAGCCCTTCTTCCCTTGAAGATGCAGATTTCTATTTAATCTTTTGACCCTGTAGGTCTCTGTTCTGTATCTCCCCACACCTGCAATCCTCTCCACCCTCTCCTCTTTCCCACACAGTTCCCTTCCTCCCTCTGTCTCCTATGACTAGTTAGTTTCACCTTCTAAGTGTGATTCAACATCCTCACTTAGGCCTTCCTTCTTCTTTACTTCCTTTGGCTTTGTGGGGCTTGTATTATGGGTATTCTGTGCTTTATGACTAATAACAACTAATAAGTGAGTACATCACATGCATATAATTTTGAGTCTGGGTTACATCATTCAGGATAATATTTTCTAGTTCCATCCATTTGCCTGCAAAATTTATGATGTCCTTATATTGAATAGATGTGAAGTATGCCATTGTGTAAATGAAACACATTTTATGTATCCATTCTTCTGTTGAGGGGCATCTGGCTTGTCTCTAGTTCTGGCTATTACAAATAAAGCTGCTCTGAATATTGTGGAACATGTTTCCTAGTCAAATGGTGGTGAAGCATCTATTAGGTATATGCCCAGGAGTGTTATAGCTGGGTCTTCAGGTTGAACTATTTCCAATTTTCTGAGAAACCAACAGATTGATTTTCAGTGTTTTACAAGTTTGCAATCTCACCAGTAATGCAGGAGTGTTCCTCTTTCTCTACATCCTTGCCAGTATGTGCTGTCATTTGAATTTCGATCTTAGCCATTCTGATTGTTGTAAGGTGGAATGTCAGGGTTGTTTAAATTCACATTTTTCTGATGATTAAGGATATTGAGTATACCTCAAAGTTTCTTGGTCAATCTGTTGAGAATTCTCTGTTTAGCTCTGTACCCCATTTTTAATTGGGTAATCTAATTTTTTTGAACTTTAATTTCTTGAGTTCATTATATATTTTGGATATTAGCCCTTTGCCAAATGTAGAGTTAGTGAAGATCTTTTCCCAACTGTCCTATTGACAGTTTTCTTTTCCTTACAGAAGCATTACAGTTTCAGGAGTTTTTATTATCAATAGTTGACCTCAGAGCCTTAGCCATTGGTGATCTTTTCAGGAAATTGTCTCCATGCCAGTGAGTTCAAGGCTATTTGCCATGTTCTCTTCTCTAAGTTTTATTGTATAGATTTTTATGTTGAGATTCTTGAGCGAAGTGGCTGTATATAAAATTAACTCAAAGAAATTAGTAGCCATCCTTTATACAACTGATAAATGGGTAGAGAGAGAAATTAGGGAAACAATATCTAACACAATAGTCACAGATAATATAAAATATATTGGTGAAATTCTAACCAAGCAAGTGAAAGATCTTTATGACAAAAACTTCAAGTCCCTAGAGCAAGAAATTGAAGAAGCTATCAGAATATGGAAAGATCTACCATGCTGATGGATAGGTAGGATTAACATAGTGAAACTGTCCATCTTAACAAAATGAATCTTCACATTCAATGCAATTTCCATCAATATTCCAAAACAATGTTAATAGACCTTGAAAGAACAATTTTCAGGTTCATATAGAAGAACAAAATAACCGGATATACAAAATAATCCTGAACAATAAACGAACTTCTGGGGGAATCACCATCACTGACCTCCAGCAGTACTGCAGAGTAATAGTAATAAAAACTACAAGGCTTTGGTACAGAAACAGACGGGTTGATAAATGGAATCAAATGGAAGACTTAGAAATAAAACTACACACCCATGGTCACTTTAGTTTTGACAAAGAAGCCAAAACCCTATAATAGAAAAATGAAAGCATTTTCAACAAATGGTAATGGTCTAATTGGATATCTGAATGTAGAAAAATGTCAATAGATCCATATATATTACCCTGCACAAAATCTCAAACTTCTTATTCCTAATCTAGATGTGGTAATGCTTTTTTTTGTGCTCCCAGCATTGAAAGGGAGGGGCAGGAAGGATGAGGAACCAAAGGCCAGTCTTAGCTTTACAAGACTTTAAGATAATCTATGTTCCATGAGACCATCCCAAAAAGATTTATTAAGGTCTGATTTTTTTCTTAGTGCTATGCATTCTATTCCCAGATGGAATTTTACTTCCCCTGAGAGATGTCTTATTAATTCATTCAAACCAAGTGGTTGGATTTTTTTTAAAGATCATTTTAAAAAACAAACTACTCACATTGCAAAAAGTTAACAATACTTGACTCACCCCATTCATTTCCCCCTTCATTGTACTTTCCTCCATCTCAGACGCTGCCCAAACATGTTTGCATTGAACTTATGGTGAGATGAATTAGGTGATATGTTTCTGTTTCTCAGCCATTTTTGTTCATAGTTACTGATTACTATTCCTGCTGTAGGAATGGAATTCATATCTACCTCCATACCCACGTGACTTTGTGAAACTAAAGGTACCTGATCATAGAGTTCATTCCAATATAAACATTCCCCAAGAAAAGCCTTGAAGATATGGGCACAGGGGAAAAATTCTTGAATAGAACAGTAATGGCTTGTGCTGTAAGATCAAGAATTGATAAGTGGGACCTCATGAAACTGCAAAGCTTCTGCAAGGCTAAAGACACCATCAATAAGACAAAAAAACCACCAACAGATTGGGAAAAGATCTTCACCTATCCTAAATCAGATAAGGGACTAATATCCAATATATATAAAGAACTCAAGAAGGTGGACTCCAGAAAGTCAAATAACCCCATTAAAAAATGGGGCTCAGAACTGAACAAAGAATTCTCACCTGAGGAATACCGAATGGCAGAGAAGCACCTGAAAAAATGTTCAACATCCTTAATCATCAGGGAAATGCAAATCAAAACAACCCTGAGATTCCACCTCACACCAGTCAGAATGGCTAAGATCAAAAATTCAGGTGACAGCAGATGCTGGCGAGGATGTGGAGAAAGAGGAACACTCCTCCATTGTTGGTGGGATTGCAAGCTTGTACAACCACTCTGGAAATCAGTCTGGCGGTTCCTCAGAAAATTGGACATAGTACTACCGGAGGATCCAGCAATACCTCTCCTGGGCATATATCCAGAAGATGTCCCAACTGGTAAAAAGGACACATGCTCCACTATGTTCATAGCACCCTTATTTATAATAGCCAGAAGCTGGAAAGAACCCAGATGTCCCTCAACAGAGGAATGGATACAGAAATTATGGTACATTTACACAATGGAGTACTATTCAGCTATTAAAAAGAATGAATTTATGAAATTCCTAGCCAAATGGATGGACCTCGAGGGCATCATCTTGAGTGAAGTAACACAATCACAAAAGAACTCACACAATATGTATTCACTGATAAGTGGATATTAGCCCAAAACTTAGGATACCCAAGATATAAGATACAATTTGCTAAACGCATGAAACTTAAGAAGAATGAAGACCAAAGTGTGGACACTGTGCCCCTTCTTATAATTGGGAACAAAACACCCAGGGAAGGAGTTACAGAGACAAAGTTCGTAGCTGTGATGAAAGGATGGACCATTTAGAGACTGCCATATCCAGGGATCCATCCCATAAGCAGCTTCTAAACGCGGACACCATTGCATACACTAGCAAGATTTTGCTGAAAGGACCCAAATATAGCTGTCTCTTGTGAGACGATGCCGGGACCTAGCAAACACAGGAGTGGATGTTCACAGTCAGCTATTGGATGTATCACAGGGCTCCCAATGGAGAAGCTAGAGAAAGTACCCAAGGAGCTAAAGGGATCTGCAACCCTATTGTTGGAACAACATGATGTACTAACCAGAACCCCGGAGCTCTTGTCTCTAGCTGCATATGTATGGAAAGATGGCCTAGTGGGCCATCACTGAAAAGAGAGGCTCATTGGACTTGCAAACTTTATATGCCCCAATATAGGGGAATGCCAGGGCCAAAAGAATGGGAATGGGTGGGTAGGGAAGTGGGGGGCGCTATGGGGGACTTTTGGGATAGCATTGGAAATGTAACTGAGGAAAATATGTAATAAAAATATTAAAAATTAAAAAAAAAACATTCCCCAAATCACTAGGAAGTACAAGAATATGGATTTCAGAACCATGTTTGGATTATATACAGGGAAATTTAGTTTGTAAAATTATTGACATACCTGATGATAAATGGTATCCTAGTTTGCTTCTGTTTCTATGACAAAGACACAATGACCAAAGTCAATTTAAGAGAAGAGTTTATTTGTTTTACATGTCCTGACCATATTTGGTAACTGAGGGAAATAAGGGTAGAATCTCAAGCAGGTGCAGAGGGAGGTACAATGGGGAGAATCTGCTTACTGACTTGCATACTCTGGTTTGCTCACTAACTATTTTCACACAGCCCTAGATTATCTATCCATAAATTCTCTCACCAATATTGAACAAAAATCAAGGAAACGCCCTACAGGTGTGTTCATAGTCCAATGCAATGGGAGTAACCCCTCAAATGACATAATTTTTTTCCTAGGTGACTTTAATTTTCATCAAGTTGACAAAAAAAATCTAACTAGTCCAATCATCATTTTAAATTTAGCTACAGCACAAAATATCAAGCTTGAAATTTTACAGTTTTGTATGAAGGAAATTTGAGAACAGATTTTTTTCTAATTTTGTGAAAATTACAAGCATTTAAATTATTAAATCATTAATAAACTACCTGGCATTAGTAGAAGGAAAGGTCCTTAGTCCTGTGAAGGCTCTATGCCCGAGTGTAGGGGAATGCCAGGGCAATGAGGTAGGAGTGGATGGGTGGGTGGGTGGGAGAGCACCCTTGTAGAAGCAGGGGGAAAGGGGATGGAATATGGGGTTGGTAGAGGGGAAACTGGGAAAACGGATAACATTCAAAATGTAAATAAATAAAATATCTAATAAAAAAGAAAAGAAGAGGAGATATTTCTAATTGTGTGTGTGTGTGTGTGTGTGTGTGTGTGTGTGTGTGTTTGTGTGGGTATGATTTGGTGTGTATAGCTTAGCAGGCTGTCAGCAAATGTGGCATAGTGTTTCATAGATGGACCTAAGCTGGCTTGAGGCACATTTGAAAACCAACCACATCCAATTGCGCGGGACCTGAGACTGCATTAGTTAGGGAAGCAGAAACCGGCCTGAGTAGGGCCACAGGCCTCATCCAGGGTAGCGGGAGCGCAGGGTTGCCTGACACCCGCCAGCTACCCACGACACCCGCCAGCTACCCACGACCCCCGCCGCAGGATTTTGGGACTGCTGGTGAGTGGAACACAGCTTCTGCTCCAATCCAATTGCGCGGGACCTGAGACTGCATTCGTTAGGGAAGCAGAAACCGGCCTGAGTAGGGCCACAGGCCTCATCCGGCCGGATCAGCGCCGGGGTAGCGGGAGCGCAGGGTTGCCTGACACCCGCCAGCTACCCACGACCCCCGCCACAGGATTTTGGGACTGCTGGTGAGTGGAACACAGCTTCAGCTCCAATCCAATTGCGCGGGACCTGAGACTGCATTAGTTAGGGAAGCAGAAACCGGCCTGAGTAGGGCCACAGGCCACATCCGGCCGGATCAGCACCGGGGTAGCAGGAGCGCAGGGTTGCCTGACACCCGCCAGCTACCCACGACCCCCGCCGCAGGATTTTGGGACTGCTGGTGAGTGGAACACAGCTTCTGCTCCAATCCAATTGCGCAGGACCTGAGACTGCATTAGTTAGGGAAGCAGAAACCGGCCTGAGTAGGGCCACAGGCCTCATCCGGGGTAGCGGGAGCGCAGGGTTGCCTGACACCCACCAGCTACCCACGACACCCGCCAGCTACCCACGACCCCCGCCGCAGGATTTTGGGACTGCTGGTGAGTGGAACACAGCTTCTGCTCCAATCCAATTGCGCGGGACCTGAGACTGCATTAGTTAGGGAAGCAGAAACCGGCCTGAGTAGGGCCACAGGCCTCATCCGGCCTGATCAGCGCCGGGGTAGCGGGAGCGCAGGGTTGCCTGACACCCGCCAGCTACCCACGACCCCCCGCCACAGGATTTTGGGACTGCTGGTGAGTGGAACACAGCTTCTGCTCCAGTCCAATCACGCAGGATCTGAGACTGCTCTGGTTGGGGAGAGAGAAATCCGGCCTACATAGGGCCACAACCCTCTTCCGGTCAGAAAAGCACCGGGGCAGCTGGGGCGCAGGGTCTGCTGACACTCGCCAGCTACCCACAACACCCGCCACAGGATCTTAAGACTTCTGGTGAGTGGAGCACAGCTTCTGCTCTTATCCAATTGTGCGGGACCTGAGACTGCATTAGTTAGGGAAGCAGAAAAACGGCCTGTGTAGGACCACAGGCCTCTTCCGGCTGGAACAGCACCGGGGTACCGTCAGCTACCCACGAACCCCGCCGCAGGATTTAGAGACTGCTGGTGAGTGGAACACAGCTTCTGCTCCAATCTTTAAACAGTGACAACGATAACAACTAACCCCAGAGATTACCAGATGGCGAAAGGTAAACGTAATAATCTTACTAACAGAAACCAAGACCACTCACCATCATCAGAACCCAGCACCCCCACTTCGCCCAGTCCAGGGCACCCCAACACACCGGAAAAGCTAGACACGGATTTAAAAGCATATCTCCTGATGATGATAGAGAACTTCAAGAAGGACTTTAATAACACACTTAAAGAAATGCAGGAGAACACTGCTAAACAGGCAGAAGACAATAAAGAGAAAGCACAAAAATCCCTTAAAGAATTGCAGGAGAACACTGCTAAAGAGTTACAAATCCTTAAAGAAAAACACGATAACATAATCAAACAGGTAGAAGTCCTTACAGAAAAACAGGAAAACACATCCAAACAGATGATGGAAATGAACAAAACCATACTAGACCTAAAAAGGGAAGTAGACACAATAAAGAAAACCCAAAATGAGGCAACACTGGAGATAGAAACCCTAGGAAAGAAATCTGGAACCATAGATACGAGCATCAGCAACAGAATACAAGAGATGGAAGAGAGAATCTCAGGTGCAGAAGATTCCATAGAGAACATCGGCACAACAATCAAGGAAAATGTAAAATGCAAAAAGATCCTAACTCAAAACATCCAAGAAATACAGGACGCAATGAGAAGACCAAACCTACGGATAATAGGAATGGATGAGAATGAAGATTTTCAACTCAAAGGACCAGCAAACATCTTCAACAAAATTATAGAAGAAAACTTCCCAAATCTAAAGAAAGAGATGCCCATGAACATACAAGAAGCCTACAGAACTCCAAATAGACTGGACCAGAAAAGAAATACCTCCCGACACATAATAATCAGAGCAACAAATGCTCTAAATAAAGATAGAATACTAAAAGCAGTAAGAGAAAAAGGCCAAGTAACATATAAAGGCAAGCCTATCAGAATTACACCAGATTTTTCACCAGAGACTATGAAAGCCAGAAGATCCTGGACGGATGTTATACAGACACTAAAAGAACACAAATTCCAGCCCAGGCTACTATACCCAGCCAAACTCTCAATTAACATAGATGGAGAAACCAAAGTATTCCACGACAAAACCAAATTCACACATTATCTCTCCACGAATCCAGCCCTTCAAAGGATAATAACAGAAAAAAACCAATACAAGGACAGGAACCATGCCCTAGAAACAACAAGAAGGTAATCCCTCAACAAACCTAAAAGAAGACAGCCACACGAACAAAATGCCAACTTTAACAACAAAAATAACAGGAAACAACAATTACTTTTCCTTAATATCTCTTAATATCAATGGACTCAACTCCCCGATAAAAAGACATAGACTAACAAACTGGCTACACAAACAAGACCCAACATTTTGCTGCTTACAGGAAACTCATCTCAGAGAAAAGGATAGACACTACCTCAGAATGAAAGGCTGGAAAACAATTTTCCAAGCAAATGGCATGAAGAAACAAGCTGGAGTAGCCATTCTAATATCTGATAAGATTGACTTCCAACCCAAAGTCATTAAAAAAGACAGGGAGGGACACTTCATACTCATCAAAGGTAAAATCCTCCAAGAGGAACTATCAATCCTGAATATCTATGCTCCAAATACAAAGGCAGCCACATTCATTAAAGAAACTTTAGTAAATCTCAAAGCACACATTGCACCTCATACAATAATAGTGGGAGACTTCAACACACCACTTTCACCAATGGACAGATCATGGAAACAGAAACTAAACAGGGACACAGTGAAACTAAGAGAAATTATGAATCAAATGGATCTGGCAGATATCTACAGAACATTCTATCCTAAAACAAAAGGATATACCTTCTTCTCAGCACCTCATGGTACCTTCTCCAAAATTGACCACATAATTGGTCACAAAGCAGGCCTCAACAGATATAAAAATATTGAAATTGTCCCATGCATCCTATCAGATCACCATGGACTAAGGCTGATCTTCAATAACAAAATAAATAATAGAAAGCCAACCTTCACGTGGAAACTGAACAACACTCTTCTCAATGATACCTTGGTCAAGGAAGGAATGAAGAAAGAAATTAAGGACTTTTTAGAGTTCAATGAAAATGAAGCCACAACATACCCAAACTTATGGGACACAATGAAAGCATTTCTAAGAGGAAAACTCATAGCTCTGAGTGCCTCCAAAAGGAAACTAGAGAGAGCACACATTAGCAGCTTGACAACATACCTAAAAGCACTAGAACAAAAGGAAGCAAATTCACCCAAGAGGAGTAGACGGCAGGAAATAATCAAACTCAGGGGTGAAATCAACCAAGTGGAAACAAGAAAAACTATTCAAAGAATCAACCAATCAAGGAGCTGGTTCTTTGAGAAAATCAACAAGATAGATAAACCCTTAGCCAGACTCACTAGAGGGCACAGGGAAAGCATCCTAATTAACAAAATCAGAAATGAAAAAGGAGACATAACAACAGATCCTGAAGACATCCAAAACACCATCAGATCCTTCTACCAAAGGCTATACTCAACAAAACTGGAGAACCTGGATGAAATGGAGAAGTTCCTAGACAGATACCAGGTACCAAAGTTGAATCAAGATCAGGTTAATGATCTAAACAGCCCTATATCCCCCAAAGAAATAGAAGCAGTCATTAATAGTCTCCCAACTAAAAAAAGCCCAGGACCAGATGGGTTTAGTGCAGAGTTCTATCAGACCTTCAAAGAAGATCTAATCCCAGTTCTTCACAAACTATTCCACAAAATAGAAACAGAAGGTACTCTACCCAACTCATTCTATGAAGCCACAATTACTCTGATACCTAAACCACAAAAAGACCCAACAAAGATAGAAAACTTCAGACCAATATCCCTTATGAATATTGATGCAAAAATCCTCAATAAAGTTCTTGCTAACCGAATCCAAGAACACATCAAAACAATCATCCATCCTGACCAAGTAGGTTTCATCCCAGGGATGCAGGGATGGTTCAATATACGGAAATCCATCAACGTAATCCACTATATAAACAAACTCAAAGACAAAAACCACATGGTCATCTTGTTAGATGCGGAAAAAGCATTTGACAAGATCCAACACCCATTCATGATAAAAGTCTTGGAAAGATCAGGAATTCAAGGCCCATACCTAAACATGATAAAAGCAATCTACAGCAAACCAGTAGCCAACATCAAAGTAAATGGTGAGAAGCTTGAAGCAATCCCTCTAAAATCAGGGACTAGAAAAGGCTGTCCACTTTCTCCATACCTATTCAACATTGTACTTGAAGTCCTAGCCAGAGCAATTCGACAACAAAAGGAGATCAAAGGGATACAAATTGGAAAAGATGAAGTCAAAATATCACTTTTTGCAGATGATATGATAGTATATATAAGTGACCCTAAAAATTCCACCAGAGAACTCCTAAGCCTGATAAACAGCTTCGGTGAAGTAGCTGGATATAAAATTAACTCAAACAAATCAATGGCCTTTCTCTACACAAAGAATAAACAGGCTGAGAAAGAAATTAGGGAAACAACACCCTTCTCAATAGTCACAAATAATATAAAATATCTTGGCGTGACTCTAACTAAGGAAGTGAAAGATCTGTATAATAAAAACTTCAAGTCTCTGAAGAAAGAAATTATAGAAGATCTCAGAAGATGGAAAGATCTCCCATGCTCATGGATTGGCAGGATCAACATTGTAAAAATGGCTATCTTGCCAAAAGCAATCTACAGATTCAATGCAATCCCCATCAAAATTCCAAATCAATTCTTCAACGAATTAGAAAGTGCAATCTGCAAATTCATCTGGAATAACAAAAAACCTAGGATAGCAAAAACTCTTCTCAAGGATAAAAGAACCTCTGGTGGAATCACCATGCCGGACCTAAAGCTCTACTACAGAGCAATTGTGATAAAAACTGCATGGTACTGGTATAGTGACAGACAAATAGACCAATGGAATAGAATTGAAGACCCAGAAATGAACCCACACACCTATGGTCACTTGATCTTCGACAAGGGAGCTAAAAACATCCAGTGGAAGAAAGACAACATTTTCAACAAATGGTGCTGGCACAACTGGTTGTTATCATGTAGAAGAATGCGAATCGATCCATTCCTATCTCCTTGTACTAAGGTCAAGTCTAAGTGGATCAAGGAACTTCACATAAAACCAGAGACACTGAAACTTATAGAGGAGAAAGTGGGGAAAAGCCTTGAAGATATGGGCACAGGGGAAAAATTCCTGAATAGAACAGTAATGGCTTGTGCTGTAAGATCGAGAATTGACAAGTGGGACCTCATGAAACTACAAAGCTTCTGCAAGGCTAAAGACACCATCAATAAGACAAAAAAACCACCAACAGATTGGGAAAGGATCTTCACCTATCCTAAATCAGATAAGGGACTAATATCCAATATATATAAAGAACTCAAGAAGGTGGACTCCAGAAAGTCAAATAACCCCATTAAAAAATGGGGCTCAGAACTGAACAAAGAATTCTCACCTGAGGAATACCGAATGGCAGAGAAGCACCTGAAAAAATGTTCAACATCCTTAATCATCAGGGAAATGCAAATCAAAACAACCCTGAGATTCCACCTCACACCAGTCAGAATGGCTAAGATCAAAAATTCAGGTGACAGCAGATGCTGGCGAGGATGTGGAGAAAGAGGAACACTCCTCCATTGTTGGTGGGATTGCAAGCTTGTACAACCACTCTGGAAATCAGTCTGGCGGTTCCTCAGAAAATTGGACATAGTACTACCGGAGGATCCAGCAATACCTCTCCTGGGCATATATCCAGAAGATGTCCCAACCGGTAAAAAGGACACATGCTTCACTATGTTCATAGCAGCCCTATTTATAATAGCCAGAAGCTGGAAAGAACCCAGATGTCCCTCAACAGAGGAATGGATACAGAAATTATGGTACATTTACACAATGGAGTACTACTCAGCTATTAAAAAGAATGAATTTATGAAATTCCTAGCCAAATGGATGGACCTCGAGGGCATCATCTTGAGTGAAGTAACACAATCACAAAAGAACTCACACAATATGTATTCATTGATAAGTGGATATTAGCCCAAAACTTAGGATACCCAAGATATAAGATACAATTTGCTAAACGCATGAAACTCAAGAAGAATGAAGACCAAAGTGTGGACACTGTGCACCTTCTTAGAATTGGGAACAAAACACCCAGGGAAGGAGTTACAGAGACAAAGTTCGTAGCTGTGATGAAAGGATGAACCATTTAGAGACTGCTGTATCCAGGGATCCGTCCCATAATCAGCTTCTAAACGCTGACACCATTGCATACACTAGCAAGATTTTGCTGAAAGGACCCAAATATAGCTGTCTCTTGTGAGACTATGCAGGGGCCTAGCAAACACAGGAGTGGATGCTCACAGTCAGCTATTGGATGTATCACAGGGCTCCCAATGGAGAAGCTAGAGAAAGTACCCAAGGAGCTAAAGGGATCTGCAACCCTATTGTTGGAACAACATGATGTACTAACCAGAACCCTGGAGCTCTTGTCTCTAGCTGCATATGTATCGAAAGATGGCCTAGTCGGCCATCAATGGAAAGAGAGGCCCATTGGACTTGCAAACTTTATATGCCCCAATATAGGGGAATGCCAGGGCCAAAAGAATGGGAATGGGTGGGTAGGGAAGTGGGGGGCGCTATGGGGGACTTTTGGGATAGTATTGGAAATGTAATTGAGGAAAATATGTAATAAAAATATATAAAAAAAAAAAAAAAAAAAGAAAACCAACCACTAGAACTTATTCTTTAATAATGATGGAAAAGAGCTTAACCTTCAGAAGCAAACCCTATTTTTGTTTCTTTATTACATAGAAAGTTGAGGGATAATATTTAAATAATAAACATAAATTGCAAAAACTGTATAAAAATGCAATTGAAAGTTGACAACAGATAATTTCTAATAAAAAGAAGCAGTATTTTGAACTCGAATATCTTAATGAAACACTGTACCAGAGACATAATTTTCAGTTTTGAAATCTGAGAAATTCAAGATCATGGTGTCTAGTTTCTTTACGGGTTTGAGCTTCCTTCCAGGCTTCCAAAGTGCTTTTTAATTTTATCTCCATATACTCTTAATGTACATATGTAAAGAAATACTCTATTTCTATTCTGAGACCACTAATCCTACCTTGTGAACCTCAACTTTCTGACCACATCTAATTCCAATTACCATCCAAAGGCAATTATCTCCAAGTGAAATCACATTGAGGTTTAGGGCATTGTGTGTAAATGGACTAGTCACAAACATTAAGTGTATAACCGAAAATCCGAAAATGTCTTGTGTGTACCCATAGAAAAGAAATCTTTTTCTTTCTTTCTTTCTTTCTTTCTTTTTTTTTGCAGGCAACTTAGAAGCCTAGAAATATTAAGTTAAAAGACCAATTTACTAGTTTCTAATTATAAAAAGAGAAGTTGTGGATCTCACTAGAGAGATGAAAAAACCCATTTCAATATGAATATGCAAATAAAAAAGACAAATAGTGAGATCAAACAAACTGATAGAGGAAACATTCACGATGAGTGGAAGAAAAGTTGAAAAGTAGATGACAGTTCTAGGAAATAACTGACAGTATGTTTATTTCTCACATAAAAACAGCAATCTAAAGTGAGGCCCTGAGCAAACAAGGCTCAGAAATGAAGGGAAAAAAAAATGACAGTATCATCAGCCACTTTGCAACTAGAAACTTACAATGAGAAACCAGCTCCTCCTTAGTTTACAGTGCTGAGATGACTTGGTTGTAGAAATCTCTGAGTGAAAAAGATACGTTAACAAAAGAAACTACATCTAAAGGCATGGCTTTTTCAATTCTATTTTTTTCCTCATTTAGGGTATAACATGATTTGTAGACATGAGAGTGCAGGGAAAGGGTCAAGGTATTTGAAAATTCTTAGAATAGGTAGATGTCTTCTATAACTGCAGCATGACTACTGAGCAAGGATGAGCCTCCTTTCCAGGTCTTATTTTTAAAGCACTTTATGGTGTTTTATTTATAATATATTGCTTTTATACTTCTTATTTGATGTAGTTTTTATATATCACTCTTTCATGATGCAATATGCAATTTATTTCTAATTTGCCATTCATTTTACATGTGTATATAAAAGGCACTTGCATAAGACACAAGCAAAAAAATCTGTATATATTTATTAAGATGGATTTAATTTCTTTATGTAGTTTTTATTTTGTGGGCTTCATTTATTTTTGAAACATAGTCTCTCTTTGTATCCCCAGGCTATTCTCAAATTCATGATTGTCTTGTCTCAATATGCTTGCTGTTGTGATTACAATTATGAGCAATTGTTGCAGGAATCTCTATGGAGTAAGGACCCTCATCAATGAGAATGGGAGAGAAGAGTGGCATTGACAGGTTGACTGTAGCCAGCATAGCTGCTGGAAGTCCTGAATCCAGTTTGCATTCTTATTTTATACCACAGGTGGGCTGAGCAAGCAAGCAAGCAAGCAAGCAAGCAAGCAAGCAAGCAAGCAAGCATGCAAGCATGCAAGCAAGCAAGCAATCAATCAATCAAGCAAGCAAGCAAACAAACAAACAAACAAACAAGCAGGACTTTCCAGAAGCATTCCCTGCAGTTAGCTTAGGGACTTTTGCTTTTCAAGGGCATGTGCTATACAGTTAACAAGCTCGAGCTTGTTTTGACACAAAAACATATGTGTTTATGTCAGTAGTGGTCTCTACAATCCATGCTTAAATGGCAGAGCTGTCTCTCCAGACTCCTATAATAAACAATTGTTTATTTTTTTTTTTGGAACTTTGCATTATGAATTTTCTTTTATTTTTCATTGTTATTGGATATTTTTTGGTTTTTTATTATATATTTTCTTTATTTGCATTTCAAAATTTGTCCCCTTTTCTGGTTTTTACACTGAAACCCCGTATCCCATTCCCCTTCCTGCTACTCACCAACCCACCCTCTCCTGCTCCCCTGTCCTGGCATTCCCCTACACTGGGGCATCGAACCTTCTCAGGACCAAAAGTCTCTCCTATTTATGTCCAACAAGGCCATAGATAAACACTTAGCCAGACTAACCAGAGGGCGTAGAGTCAGTATCCAAATTAACAAAATCAGCAGTGAAAATGGAAATGTAACAACAGAAACTGAGGAAATTCAAAAAGTCATCAGATCTTACTACAAAAGCCTATACTCAACACAACTGGAAAATCTGGATGAAATGGACAATTTTCTAGACAGATACCAAATACCAAAGTTAAATCAGGATCAGATAAACAGTCTAAACAATCCCATAACGCCTAAAGAAATAGAAGCAATCATTAAAAGTCTCCCAGCCAAAAAAAGCCCAGGACCAGATGGTTTTGGTGCAGAATTCTATCAGACCTTCAAAGAAGACCTAACACCAATACTCTTCAAACTATTCCACAAAATAGAAACAGAAGGAACACTAACCAATTCGTTCTATGAAGTCACAATTATGCTGATTCCTAAACCACACAAAGATCCAACAATGAAAGGGAACTTCAGACCAACTTCCCTTATGAATATTGATGCAAAAATACTCAAAAAATTCTTGTCCACTGAATCCAAGAACACATAAAAAACAGTCATTCACCATGATCAAGTAGGCTTCATTTCAGGGATGCAGGGATGGTTCAATATACAGAAATCCATCAATGAAATCCACTACCTAAACAATCTCAAAGAAAAAATAAACACACGATCATTTCATTAGATGCGGAAAAGCATTTGACGAAATTCAATTGTTTATTTTCTTAATGTTGTCAAATTAACTTCTTTTTCCTTACTACTCCAGATATAGAGATAAAATTAAAGGAGTTCATATAAATTTTATTCAATGGCTAAATAATTATTTACAATTAAACTTTTGATTCATTTTTTATTTATTCTGGGGACAATGTAACATGTGTACCTATGGTTACTAAGTTATTCCCCAAGCCATTTGTTTTTTAAAAGTTCATCTTTTCCTCAATAATTCAAGATTGTACATTTATCACCCATTGAATTATCATATGTGATTGGGTGTATTTCTGTGGCTTCTTATCTTGTTATGCAGATCTTTTTCTATGTGTTTGCTATGAAACCATGTTGCTTTAATTATAGGTACTTTATTATATGATAATATGTCTAATGTTTGATAAGTACAGACTGTTGATATTTTTCTTCTCTGGTTTCCGTTTTCCCCCTCTTCTGACCTGTTTGTGCTTCCACATAAATTAGAGATGATTACGACATTTGCATATTCACTTAGGAAAGCTTGTTATCTTTATTACTTCATAGTGTTCCCCTAACAATCTTCAGTAGCTCCTGTCTTTGAAGACACAGAAACTTACTGTCCTTGTATCATGTCATAGTGACAGGTCTACATCCCTTTGAAGCTGCTACAGTAAGTCTTTATTTCCTCCTAGGTTCTGCTGCTCTCTAGTCAGCCTTAAGATGCTTCCTTTGGTTGTAGATTAATGTAGTTTCTGTAGTTGTAGATTAATGGAGGTCTGTTTTGTAGGAGGACATTAGTTTTATTTAGAACCAACCAAATGACTGCATTCTGACTAGATTATATCCATTAAAATTGTGATTTGAGAAAAACAGCCAGATTAATTCAGAAGTTTCAGATATTAAGTCTTTGACATATATATTGACAGGAAAATAGTGTTTTATCATACTATCATCTAATCTCAGGAAAATGGAAAATCCATTTTTGTTTGTGTGTGTCTTTCTGTCTTTATGTATGTATATATGTATGTATGTATGTATGTATGTATGCATGCATGTATATACCACATATTTATTTCATTAGAACAAATGTAGCTTCCTTTTATATTTCTCTCTAACATTTTGCATATATGGAGATTTTAATTCTTAATGCTGACTTTATAGCTTGCCACTTACTAATTATGTAATTATTTGTAGTAAATTAAAGGGTACTGGTATAAGGTTCAAATATTTATTTGATTCAGTATATTATTATTTCCTTTCAGTTAGAATGTCTTTCATCTTTTTGTTTAACTATATTTTCTAATATGTTCAATATATCAATAAAGACTGATGCATATCTATGTATTTATATGTAATGTGTTTACTTTTGACCTTTATCTATTGTCTATCTATCCATCTATCTACTTACCTATATATTATCTGTCTGTCATCTATCTATGTATCTATATATCTATGTATCTATGTATCTATGTATCTATCTATGTATCTATGTATCTATGTATCTATGTATCTATGTATCTATGTATGTATGTATGTATGTATGTATGTATCTATCTATCTATCTATCTATCTATCTATCTATCTATCTATCTATCACCTATTTTTCTATTTAACATCTATCTATGTTAGAGGGCTGTGTATCCATGGATTCAAACAGTACACATTTGAAAATATTTGAAACCAAGATTATGCTCAGAAATACCAACACTTAAAAGATAAGACATTTTTTTAAGTTTGAGGCTAGCTTGGGTATGTGGTGAGTTTGGAGCTAACGAGAATTAAATGGCAGAGAGCAGGACCCTGTCACAAACAAACAAACAAACAAACAAACAAACAAACAAACAAATGAAAATCCACACACACAAACAAACAAAAAACCCAGACAGACAAATTGATAGATATATAAACACAAAATTCCATTAAAAAAATCCTTGGATTATGATACACTTACATGCTTTTTTCCTTTTCCACCTTCAAATTCTTCTATATACCTCTCCCCACACTTCTTCAAATTTATGGCCTCTTTTTGCTTTAAATTATTAATGCTTGCATATTTCTAAATGTAACCTGCTCAGTCCACATAAAGCTATTTGCATATATGATTTTGGATCTGACCATTTGGTATTGCACAAGCAGTAGTTGTACTCTTCCTTGGGGACTATGATCACTTCTGATCACAGCTTTTCTCAGTCACCTATAAATCTTTCCATAAGGTTGAGACCTGCTGGAATTTTTTTTTCTGGGTTCAGGTTAGTGTCACCTTGTTCAGCTCACATTTGGGCTGTCTTGTTGGTGAAACTTTACAGATGTAGCTTCAGACATCACTGAGAGGTACGATCTCACAGGAGACTCCTTGATCTTCTGGTACTCACAATTTACACACTTGCGTTCTGAAATGGTTCCTGAACCTTAGGTGGCTGAGAGGCTAATAGATGTATTCACTGGGACTGGGCTCCACATCTTTGCATTTTGATTGGTTGTATTTTTTTTTTTTTGAAATAGTCTCTGATGTAAAGAGAAGGATTTTTGTTGTTATTTGTGTTTTTGTTGTTGTTGTTTTTAGATGAGGGATAAAGACTTCACTTGTCTGGGGATATAAGGACAAGTGATTACAGATTGTTGTTAGGGACTATGTTGAGTTGGTAAATTAGCAGCCTTAATTATAATAGCCAGAAGCTGGAAAGAACCTAGATGCCCCTCAACAGGGAATGGATACAGAAAATGTGGTACATTTATACAATGGAGTACTACTCAGCTATTAAAAAAATGAATTTATGAAATTCCTAGGCAAATGGATGGACCTGGAGGGCATCATCCTGAGTGAGGTAACCCAATCACAAAGGAACTCACACAATTTGTACTCACTGATAAGTGGATATTAGCCCAGAAACTTAGGGTATCCAAGATATAAGATACAATTTGCTAAACGCATGAAATTCAAGAAGAACAAAGACCAAAGTGTGGACACTTTGCCCCTTCTTAGAAATGGGAACAAAACACCCATGGAAGGAATTACAGAGACAAAATATGGAGCTGTGACGAAAGGATGGACCATCTAGTGATTGCCATATGCAGGGATCCATCCCATAATCAGCTTCCAAACGCTGACACCATTGCATACACTAGCAAGATTTTGCTGACAGGACCCAGATATAGCTGTCTCTTGTGAGACTATGCCGGGGCCTAGCAAACACAGAAGTGGATGATCACAGTCAGCTACTGGATGGATCACACGGCCCCCAATGGAGGAGCTAGAAAAATTACCCAAGGAGCTAAAGGGAAGTGCAACCCTATAGGTGGAACAACAATATGAACTAACCAGTACCCCGGAGCTCTTGTCTCTAGCTGCATATGTATCAAAAGATGGCCTAGTTGGTCATCACTGCAAAGAGAGGCCCATTGGACTTGCAAACTTTATATGCCCCAGTACAGGGGAACCCCAGGGCCAAAAAGGGGGAGTGGGTGGGTAGGGGATTGGGGGGGGTGGGTATAGGGGACTTTTGGGATAGCATTGAAAATGTAAATGAGGAAAATACCTAATAAAAAATAAATTAAAAAAAATTAGTGGTTATAGGTTCTCTTCCAATAAACATAACTTTACTAGCATTAAGTATTTTCCAGTACCAAAGGTACATGTCCGGTGCAATCCCCATCTTGTTTGTCACAGAAATGGAAAAATAAAATTCTTTATTAATAATACTCAGACTTTTCTTTTTATTAATGTTTCCATAAACAATATAGCATAACAACTATCTAGAATTTACATTATGTTAATTAGGTATTAAAACACCCTAGAAATTATTATTATTATTTTTGGTTTTTCGAGATAGGGTTTCTCTGTGTAGCCCTGGCTGTCCTGGAACTCACTTTGTAGACCAGGCTGGCCTCGAACTCAGAAATCCGCCTGCCTCTGCCTCCCGAGTGCTGGGATTGAAGGCGTGCGCCACCACGCCCGGCACCCTAGAAATTATTAAAACTATATGAGAAATAAGATATTCACAAGATGTATGCAAATATTATCCTATTTAAGTGAAAATATAGAACAAATACAAACAGAAGTCCCGGAATGACAACTGATTGATACCGAGAGATGTTAGTATTTTTGTTGTTTGGTACTGATCTGATGAGATGGATCTGTAGATAAATTTGCCTGATATGAGCTCAATCCCCAAATCCACATTAAGGTAGAAAAGGAGAATCCTCTGTACACACACACACACACACACACACACACAGACACACACAGACACACACAGACACACACAGACACACACACACACACAGACACACACAGACACACACAGACACACACAGACACACACAGACACACACAGACACACACACACACACAATGAAAATTCAAACCAAACACAAGGAAATACCTATCATTGTGATCATAAAATGCACGTTGGACTTGGCTAGTCTTTTATTCATGTATGAAGAAAAGTAAATTAATATGATGAATTTTATCAAAGACTTTCCTAGTGTTAAAATGTGTTTAAATAACTGAAGTAATTGGACAACATTTTGTCATGATGATTTTGTAATGTAGTTACATATCTTTGCCTACATTTTGTTTAGTATTTTCTCTTTATATTTATAAATGACCATATTTGTAGGGTTTTTTTTTGTCAAAAAGGGTACTGACTTTATGAGGAAACTTAAAATTTTCTTTTTTATTTCTATGAAATAGAAACAAATTGTGGGTCTGTGTACCAGAGGTTTTCCACAGAGATCTCTGGCCTGGCCTCATGCAAGAATTTCAATGAAGGGTAAGCAAGTGCAGGCAGGGAGGGGAGGTCACTTCTGCTTCTTCTGGTGGTGTTGTTAGCTCCACCTCCTTCTCTGCCAAGCCTTCCAGGTTATTGCACTGAGTCAGGTCGGGCTGGGCTAAGGAGGAGTGAGACTAGCCAATGAGGAGTTCAGCAGAGCTTAGGCAGCACTTCAGGAAAGCAGACCTCTTCCCAAGTGTTAACAGCTCTAAGGACTGGAGGCTTAGATGACAAAGTATTTCTCGCATCTTTAATCCTTCCGGATAGGATTCTTATATACAGTTTTGGGGTGGGTAAGGGTCTGACAACAGGTACTTCTCATTGGTTTGGTCCTAGAACTTTGGGAACACCTTATTTGCATGTGGGAGGGCTTGGTACAGACCTCTCTGTAGAGGGTAGAAAGGTGTGGGAGACTGTAGCTATGTGGCAGGAGCCAGGACCCAGAGGCATGGCAGAACACCTTCTGTCCCATGCAGGTGGAAGTAACCACCCACAGGATCACTGGGGCTCCAAACCTTTGCTGGACCTGGGACCAGGCTGTCTCTGCACAACCCACTGTCTCACAATAAATAGACTATGTTAAGTACTCTTTGATGGGTAGAGCTTTAATAACAATGAACTCCTATGGAGCTATAGCGGCTTAGTGCTTTTCCTTGACTGACTCCTTAACACTGTCTATTTTTTCTGTTGTCAGCTTGTCTTTGGTACAGTTCCTTATAAAAGTATCAATTTCTTCTAAGTTCTTAATTTCACTTAGATACAGTTGAAGGCAGTATTAAAAGTATTTTGTAACTGTAAAAATACTTCCTCATGGGCTCATTATCATAGAATCTTTCTCCATTTAGTTAGTTCTGTAATTACTTTCAGTACTCTTTTTGAGACTTCAGTGTTTATATCTTGAAGTTTCACATAACCTTAAATATGGTTTTTTTTTTTTTTGCTGCTATTGTAAATGAATTAGTTTTCTTAAGTTATTTTGGCTTTGTTTATTGCTAGGACATAGAAATAAGTTGTTTGGTATATGTATCATATTGCTTGTGTGGTACTGGATGTATTGCTTTTGGAGTTGTTTTCTATTTATTTTCCAAGATTTTCTATAAGCTAGATAAAGCCATTTGTGAATTGGGAAAATTTTTATTTATTTATTTTTTCTAATTTGGATGTTGTCTTTTATTTTCCAAAACTTAATTTCTATGGGCAGACATATAGTACTCAGCTTAAATAACAAAACATTTCCCAACAATAAAACAATTTCTTCACTGTCTTTCTGACCCCTGGTGCTATTGCCAAAGAACACAGGCCATCACTACTGGCAGATGCCATGCTGTGTCTAAATTATGGTCTTACTCTTCCTGCAGAAATGTCACCAAGAAGTCTCCTCAGTGACACTTCTGGTCATCACACCAGTGATTCCACCTTTATGAGCTGCTATCATCCTCATAGAATCTTTCTATTGTTTTTCTCATTTTGTTTTGATAATTTTAACCTAGTATGTAATTTATTTATGTTACTATTTATAAGTATATTCTCACAACCTTTATTTCTCTAGAAAGCCAGCACCACAAAGCAGGTGCATTTGCCCCACTTGGTCAGTGGTACCTCTATTTACTCAGAAAGTCTAGGAGAGTGGCTTGCACAAAATAGGTGATATACATTCATTAAAATGAATAGTTTGGGGATTACATAGTCCTTTTTTCTTTCCATTTGGAATTAGTAAGTTCCATGAAGCAGAATTAACTATATCTATGTGTTTTTATATTATCTCATAATAACCCACAGAACATCATAGCTTTTGTGGTATCGTACTTAGCTTTTGAACTTTATTATTCACGTAATTTTCTTTGGCCATGTCATGACCATAACTGTATCCTGAGGGTAAAAAACCTAACCAGGACTTATTATTGCTTAAAAATAATATTAACTCCTCATCCGGCCAGATCAGCGCCAGGGTAGCGGGAGCGCAGGGTTGCCTGACACCCGCCAGCTACCCACGACCCCCACCGCAGGATTTTGGGACTGCTGGTGAGTGGAACACAGCTTCTGCTCCAATCTTTAAACAGTGACAACGATAACAACTAACCCTAGAGATTACCAGATGGCGAAAGGTAAACGTAATAATCTTACTAACAGAAACCAAGACCACTCACCATCATCAGAACCCAGCACCCCCACTTCGCCCAGTCCAGGGCACCCCAACACACCGGAAAAGCTAGACACGGATTTAAAAGCATATCTCCTGATGATGATAGAGGACTTCAAGAAGGACTTTAATAACACACTTAAAGAAATGCAGGAGAACACTGCTAAACAGGCAGAAGACAATAAAGAGGAAGCACAAAAATCCCTTAAAGAATTGCAGGAGAACACTGCTAAAGAGTTACAAATCCTTAAAGAAAAACAGGATAACATAATCAAACAGGTAGAAGTTCTTACAGAAAAACAGGAAAACACATCCAAACAGATGATGGAAATGAACAAAACCATACTAGACCTAAAAAGGGAAGTAGACACAATAAAGAAAACCCAAAATGAGGCAACACTGGAGATAGAAACCCTAGGAAAGAAATCTGGAACCATAGATACGAGCATCAGCAACAGAATACAAGAGATGGAAGAGAGAATCTCAGGTGCAGAAGATTCCATAGAAAAACATCGGCACAACAATCAAGGAAAATGTAAAATGCAAAAAGATCCTAACTCAAAACATCCAAGAAATACAGGACACAATGAGAAGACCAAACCTACGGATAATAGGAGTGGATGAGAATGAAGATTTTCAACTCAAAGGACCAGCAAACATCTTCAACAAAATTATAGAAGAAAACTTCCCAAATCTAAAGAAAGAGATGCCCATGAACATACAAGAAGCCTACAGAACTCCAAATAGACTGGACCAGAAAAGAAATACCTCCTGACACATTATAATCAGAACAACAAATGCTCTAAATAAAGATAGAATACTAAAAGCAGTAAGAGAAAAAGGCCAAGTAACATATAAAGGCAAGCCTATCAGAATTACACCAGATTTCTCACCAGAGACTATGAAAGCCAGAAGATCCTGGACGGATGTTATACAGACACTAAAAGAACACAAATTCCAGCCCAGGCTACTATACCCAGCCAAACTCTCAATTAACATAGATGGAGAAACCAAAGTATTCCACGACAAAACCAAATTCACGAATTATCTCTCCACGAATCCAGCCCTTCAAAGGATAATAACAGAAAAAAACCAATACATAGACAGGAACCACGCCCTAGAAACAACAAGAAGGTAATCCCTCAACAAACCTAAAGGAAGACAGCCACAAGAACAAAATGCCAACTTTAACAACAAAAATATCAGGAAACAACAATTACTTTTCCTTAATATCTCTTAATATCAATGGACTCAACTCCCCGATAAAAAGACATAGACTAACAAACTGGCTACACAAACAAGACCCAACCTTTTGCTGCTTACAGGAAACTCATCTCAGAGAAAAGGATAGACACTACCTCAGAATGAAAGGCTGGAAAACAATTTTCCAAGCAAATGGCATGAAGAAACAAGCTGGAGTAGCCATTCTAATATCTGATAAGATTGACTTCCAACACAAAGTCATTAAAAAAAGACAGGGAGGGACACTTCATACTCATCAAAGGTAAAATCCTCCAAGAGGAACTATCAATCCTGAATATCTATGCTCCAAATACAAAGGCAGCCACATTCATTAAAGAAAATTTAGTAAATCTCAAAGCACACATTGCACCTCATACAATAATAGTGGGAGACTTCAACACACCACTTTCACCAATGGACAGATCATGGAAACAGAAACTAAACAGGGACACTGTGAAACTAAGAGCATTATGAATCAAATGGATCTGGCAGATATCTACAGAACATTCTATCCTAAAACAAAAGGATATACCTTCTTCTCAGCACCTCATGGTACCTTCTCCAAAATTGACCACATAATTGGTCACAAAGCAGGCCTCAACAGATACAAAAATATTGAAATGGTCCCATGCATCCTATCAGATCACCATGGACTAAGACTGATCTTCAATAACAAAATAAATAATAGAAAGCCAACCTTCACGTGGAAACTGAACAACACTCTTCTCAATGATACCTTGGTCAAGGAAGGAATAAAGAAAGAAATTAAGGACTCTTTAGAGTTCAATGAAAATGAAGCCACAACATACCCAAACTTATGGGACGCAATGAAAGCATTTCTAAGAGGAAAACTCATAGCTCTGAGTGCCTCCAAAAGGAAACTAGAGAGAGCACACATTAGCAGCTTGACAACACACCTAAAAGCACTAGAACAAAATGAAGCAAATTCACCCAAGAGGAGTAGCTGGCAGGAAATAATCAAACTCAGGGGCGAAATCAACCAAGTGGAAACAAGAAAAACTATTCAAAGAATCAACCAATCAAGGAGCTGGTTCTTTGAGAAAATCAACAAGATAGATAAACCCTTAGCCAGACTCACTAGAGGGCACAGGGAAAGCATCCTAATTAACAAAATCAGAAATGAAAAAGGAGACATAACAACAGATCCTGAAGACATCCAAAACACCATCAGATCCTTCTACCAAAGGCTATACTCAACAAACTGGAGAACCTGGATGAAATGGAGAAGTTCCTAGACAGATACCAGGTACCAAAGTTGCATCAAGATCAGGTTAATGATCTAAACAGCCCTATATCCCCCAAAGAAATAGAAGCAGTCATTAATAGTCTCCCAACTAAAAAAAGCCCAGGACCAGATGGGTTTAGTGCAGAGTTCTATCAGACCTTCAAAGAAGATCTAATCCCAGTTCTTCACAAACTATTCCACAAAATAGAAACAGATGGTACTCTACCCAACTCATTCTATGAAGCCACAATTACTCTGATACCTAAACCACAAAAAGACCCAACAAAGATAGAAAACTTCAGACCAATATCCCTTATGAATATTGATGCAAAAATCCTCAATAAAGTTCTTGCCAACCGAATCCAAGAACACATCAAAACAATCATCCATCCTGACCAAGTATGTTTCATCCGAGGGATGCAGGGATGGTTCAATATACAGAAATCCATCAACGTAATCCAGTATATAAACAAACTCAAAGACAAAAACCACATGGTCATCTTGTTAGATGCGGAAAAAGCATTTGACAAGATCCAACACCCATTCATGATAAAAGTCTTGGAAAGATCAGGAATTCAAGGCCCATACCTAAACATGATAAAAGCAATCTACAGCAAACCAGTAGCCAACATCAAAGTAAATGGTGAGAAGCTTGAAGCAATCCCTCTAAAATCAGGGACTAGACAAGGCTGTCCACTTTCTCCATACCTATTCAACATTGTACTTGAAGTCCTAGCCAGAGCAATTCGACAACAAAAGGAGATCAAAGGGATACAAATTGGAAAAGATGAAGTCAAAATATCACTTTTTGCAGATGATATGATAGTATATATAAGTGACCCTAAAAATTCCACCAGAGAACTCCTAAGCCTGATAAACAGCTTCGGTGAAGTAGCTGGATATAAAATTAACTCAAACAAATCAATGGCCTTTCTCTACACAAAGAATAAACAGGCTGAGAAAGAAATTAGGGAAACAACACCCTTCTCAATAGTCACAAATAATATAAAATATCTTGGCGTGACTCTAACTAAGGAAGTGAAAGATCTGTATAATAAAAACTTCAAGTCTCTGAAGAAAGAAATTATAGAAGATTTCAGAAGATGGAAAGATCTCCCATGCTCATGGATTGGCAGGATCAACATTGTAAAAATGGCTATCTTGCCAAAAGCAATCTACAGATTCAATGCAATCCCCATCAAAATTCCAAATCAATTCTTCAACGAATTAGAAAGTGCAATCTGCAAATTCATCTGGAATAACAAAAAACCTAGGATAGCAAAAACTCTTCTCAAGGATAAAAGAACCTCTGGTGGAATCACCATGCCGGACCTAAAGCTGTACTACAGAGCAATTGTGATAAAAACTGCATGGTACTGGTATAGTGACAGACAAATAGACCAATGGAATAGAATTGAAGACCCAGAAATGAACCCACACACCTACGGTCACTTGATCTTCGACAAGGGAGCTAAAAACATCCAGTGGAAGAAAGACAGCATTTTCAACAAATGGTGCTGGCACAACTGGTTGTTAACATGTAGAAGAATGCGAATCGATCCATTCCTATCTCCTTGTACTAAGGTCAAGTCTAAGTGGATCAAGGAACTTCACATAAAACCAGAGACACTGAAACTTATAGAGGAGAAAGTGGGGAAAAGCCTTGAAGATATGGGCACAGGGGAAAAATTCCTGAATAGAACAGTAATGGCTTGTGCTGTAAGATCGAGAATTGACAAGTGGGACCTCATGAAACTACAAAGCTTCTGCAAGGCTAAAGACACCATCAATAAGACAAAAAAACCACCAACAGATTGGGAAAGGATCTTCACCTATCCTAAATCAGATAAGGGACTAATATCCAATATATATAAAGAACTCAAGAAGGTGGACTCCAGAAAGTCAAATAACCCCATTAAAAAATGGGGCTCAGAACTGAACAAAGAATTCTCACCTGAGGAATACCGAATGGCAGAGAAACACCTGAAAAAATGTTCAACATCCTTAATCATCAGGGAAATGCAAATCAAAACAACCCTGAGATTCCACCTCACACCAGTCAGAATGGCTAAGATCAAAAATTCAGGTGACAGCAGATGCTGGCGAGGATGTGGAGAAAGAGGAACACTCCTCCATTGTTGGTGGGATTGCAAGCTTGTACAACCACTCTGGAAATCAGTCTGGCGGTTCCTCAGAAAATTGGACATAGTACTACCGGAGGATCCAGCAATACCTCTCCTGGGCATATATCCAGAAGATGTCCCAACTGGTAAAAAGGACACATGCTCCACTATGTTCATAGCAGCCCTATTTATAATAGCCAGAAGCTGGAAAGAACCCAGATGCCCCTCCACAGAGGAATGGATACAGAAATTATGGTACATTTACACAATGGAGTACTACTCAGCTATTAAAAAGAATGAATTTATGAAATTCCTAGCCAAATGGATGGACCTGGAGGGCATCATCTTGAGTGAAGTAACACAATCACAAAAGAACTCACACAATATGTATTCATTGATAAGTGAATATTAGCCCAAAACTTAGGATACCCAAGATATAAGATACAATTTGATAAACGCATGAAACTCAAGAAGAATGAAGACCAAAGTGTGGACACTGTGCACCTTCTTAGAATTGGGAACAAAACACCCAGGGAAGGAGTTACAGAGACAAAGTTCGTAGCTGTGATGAAAGGATGGACCATTTAGAGACTGCCGTATCCACGGATCCATCCCATAATCAGCTTCTAAACGCTGACACCATTGCATACACTAGCAAGATTTTGCTGAAAGGACCCAAATATAGCTGTCTCTTGTGAGACGATGCCGGGACCTAGCAAACACAGGAGTGGATGTTCACAGTCAGCTATTGGATGTATCACAGGGCTCCCAATGGAGAAGCTAGAGAAAGTACCCAAGGAGCTAAAGGGATCTGCAACCCTATTGTTGGAACAACATGATGTACTAACCAGAACCCCAGAGCTCTTGTCTCTAGCTGCATATGTATGGAAAGATGGCCTAGTCGGCCATCAATGGAAAGAGAGGCCCATTGGACTTGCAAACTTTATATGCCCCAATATAGGGGAATGCCAGGGCCAAAAGAATGGGAATGGGTGGGTAGGGAAGTGGGGGGCGCTATGGGGGACTTTTGGGATAGCATTGGAAATGTAATTGAGGAAAATATGTAATAAAAATATTAAAAATCAAAAAAAAAATAAAAGTCTCCCAATCCAAAAAAAAAAAAAAAAAAAAAAGAAGCAATCCCAGGACCAGATGAGCCAGTTTAGTGCAGAATTCCATCAGACCTTCAAAGGAGACCTAATACAAATACTCTTGAAACTTTTCCACAAAATAGAAACAGAAGGAACACTACCCAATTTATTCTATGAACCACAGTTACACTTATACCAAAACCACACAAAGATCCAACAAAGAAAGAGACCTTCAGACCAATTTCCCTTATGAATATCAATGCAAAAATACCCAGGAGATGCTCCAACATGTAATAAGGATACATGCTCCACTATGTTCATAGCAGCCTAATTTATAATAGCCAGAAGCTGGAAAGAACCCAGATGTCCTTCAACAGAAGAATGCATACAGAATATGTGGTACATTTACAAAATGGAGTACTACTCAGCAATTAAAAACAACGAATTTATGAAATTCTTAGGCAAATGGATGGAACTAGAAAATATTATCCTGAGTGAGGTAACCCAATCACAAAACAACACACATGGCATGTACTCACTGATAAGTGGATAGAAGCTCAGAAGCTCAGAATACCCAATATACAATTCACAGACAACACGAAGCTCAAAAAGAAGGAAGACCAAAGTGTAGGTGCTTCCAGTCCTTCTTAGAAAGGGGAACAAAATACCCATGGGAGGAAATACAGAGACAAAGTGTGGAGCAGAGACTGAAGGAAAGACCATTCAGAGACTGCCCCACCTGGGAATCCATCCCATATACAGACACCAAACCCAGACACTATTATGGATGCTGGGAAGTGCTTGCTGACAGGAGCCTGATATAGTTGTCTCCTGAGAGGCTCTACCAGTGCCTCACAAATTCAGAGGTGAATGCTCTCAGCCAACCACTGGTCTGAGCACAGGGCCCCTGTGGAGAAACTAGAGAAAGGACCAAAGTAGCTGAAGCGGTTTGCAGCCCCATAGGATGCACAACAATATGACCCAACCAGTACTCCCAGAGCTCCCAGGGACTAAACCACTAACCAAAGAGTACCCATGGAGGGACCCATGGCTCCAGCCGCATATGTAGCAGAGGAAGGCATTGTAGGTCATCAATGGGAGGGGAGGCTGAATGGTCCTGTGAAGGCTCAGTGCTCCAGTGTATGCCAGGACCAGGGGAATACCAGGACCAGAAAGTGGGAGTGGGTATATTGGTGAGCAGTGGGAGGGCATAGGGGGTTTTGGAGGGGAAACCAGGAAAGGGGATAACATTTGAAATGCAAATAAAGAAAATATTTGAAATGCAAATAAAGAAAATAGTTAAAAAAATAATATTAACTAAAATAGTTGAAACTAAGTGAGGATGTTGATTACGTGTCTTATCCCAATTTTAATTCTGAAACATAAAGATAAATATTGTTCCCTCTTTAAAGAGAATTCTCTTTGTGTTTAGAATCACAGGATATTTTCAGCTCTATGTCCAGCATAAAGGTAGCATGCCAGTAGTTAGAGAATTTAGAACCAGAGAAGGATCTATAATAAATAATTGAATTAAGACAATTACTTGGCAATGCCTGAACATGAGGCAGTGCAATTCTTACACCATAAGGTCTTAACTAGTTCTCATGTCAATAGGAAAAACTGAATAACCAGAAGTGTCCAGTGTTCACAGAATCCTCTGCATTCAGGCTTACATTCCAGAGCAGTACCTATAAATTATGTAAAGAAAATCATGACTATGGAAAAATAAAACTGAAAGGGTATTGTTCCTGAAGAATATTTTCAGAGGCTCTATGGTGTGCTGTGGTGCACACACAGATGCACATATTTCTCAAAAGTCTCTGTTTAAAGAATTTTTCAACTTTTACAGCATGAGCCATTAGAGTTCTGTTTAGGAAACTTCTCCCTGTGCCTATGAGTTCAAAGCTCTTTCCCACTTTTTCTTCTATTAGATTCAGTGTATCTGGTTTTATGTTGAGGTCCTTGATCCACTTGGACTTAAGCTTTGTACAAGGTGAAAATATGGGTCTATTTTCATTCTTCTACATACAGACAGCCAGCTAGACCAGCACCATGTATTGAAGATGCTTTTTTCCCATATTGTATATTTTTGGTGTCTTTGTCAAAGATCAAGTGACCATAAGTGTGTGGTTTTATTTCTGGATCTTCAATTCTATTCCACTGATCAGCATGTCTGTCTCTGTACCAATACCATGAAGTTTTTATCACTATTGCTCTGTCGTAAAGCTTGAAGTCAGGGATGGTAATCCCTCAGCTGTCCTTTTTGTTAAGAATTATTTTCACTATTCTGTGTTTTGCCTTTCCAGATGAATTTCAGAATTACTCTTTCCATGTCTTTGAAGAATTGTGTTGGGATTTTGGTGGGGATTGCATTGAATCTATAGATTGCCTGTGGTAGGATGACCATTTTTACGATGTTAATTCTGCCAATCCATGAGCATGGGAGATCTCTCCATTTTCTGAGATCATCTATTCTTTTTTGAGAAACTTAAAATTATTGTCATACAGGTCTTTCATTTGTTTGGTTAGAGTTATTGGTCACTTTTCTCCTTGATACACATTTCAGAAGGATTCCTTACATGAAAAACTATAGTATTGCATAAGGCTCTTAAAAGACATCTGAATGCAAGACCCTGGCAGTTGTAGAAGTATTCTGTATGCTTCAATAGTGGGTAAAGGGCTAAGGAACCAACAAGGACCATGTTTATACCACAGAGCTTCATGCCAGCCCTTCATACAAGCACCAACACTCACTCACTTCTTGATCTCATACTGGCTATTTCTTTCATTCAGAAGGACAACAGGGCTAACTGTATGAGCTCTTTAAGTGCTGCCTTATGGTGAATTGGTCTGAGAAGTGTCTTTGTTTGTAGCAGAGTTGATCTTCTGAGCATTCTAGTGGTCTGAAATGATCACAGTCATTTTGCCAGCACTAGGTATTTTAAGACAGTATGATTCGATCAATGTTGTTTGCAACTATGAAACATTTTTTTCTCCTTGGCATTTTTGGGAGTGATCTGCATTTTTATTATTCCAATTGATGGATTCTGCTTCTCTCCAGCAAAATAGACCCCACATCTGAAATATTTCACAAGACTGTGCAGCAGCCGTGTGAAAAAGCTGGTTGATTTCAAAGTGATCTCTTGCTTTATGATTGTCCAGGCTCCAGAACAGAGCCAAGTATGATTATAGCCTCCATAAAAGGTTACAGTCTCTGTAGAGTCCAAATCAATGCAGAGTAATACCAACATATTTTGTTCTTTGACCTGTCTGAGGCAAAAATAAGTGTATAAAGCACTTGATTTAACTGAATAAATAATTGTTGAGTACTCATTACATGTACAATAGTTTTTCAATAATACCTAGAGTGAAACAATGGTCTCAAAGTTGAATCAGCAAAACACTGAATATCCTGAGAGAAGATTTTCTTCTATATCTCTATGTAATTCTATGCTGAAACATTTGCCAAAGTCATGTCAACTGGGGGAAGTATTTGATTGTCGTTGGTTAAAGACTAGTAGTTCTGACACCATGGGCCTGATTCCATACTAGTTCCCCTGATACACCATTGTTAGGACAGTCAGATGTCATTTTGACAGTTAGGTCCTCAGGTAGGAATCTGTCAATAACTTGCCATCTACAGGTTACTTTCTTTTTTTATTTTTTATTTTATTATTTTTTTTGATTTTTAATATTTTTATTACATATTTTCCTCAATTACATTTCCAATGCTATCCCAAAAGTCCCCCATAGCGCCCCCCACTTCCCTACCCACCCATTCCCATTCTTTTGGCCCTGGCATTCCCCTATATTGGGGCATATAAAGTTTGCAAGTCCAATGGGCCTCTCTTTCCATTGATGGCCGACTAGGCCATCTTTCGATACATATGCAGCTAGAGACAAGAGCTCTGGGGTTCTGGTTAGTACATCATGTTGTTCCAACAATAGGGTTGCAGATCCCTTTAGCTCCTTGGGTACTTTCTCTAGCTTCTCCATTGGGAGCCCTGTGATACATCCAATAGCTGACTGTGAACATCCACTCCTGTGTTTGCTAGGCCCCGGCATCGTCTCACAAGAGACAGCTATATTTGGGTCCTTTCAGCAAAATCTTGCTAGTGTATGCAATGGTGTCAGCGTTTAGAAGCTGATTATGGGATGGATCCCTGGATATGGCAGTCTCTAAATGGTCCATCCATGGAATTAGAAATAGAGTGAATAATCCCAAACAAAACAAGGAACAGATTTAGGCCCTACATTTTCATATTGAAAATGAAAGAAAATAACAGAAAAATCAAGTGTCATCAGACATAAATATCAAGTGAGTCAAGATACAGAGGGATCTGTATGCAATGAGAGATTTCATGATGTAAGTCTGGAAAGGGTTCAATCAAAGTTCTATTTATGTTTTATTGGTATCAATAATGTATATAGAGATAAATGCAAGTGAGGACTAGACAGGGGAATGGAAATAAGAACAATAACAGAAAGAGAGAGAAGAAAGAGGGTGAATGTTTATGTGTCAGAAGATAAAGAACAAAGGATCTAGAGGCAGGAGCTTTATAGATGTTTATTTAATTTAAAGATGGGCACATGACGTATTAGGCTAAGGAATCCTGAAGACTACCGGTGAGTGGCACAAGAGTTAAGCCTGGTATTTGCTGTGTTTTTATGTTTAGAATGTGTTCTTCAACCCATGGGACTTCCCATTCAGGAGAAGCAGAGGAGGTGATAGAAGGAGACGTTTGTGAAGGTGAGACTGGGAGGAGAGGAGGGAAGCGGTTTGCAATTGAAATATAAAGTGAATAAATAAATTAATGAAGAAAAAGTGTGATCCTGAAGAAAGGAAAGGGTCTATTCTATCTTCTCTTCTTAAAAAAAAAAAAAGATTGGTAGGCTAGTTAAAGAATTGGGGCCCAAGGAGATGGCTCTGGCTGGTCTAGTCCATCTTGAGTCACAAGAGGCATTAAGGAAAGCTACAGTCAGAGTGCCCACTGAATTCCCTTCTCTGCTCACCAATGCCTTAGGGTTATTGCTGGTGTGGGTTCTACAAGGCGATGGGGCAGTGATGCTGAGCCGAGGTGTCTAGATGAGTGATATGTATCACTGCAAGTTTTAACTGTGTTATACTGTGTGCTTTAGACTTAAAAACAAAGATTGTGCTGTCAGGTATTTGATGTGAGAGAGAATACACATTTTTAAATGAAATTAATAATTGAACTCCCTATGTATATAACATTGCAGATGTTCTGAATAGCCAAAGGTTTATGTGATCTCTGCTTTCTAGATAAGGCTGAGAGTTAAAAATTGTATTGGATTCTCTTAGTGTATAATCATATTATACACTATATAATTAGTGTTATAATTTATTATATAATTACACACTAGAGAATTAGTGCATATTGCTGAAGTTTAAGAAATATTTAGAGTCCCAGAAAACAAGACAGATATGTCCCTCAGTCTTTAGCTTTTAATGGTTGTAAGAACCGTATGTGTTGGCCAGGAGGACTCATAAGTGACTGAGTGCTCTCCCTCATGGTGCTTCAGGGTAGCATAAGCAGTTAAGGATCCCCACCCGCATCCCTGACAGGGATGCTGTAGCCCTAGCTGGCCTCTGTATACCTGTAGACATCCACCTGCCTCTGCCTTCTTAGAGACATTCCTCACTTAAGCCTAGCAGGGAATCACTCTCGAGTTACTAACAGATGGAATGAAAAATTTAAATCTCAGTGGATCTAAGGAAGAAAATTGCTGGTGCTCTTTCTCCAGTGAGTTCTAGCTAAAGCTCCGTGATTACTAAACCTAAGAAAACTGGGCAAAGGAAACTTCGTGGCCCCAGAAAGCATGACACCATAAGAGAATAAAGAATTTTCCAAATTAGTGCAATGTTAACCATTCTAGGTGGATTGGGCAAGAGAATCACTTACTGCCATTCTGGCAGTAAAAAATGCATCATTCTGAATCAGCACAGTGCAGATCACTGGTGCTGCACAAGGCAGTCCACTGCCTCAGGCATTTGAGTATAAGGAGCCAATCTTCTCATGTTTGAACTCACTGGACCCTGATCAGAACCCGTGAAGATAAGATATAGGAGTCTCTCCAAGCTCCTTATGTTCAAAGTTAGAGTTTAGTTTCAAACACCATTCTGATAGAAGCATAGTCTTTTATCCAAAATTCACTTTTGCTTGTCCTGCTTAACGACACATGGAAGGAGAAGCAAGGGGTCTCCTGATTATCCCAGATCCTGCCATCAGCCTGGCAACAAACCCTTGGCTGAATCTGACTTAGTTGCTGCTGCATGTCAGGCTGAGCTTGTAAGGCAGAGCATTTCAGGCATCCAGTCACCCCTTGATTGTCTTCTTGTTTTTTATTTCTGCCTCAGGCTCTCCCTGAAGCCATGTGAGCTAGCTCAGCCTGGACGAATTGATATGGATGAGAACTGCCTATAAAGTAACTATGACTCCAGGGAGGACAGTCTTGTGAGTTAAAGGCTTCCTTCCTTTTCCCCTCTTTCAGGAGGATCATTCTGAGGCCCTTTCCATAGGATCCCTCAAAGGGTTTCCGGAGGCCCAAGACCCCACTATTCACAGAAGTAAGTAGCTCCATAGTGCATGCTTCATTTTTCTTGCTTTTACACTTCTTTCCTCCTGCTTCCTGAAATAATATCTAATAACATCTAAAATAAATAACCTGTGTCCTGGCCCCTGTCACAGACTTTGCTGTCAGGAAAATTCTAATGAGGACAATCATTCTAAACATTGAATTTTTTTTTAGTAACAGTTTTATACTACATTACAGTTGGAGGCTGCTGGGTCGGCAGCAGAAAGCAATATGTTATGATATTTCACTACCATATGGGAGTCCTCAAAAACTTCAACTTTAAAAAAAAATACACCAAGAACAAAGCATGCATAAAACATGGTCTAAAATCTAAAGGAAATTCGACTACTGGGAAAAGCACTACTGGAAAGTCCATTAGAGAAACTCAGCTGAAGATACAAAAGGCCATCTTCCTATCGTACATTTGTGAAGCCACTATTGGACCAGGGAAACGCTGTGTGCTAACTCCACTGAGTCTGTATAATTCCACTCATGTCCATTCAATCATCTTGCCCATATTGTAAACAAGACTATATTTTTAGACATTTTAACTTGTACATCTTTTATAAAATTTTCAAAACTAAAGCAGTATGTTTAATACTTAATTTAGTGCACTTTACAGACAGTGCCAATGTTTTCGAATTTACCTGAGGTAAGTGAATTTCTTCATGATCTAGTTTTCTTACAAAAGGCCACACACTTTTCAGAAAGTTTACTTCCAAGCTTTCTGCCATTCACGTATATTTCAGAAGCAATTTCTATAGTGAAAGGTTAGTCTTTGAAGGGGTTCTATGTTTTCCTGTCTCCTTTAAGTGTCAAATATGGGAACATAAAAAAAGCAAACACCACGTATCAAATGATCTATCATTCATAGGAAGGTGATGGATGAGGTCAGACTTACTCAGGCAGTAAATCCATTTTCCCATCCATTTTCTCAGGAAGCTGTTGACATACTTTTTCAAAGTCTCCTCTTGATGTAAAATATTATCTCCTCCTCATTGCTCTCCTCTCCACTTCTTCCACTCAGGTCAAATTGGCAGTAAGATTGTAGAGATCTTGAAGTGGTTCTAAAAACTAAATACATCTGACACAGTCAATAAAAGTCAAAAAGCCTGGGCACCTAGAATTTTGCAATGAAATTAAACGACCATATGAGTTGACTTCAAAATGGAAATGCGTTGGAAGTAAGGTAATTGTTTATTTCACACACCGAAACAGGTGGATCTGCTATTTGGAGATCCAAATGAACATGCCAATTAGGTTTGCCACAAATGGAGCCTCACATAAGTGCCCTCTCTCAGAGAGTTGTTTTTCTCTTGGTTATAAAGTAAGTTTTGAAAAATAATACTTATGGCCATTCAGAAACCAATGGTAGAATGCTAGTGGGTCAGGAGAGAATGTCCTCACAATTTATCTGCCCTTGGACTTTTCAAGATGCCAAATTTGAGAAATCCTGGGTTCTTCCACATGGAACAAAAGATTGGTGTGTGTGTGTGGGGGGGTTGTCACAATACTGTCAGGTTTGGTGTAGCATATATGTGTAGGTATAGAAAAGTATAGCAAAATTTGATGTAGGTTATAGAGATCTTTGATAAGGGAGGCAGATTAAAGTTCTCAAGGTGTCACACAAACTAGGAAAAGACTAACATTGAGATGCCTTTTGCTTTATTTTTCTTCAGCTTTTAATTTTATTGTCAGAGGAGTGAGATGTGTTCAAAGGACTCATATTTCCCTGGGGCCTTGGAGCAGATGTTAAGCAGAGGTGAGCATGCGCTGTCCAATGCTGCTGAGCATTTCTACAAGAGGCTTCTTTGGCACTGACACCTTCTTGAAGTCTTTGTAGTTTCTGTGAATGGGTGTATATGCACACCCAGAAAAGGCTCCTCTCACCTTTCGATGCCAAGGGAGAGAACTTTGCCTTATGCAGGCAGCCTTGAATGGGAAACTATCAGGTAAGCAGCACTTTCTCTGGCAAGCAGTCACACTGTCCTCGTGGCTATTTTGGATATTGCCCAATCACTCCAGCTTCAAGGGCTACTACAACTGAAGCCAAGATCTTGTTCCAGAAATACTTGCTCAAGTCACAGCTCTCTAGGCAACCTGCACCAGCTGTGGAAAGACATATTCAAAGCAATGTGAGGCTTCAGGGGATCCTGCAATGAAAATGAAGAGGAAACATGTCCTCAGATATCCAGCAAGAAGTCAGTGATTGGAGGAACTAGAAAATGTGCTCTGATTGGGACAAATATAATTCTTTATTGGTGTGTCACAAGCTCCTTTCTGTTTATTTCATTAGAGTGCTTGCTTCATGCTGGTAGTGATACACGGTAGCTATAAAGATCCAGAGAACACCCAGTGGGAGAAGTGATGAGATAAAAGGTGGAGAAAACAACAAAAAGAAGGTACATAAAGAAAGCAGAGAGGCAAGACTATAGAAAGTGACAGTAGAGGGGAATGTGGTGGAGGGGACACTATGAATCCTTGGAACCGACAAACCTTGAAGGCCAAGGGGCTCAATACTCAGGCTAAGGAGCTACAATACCATGTAATGTAAAGGGTTCAATACCAAAAATAGATGAACATACGCCAATTGTTTTCTGCTACCACTTGCTGCTACATAGTGCCAGGAATTTTACAAGAATTTTATCAGTCGCAGGGAACTGGCCATTAGAAGCCAGAACATCAAGTCTCTAACCTGAGCACCTTGAGCTAAATGGCTCTGCTTCTAAGGCCTGCAGTTGCAAGTTTCAAATTCTCATGTTGGAGCTGCATGCCTTTGTGTCTGCTTAGCACTCAAGGGAAAAATGACTACTAACATCCCAAAAAGATGTTCCTCATTTACTCAAAATTTCCAGTGACGTAGAACAAAAAGATCCTAGGCAGCTCATGGAAGACAGCACATATGGATGCAATCACAATGAATGGAAAAAGAGGACATGAGTTTGAAAGAAAGCCAGCATATGTATGTAACTGGGGATGGTGTAGAGGGAGGAAAGAGAAGGGAGAAATGATGTAATTATAACCTCAAAAAACATTAACAATATTCAAAACTACAAAAAAAAAGAAAGAAAAACAAACCTTGAGTTTTGAAAGGGGTGTATAAATGCAGGAGTGAGAAAGAGTAACTCCGAAGACATGACTTACAGCGGGCTCTGAAATCCACTTAGGAGGAGTTAAGGGAGTTTGATCTATGTTGCTACAGCAGGACAGTGCCTCTTGTTACAGCTTTTAGATCTGAAGGGGGCTGATATTTTCTTTTAGGTCCTTGACATCTTTGAACAAGTCTTTGATATTTATTAAGACAAAGGAAGGCAGCCTCTGCTTTATTCAGTGCTGATGGGTTGGCTGTTTTGCTTCTTTGCTCTAATGACCCTAAAGAAAGATGGACAGAGGGTCCATCAACAGACCTTGCCTTTTAAATATCTGTACTGCATGTGCTTGAGTTTCCTCCTGAATAGTGTTCCTTAAGCATCTTCATTTTACATGCAGTCTTATGCCTGCTGCTTTTCTTGGATCATAGATAAGATAGACTGAAAGAAAAATATTTACTATGAAGTGAAAAAAAAAAAAAACAAACAGTCGGCTAGCTTGACTGGAAGTTTTTATTTTGACATCAGTAATACATATCATTAAAGACAACAACCAAATTTCAAGTGTTATGCAATCTGTGCTAAACAGTATCTAAGGTCTGAATGTGAGCAGCATTAATTTGCTGTTTTGTGGAGTCAGAAGTAGGCATCTGAGAGGCTGTAACTTTGTTCTGCTGTTGTAATGGTCTATTTTGTTAGCACAGGCTCCCAGCTGCTCCTTAATGAGATATGAGCATAATTCAGAGGAAAACAGACTATGAAACCAAGACTATTGGGAGCAAGTGGTACAACAAGAGTTAGAACAAAAAGAAAACGGGCCACAAAAGGACTTTTCATGAGGCTATCCTGTGGTATCTTCTAATTGCAGGCAGATGCAGAATGAGGCCCAACTTGCATCCAAAAGCCCCAAATGTTAATTTGACAAATTTATAATGAAAAGATGAGAAATTTCAAAATTCTAGAAGCCATGGAGCAGCCATCCTTTGGGTTGATATTTGTGGCCTTTAAATGCATGTGGACAGTTGAAAAGATCTCTGGTGAAAGGATTCTGGATTGATATCACTGATAAGTGTATATATAATTCTTAAAAGTAAATTAGTAATAGTGTAATATTTTCAAGCACTATAGTCTCCTTTTAAGGTTTTTTTATTTATTAATACTCTTTTTTATTGAAAATATATTTTGTTTTCCATATAGTAAATCTGATTATGATTTTTTCCTTTCTCTGATCACAGTTCCCACCTCCCACAAGTTCCACCTCCTTTCTGTCTCTCGTTAGAAGATGAACAGGCTTCTAAGGGACCATAGTACAATCAGTTTTAGTGTGTGATAAGTCCCGAGTAACAAAGAATGCACCTGGTACCAGATTTGTTTTCACTTATTTTTGAGTCAGTGTCTCATTCTGTAGCCCCAGTTGGCCATAAACATCTCACCTATCTCAGGCTGGCCCCCAAATTATAATCCTCCTATTTCAGTTCCTGAGCACTAAGATTGTGAGTCACTGTGTCTTACTCCATGGCATAATTTTTGAATAAATTATGAATTGGGTGAGCAAATGGTGAGCAAATAGAATACTAGTAGAAAGGTAGACGGGTGTACTCACCAGAAAAGTGTGCTGCTCCGACATTTTGCTAAAGAAGCTTTCTCAGGAGAGTAATGTGCAGAATCTATTGCTTTGCACGTCAGAATTGGGAGGAAACCATTGAGCACCAATATTTTCCTTTAAATGTGTAGGCTATCTGTGAGTGCTATGAAAAAATATAAGTGGAAGGGGGCATGGTATCTTCTGTCTTCCAGACTGTGATGACATTGTCCCAAAAGGATTCTGAGAAATGGCAATGCCCAATGAAACAAAACACTAAATGTTCAAAGGGACAAGTCATGTGTCTCATTAATAGTATTTCAAAAACCACAAAACAAGCATCTAGAGAGTCAAAGGTTTTCTTAGATTAAAAAATAAAATCTGTCAAAGTCAGTGTATGGTACATATACTCATGATTATTTGATAGTGTTCACTATAGCCAAGAGGTGGATTTAGCCAAATGGATAAATTAGCGAACAAAATGTGATATATATCCCAAGGATGTTTTATTCAGCCACTGAAGTTATGTTGTTTACAGGAAGATTGCTAGAACTAGAGATGACCATGTTCAGTGCACCATGCTAGTCTCAAAATAGAAAATATCATGTCTGTGCTCTTACAATGGAGTCATAGATTTAAATAAAAGTCATAAATGTGGAAGAAGGATGTGAGTAAAAGGATGGAGAAAGAAAGGTTATGCTATGTGGGGAATGAATACTATTGATGAAAATACCATATATATAAAAATATATATGCATATATCTCATATATTGTATATATCTTATATACTCATCTATACAAATATGACCATGCCATAATGAAACCCATTATCATATAACTTAGTAAACACATATAAAAATAAAAATTTGTGAGTAGCAAATTGAAGCAATTTATTATGTTTTTGTTTTTTTGTTTTTGAGACAGGTTTTCTCTGTGTAGCCCTTAGTGTCCTGGAACTCACTCTGTAGACCAGGCTGACTTCAAATCTGAGATCTACCTGTCTGTGCTTCCTGAGTGCTGGGATTAAAAGCATTGCCATCTCTGCCCAGTTTGCAATTTCTCAATTAAAATATAATTATATCATTGCTCCCTTCTGCTAACCCTTCCTGTGTCCCCATGCCTTCTCTAATTCAAGGCTCTCTTTTCACTAATGATTATTTTTACATGCATATGTATAAATATATAAATGCAAACTAATATGTTCATTTAGTGTTTCTTATATGTATATGAGTTCAGTGTTGACTATTTGGTCTTGGAGAACCAGTTTGGAGACTCATCCTTAGGCAAGACAATTTTTCATTCTCTTAAAAGTAGCTTTCATACTTTTTCCAGTGATGGGGTACTAAGAGATTCACCTCTCCACACCACGTTCTATTGATTCTGTCATCTATTAATTTTGTTTTGAGACAAGATCTCAATATGTAGCCTTGGCTGATTTGGACTTCACTATGCAGACCAGCTGACCTCAGACTCAGAGATACACTGGTCACTGTCTCGTCAGTACTGAAGTGAAAGTTTCATAAGCCACAACATCCAGCTCCTAAATTGAGATAAAAAGACGTATTTCTTATTATGTTTATGTGTGAGTGCCGTATGTGTGTCTAGTCCCTGTAGAAAGTAGATGTGAGAGCATCCTGCTAATGTGAGTTGCCATGTGACTGCTAAGAATGGAGCTGGGTTCTCTGCAAGAGCAGCAGATGCTCTTAACCACTGAGCAGTCTCTTCAGCTCTCTAAATTCCTCCCCAGCCCAAGGTACTTTTAATCACAGAAACATAATAGAAACTAATACACATACATCATTAAGTTTAGAAAAATTATATATCCCATGCCATTTTCATATATCCCTGCATGGTTGTTAGCACTATCTGTAAGCCTTAGTGAATCAAGGACCTATTCTGACTCCCTTCCTATTTTTAGGTAGCTGCGGTATTTCTGACATCAAATGGTATCCAATCCATCCTGAGACAGCCAGGTGAGTTTTACATTCAATTTCCAAACAGATAATTGTTCCCTTCAAGATTTCTAAAGTGGAAAGTTTATGTAAATTTTGCAGCAATTTCATTATACAGGGCACATAACTATTTTTTTTCATGTCTGCTCCTGATGTTAAAAGAAACTTGTCTTGCTGGTTAACCGTTTTCCTTTATCTCCAGGAGTTAAGGGTGTAGGACACCCACAGACACCACAGGTGCAGGTGGACAGGAATGCTTCCTTCCCAGTGCAGGGCTTCTGCCTTGCTGGCCATCTTTCAAGAGCCCAGACCTGTTCCATCTTATTCCAGGAATTCTTCAAGTAGTACCCCTGGCTCTGAGAAATGTTGTAACACAAGTGCCAGGCCTCTTTCCTAATGGGAGACAAGCTAAGGAGAGTTATAAGTCATGGAAAAGCAGGGGATGCTTTAGGGTGCTAAGCTGCAAAAGTATAGAGATGTTATTATGACTAATCAGGTTGTTTCTTAAAGCTTCTGTGCCTATCGCTTATACTCCCATAAAAATGAGCTAGACAAGTAAGTTGTAACCTTTACTTATGACTGATATTAAGTCATTCTTTTCATTTTAATGAACAATATAAAAATTCCTTGCATGAAATATTTATAGGCAGAATGTGCACACAGGTGTGTGTATGTGTGTGTGTATGAATGTGTGTGTGTGTGTGTGAACATCTGTTCTAGGGAATGGTCTTGCACACATATATATTTGTGTTTTGGTTTAAGAAATTTTCATCTCTCGACGTTCTAAACAAAAAGCTAATACTTAAGATTAAAGTTTGGGCAGAGGATAGGTGTCTGCCCGGCCCAGGAGCTCTTTCCCTGAGCATCAGCTGCAGACATCTTCGTTCTGGGACTCTGCCAAGAGTATTCTGCACAAATGAGAGTGTGGAATACAGAAGCTAACAGCTTCTGGGACAGGCCAAAGCAACTCAGCTTCGGGGACAGTTCCTGTTTTGGGACTTCATATTCCACCAGGAGGGAGGTCTGAACACCAGATATCTGTGCACCTTCCCTGTAAGAAGAGAGCTTGCCTGCAGAGAGTGCTCTGACCACTGAAACTCAAAGGAGAGAGCTAGTCTCCCATGTCTGCTGATAGAGTCTAACAGAATCACCTGAGAAACAAGCTCTAACCAGAGACAACTAAATCAACTAACTCCAGAGATTACCAGATGACAAAAGGTAAACATAAGAATCTTACTAACAGAAACCAAGACCACTCATCATCACCAGAACCCAGCACTCCCACCTCGCCCAATCCAGGTCACCCCAACACACACGAAAAGCTACACCCGGATTTAAAAGCATATCTCATGATGATGATAGAGGACATCAAGAAGGACTTTAATAACTCACTCAAAGAAATACAGGAGAACACTGCTAAACAGGTAGAAGATCTTAAAGAGGAAGCACAAAAATCCCTTAAAGAATTGCAGGAAAACACGAACAAACAGGTGATGGAATTGAATAAAGCCATCCAAGACCTCAAAAGGGAAGTAGACACAATAAAGAAAACCCAAGGTGAGGCAACTCTGGAGATAGAAATCTTGGAAAGAAATCTGGAACCATAGATACAAGCATCAGCAACAGAATACAAGAGATGGAAGAGAGAATCTCAGGTGCAGAAGATTCCATAGAGAACATCCGCACAACAATCAAAGAAAATGGAAAATGCAAAAAGATCCTAACTCAAAACATCCAGGAAATCCAGGACACAATGAGAAGACCAAACCTACGGATAATAGGAGTGGATGAGAATGAAGATTTTCAACTCAAAGAACCAGCAAATATCTTCAAAAAAATTATTGAAGAAAACTTCCCAAATCTAAAGAAAGAGATGCCCATGAACATACAAGAAGCCTACAGAACTCCAAATAGACTGGACCAGAAAAGAAATTCCTCCCGACACATAATAATCAGACCAACAAATGCACTAAATAAAAGCAGTAAGGGAAAAAGGTCAAGTAACATATAAAGGCAAGCCTATCAGAATTACACCAGATTTTTCACCAGAGACTATGAAAGTCAGAAGAGCCTGGACAGATGTTATACAGATACTAAGAGAACACAAATTCCAGCCCAGGCTACTATACCCAGCCAAACTCTCAATAAGCATAGATGGAGAAACCAAAGTATTCCACAACAAAACCAAATTCACCCATTATCTTTCCAAGAATCCAGCCCTTCAAATTATAATAACAGAAAAAAACCAATACAAGGACGGGAACCATGCCCTAGAAAAAACTAGAAGGTAATCCCTCAACAAACCTAAAAGAAGACATCCACAAGAACAGAATGCCAACTTTAACAACAAAAATAACAGGAAGCAACAATTACTTTTCCTTAATATCTCTAATATCAATGGACTCTACTCCCCAATAAAGGATATAGACTAACAATCTGGCTACACAAACAAGACCTAACATTTTGCTGCTTACAGGAAACTCATCTCAGAGAAAAAGATAGACACTATCTCAGAATGGAAGGCTGGAAAAAAATTTTCCAAGCAAATGGTATGAAGAAACAAGCTGGAGTAGCCATTTTAATATCTAACAAAATTGACTTCCAACCCATAATAATCAAAAAAGACATAGAGGGGCACTTCATACTCATCAAAGGTAAAATCCTCCAAGAGGAACTCTCAATTCTGAATATATATGCTCCAAATACAAGGGCAGCCACATTCATTAAGAATCTTTAATAAAGCTCAAAGCACACATTGCACCTCACACAATAATAGTGGGAGACTTCAACACTCTACTTTCACCAATGGACAGATCATGGAAACAGAAACTAAACAGGGACACAATGAAACTAACAGAAGTGATGAAACAAATGGCCTGAACAGATATTTACAGAACATTTTATCCTAAAACGAAAGGATATACCTTCTTCTCAGCACCCCATGGTACCTTCTCCAAAATTGACCACATAATTGGTCACAAAACAAGCCTCAACAGATACAAAAATATTGAAATTGTCCCATGCATCCTATCAGATCACCCACCATGGACTAAGGCTGATCTTCAATAACAAAATAACTTATAGAAAGCCAACATTCACGTGGAAACTGAACAACACTCTTCTCAATGATAACTTGGTCAAGGAAGGAATAAAGAAAGAAATTAAGGACTTTTTGGAGTTTAATGAAAATGAAGCCACAACATACCCAAACTTATGGGACACAATGAAAGCATTCCTAAGAGGAAAACACATAGCTCTGAGTGCCTCCAAAAAGAAATTAGAGAGAGCACACATTAGCAGCTTGACAACACACCTAAAAGCTCTAGAACAAAAGGAAGCAAATTCACCCAAGAGGAGTAGAAGGCAGGAAATAATCAAACTCAGGGGTGAAATCAACCAAGTGGAAACAAGAAGAACTATTCAAAGAATCAACCAATATAGGAGCTGGTTCTTTGAGAAAATCAACAAGATAGATAAACCCTTAGCCAGACTCACTAGAGGGCACAGGGAAAGCATCCTAATTAACAACATCAGAAATGAAAAGGGAGATATAAGAACAGATCCTGAAGAAATCCAAAACATCATCAGATCCTTCTACAAAAGGCTATACTCAACAAAATTGGAAAACCTGGATGAAATGGACAAGTTTCTAGACAGATACCAGGTATCAAAGCTAAATCAAGATCAGGTTAATGATCTAAACAGTCCCATATCCTCTAAAGAAATAGAAGCAGTCATTAATAGTTTCCCAACCAAAAAAAGCCCAGGACCAGATGGGTTTAGTGCAGAGCTCTATCAGACCTTCAAAGAAGACCTAATTCCAGTTCTTCACAAACTATTCCACAAAATAGAAACAGAAGGTACTCTACCCAACTCATTCTATGAAGCCACAATTACTCTGATACCTAAACCACAAAAAGACCCAACAAAGATAGAGAACTTCAGACCAATTTCCCTTATGATTATCGATGCAAAAATCCTCAATAAAGTTCTTGCTAACCGAATCCAAGAACACATCAAAACAATCATCCATCCTGACCAAGTAGGTTTCATCCCAGTGATGCAAGGATGGTTCAATATACAGAAATCCATCAACGTTATACAGTATATAAACAAACTCAAAGACAAAAACCACATGATCATCTTGTTAGATGCTGAGAAAGCATTTGACAAGATCCAACACCCATTCATGATAAAAGTCTTGGAAAGATCAGGAATTCAAGGCCCATACCTAAACATGATAAAAGCAATCTACAGCAAACCAGTAGCCAACATCAAAGGAAATGGTGAGAAGCTGAAAGCAATCCCACTAAAATCAGGGACTAGACAAGGCTGTCCACTCTCTCCCTACCTATTCAACATTGTACTTGAAGTCCTAGCCAGAGCAATTTGACAACAAAAGGAGATCAAGGGGATACAAATTGGAAAGGAAGAAGTCAAAATATCAATTTTTGCAGATGATATGATAGTATATGTAAGTGACCCTGAAAATTCCACCAGAGAACTCCTAAGCCTGATAAACAGCTTCAGTGAAGTAGCTGGATATAAAATTAACTCAAACAAGTCAATGGCCTTTCTGTACACAAAGGATAAACAGGCTGACAAAGAAATTAGGGAAACAACACCCTTCTCAATAGTCACAAATAATATAAAATATCTTGGCGTGACTCTAACTAAGGAAGTGAAAGATCTGTATGATAAGAATTTCAAGTCTCTGAAGAAATTAAAGAAGATCTCAGAAGATGGAAAGATCTCCCATGCTCATGGATTGGCAGGATCAACATTGTAAAAATGGCTATATTGCCAAAAGCAATCTACAGATTCAATGCAATCCCCATCAAAATTCCAACTCAATTCTTCAACCAATTAGAAAGGGCAATCAGCATATTCATCTGGAATAACAAATAACCTAGGATAGCAAAAACTCTTCTCCAGGATAAAAGAACCTCTGGTGGAATCACCATGCCAGACCTAAAGCTGTACTACAGAGCAATTGTGATAAAAACTGCATGGTACTGGTATAGTGACAGACAAGTGGACCAATGGAACAAAATTGAAGACCCAGAGATGAACCCACACACCTATGGTCACTTGATCTTTGACCAGGGATCTAAAACCATCCAGTGGAAAAAAGACAGCATTTTCAACAAATGGTGCTGACACAACTGCCTGTTATCATGTAGAAAAATGCGAATTGATCCATTTCTATCTCCTTGTTCTAAGGTCAAGTCTAAGTGGATTAAGGAACTCCACGTAAAACCAGAGACACTGAAATTTATAGAGGAGAAAGTAGGGAAAAGCCTCGAAGATATGGGTACAGGGGAAAAATTCCTGAATAGAACAGCAATGGTTTGTGCTGTAAGATCGAGAATTGACAAGTGGGACCTCATGAAACTGCAAAGCTTCTGCAAGGCAAAAGACACCGTCAATAAGACAAAAAGGCCACAAACAGATTGGGAAAGTATCTTTACCTATCCCAAATCAGATAGGGGACTAATATCCAATATATATAAGGAACTCAAGAAGGTGGACGCCAGAAAATCAAATAACCCAATTAAAAAATGGGGCTCATAGATGAACAAAGAATTCTCACCTGAGGAATACCGAATGGCTGAGAAGCACCTGAAAAAAATGTTCAACATCCCTAATCACCAGGGAAATGCAAATCAAAACAACCCTGAGATTCCACCTCACTCCAGTCAGAATGGCTAAGATCAAAAATTCAGGTGAGAGCAGATGCTGGCGAGGATGTGGAGAAAGAGGAACACTCCTCCTTTGTTGGTGGGATTGCAAGCTTGTATAACCACTCTGGAAATCAGTCTGGTGGTTGTTCAGAAAATTGGATATAGTAGTACCGGAGGATCCCTCAATACCTCTCCTGGGCATATATCCAGAAGATGTCCCAACCGTTAAGTAGGACACATGCTCCACTACATTCATAGCAGCCTTATTTATAATAGCCAGAAGCTGGAAAGAACCCAGATGCCCCTCCACAGAGGAATGGATACAGAAATTATGGTACATTTACACAATGGAGTACTACTCAGCTATTAAAAAGAATGAATTTATGAAATTCCTAGCCAAATGGATGGACCTGGAGGGCATCATCTTGAGTGAGGTAACACAATCACAAAGGAACTCACACAATATGTATTCACTGATAAGTGGATATTAGCCCAGAAACTTAGGATACCCAAGATATAAGATACAATTTGCTAAACGCATGATTCTCAAGAATGAAGACCAATGTGTGGACACTGTGCCCCTTCTTACAATTGGGAACAAAACACCCATGGAAGGAATTTCAGAGACAATGTTTGGAGCTGTGACGAGAGGATGGACCATCTAGAGACTGCCATATCTGGGGATCCATCCCATAATCAGCTTCCAAACGCTGACACCATTGCACACACTAGCAAGATTTTGCTGAAAGGACCCAGATATAGCTGTGTCTTGTGAGATTATGCCGGGGCCTAGCAAACACAGAAGTTGATACTCACAGTCAGCTATTGGATGGATCACAGGGCCCTTAATGAAGGAGCTAGAGAAAATACCCCAGGAGCTAAAGGGATCTGCTGCCCTATAGGTGAAACAACATTATGAACTAACCAGTACCCCTGAGCTCTTGACTCTAGCTGCATATGTATAAAAAGATGGTCTAGTTGGCCATCACTGGAAAAAGAGGCCCATTGGACTTGCAAACTTTATATGCCCCAGTACAGGGGAATGCCAGGGCCAAAAAAGTGGAGTGGGTGGGTAGGGGAGTGGGGGGAGGGTATAGGGGACTTTTGGTATAGCATTGGAAATGTAAATGAGGAAAATACCTAATAAAAATAAATAAATATATAAAAAATATGGGGCTCAGAGCTTATCAAAGAATTCTCACCTGAGGAATACTGAATGGCTGAGAAGCACCTGAAAAATGTTCAGCATCCTTAATCATCACAGAAATGCAAATCAAAACAACCCTGAGATTCCACCTCACACCAGTCAGAATGGCTAAGATTAAAAATCCAGGTGACAGCAGATCCTGGCGAGGATGTGGAGAAAGAGGAGCACTCTTCCATTGTTGGTGGGATTGCAAACTCGTATAACCACTCTGGAAATCAGTCTGGTGGTAGCTCAGAAAATTGGACATAGTACTACTGGAGGATCCTGCAATACCTTTCTTGGGCATATATCCAGAAGATGTTCCAACCAGTAAGAAGGACACATGCTCCACTATGTTCATAGCAGCCTTATTTATAATAGCCAGAAGCTGGAAAGAACCCAGATGCCCCTCCACAGAGAATTGGATATAGAAAATGTGGTATATTTACACAATGGAATACTACTCAGCTATTAAAAAGAATGAATTTTTGAAATTCCTAGCCAAATGGATGGACCTGGAGGGCATCATCCTGAGTGAGGTAACCCAATCACAAAAGAACTCGCACAATATGTACTCACTGATAAGTGGATATTAGCCCAGAAATGTAGAATACCCAAGATATAAGATACAATTTGCTAAACGCATGAAACTCAAGAATGAAGACCAATGTGTGGACACTTTGCCCCTTTTTACAATTGGTAACAAAACAACCATGGAAGGAGTTTCAGAGACAATGTTTGGAGCTGTGACGAGAGGATGGACCATCTAGAGACTGCCATATCTGGGGATCCATCCCATAATCAGCTTCCAAACGCTGACACCATTGCATACACTAGCAAGATTTTGCTAAAAGGACCCAGATATAGCTGTCTCTTGTGAGACTATGCAGTGGCTTAGCAAACACAGAAGTGGATGCTCACAGTCAGCTATTGGATGGATCACAGGGCCCGCAATGGAGGAGCTAGGGAAAGTACTCAAGGAGCTGAAGGGATCTGCAGTCCTATAGGTGGAACAACAATATGAACTAATCAATAAACCCCTTCTTTCCCCCCTCCCCCAGCTCGTGTCTCTAGCTGCATATGAATCAGAAGATGGCCTAGTTGGCTATCATGGAAAGAGAGGCCCATTGGTCGTGCAAACTTTATATGCCTCTGTACAGGGGAAAGCCAGGGCCAAGAAGTGGGAGTGGGTGGGTAGGGGAGTGGATGGGGGAGCGTGTGGGGGACTTTTGGGATAGCATTGGAAATGTAATTGAAATAAATATTCAATAAAAATATGGGAAAAAAAAAGAAATGAAACTCCAGAAGAACGAAGACCAAAGTGTTGACACTTTGCCCCTTCTTAGAATTGGGAACAAAACACCCATGGAAGGAGTTACAGAGACAAAGTTTGGAGCTGAGACGAAAGTATGGACCATCTAGAGACTGCCCCACTTGGGGATCCATCCCATAATCAGCCACCAAATGCAGACACTACTTCATACACCAGCAAGATTTTGCGGAAAGGACCCTGATATAGCTGTCACTTTTGAGGCTATGCCAGTGCCTGACAAACACAGAAGTGGATGCTCACAGCTATTGGATGGAACACAAGGCCCACAATGGAGGATCTAGAGAAAGTACCCAAAGAGCTGAAGGGGTCTGCAACCCTATAGGTGGACAACAATATGAACTAACCAGTACCCCCCAGAGCTCGTGTCTCTAGCTGCATATATATCAGATGATGTCCTAGTCGGCCATCATTGGAAAGAGAGGTCCCTTGGTCTTGCAAAGTTTATATGCCCCAGTACAGGGGAAAGCCAGGGCCAAAAAGTGGGAGTGGGTGGGTAGGGGAGCAGGGGTGGGGAGAATGTATACGGGAGTTTTGGGATAGCATTTGAAATGTAAATGAAGAAAATACCTAATAAAAAATTGGAAAGAAAAAAAAAAGGTTAAAGTTTGGGAATATTTAAAAAATCTAAATCTAAATGCAATATATTTTTATAATCACTATCAAAAATGGTTTTATAATGTTTAGTTATATTAAAAATGAAAATTAGATTTTTCAGAACTTCAAAAAATTAAAATACCATGTATAAATATGATGTTTAGGTATTTTGCTAATTTTTGTTTATTTAGAGATAGGAAGTTCTATTGTAATGTAAGCTAGCCTGGCATACACTATGCAGTTCAGGCCAGTTTTTGATTCACAGGAAGCCTGCTGTCTTAGTTGTTGAGTCCTGAGATTATAGGCATGTGACATCATGCAGGCGTTTATAATTATGTCATACCTTCATTGAAAGATGCATAACTACTACAGAACTATGTGTACCATTTATACAGCTTTGGGGATGCCTCCTATACAGTATAATTTAGTATCTCTTTTTCTAGAAAAAAATTGCTACAATATCAAGTTTAATGGTTTTATGGCTCACATATATATATGTATATATATATATATACATATACACACATATATATTCATATTAATTGTACATAGTGATATGTTTTATAAGCCAACTTTTCCAAGTATATCCTTATTATATTAGCTATATTTTGCCATCACACTCACACTCTGATTTATTTCCATGCTTCCTTCCCATCCTGGTCTTCTTCCTTTACCCAGCCTCCTTTCTGCCTCTATATCATTCATATATTTAAATGATTTTATGTATTTATATAAAACTAACATTCAAAATACTGTCAAAAAGTATTTGATATTTATATCAGTCTGCCTTAATTCACTTAAAATATTGATCTTTAACTACATTCATATTCTTGAAAATGATGACTTTATTCTGCTTTGAGTTGAATAAAAGTTTCATGTATATATTCCAGATTTTTCTGTGTGTTCATCTGTTCATGCACACCTAGGTTGATTTCATGACTTTCTTGTTGATACGGCTACAGTAACCATGGATGGACACATATCTCTGTGGTAACTTGTCTTGTTGTTCATTGGGCATATAATTAGGAGTAGTACTTCTGTTTTCATGTAATACCCTATTTTCAGTTGTTTTTTATTTTGAGAAACTTTCATAGTAACATCTGTAGTGACTGCCCAAGTTACCATTCCCAGAAGCAATGATCAAAGAGTCACTTTCACCAGTATTGTTGATTATTTCTTGATGTTAGCTGTTCTAACCAATAGTATAATTTTAATTTGCATTTCTATGATGGTTAATAGTTTTATGTGTTTATTAGCCATTTTTTAGAACTGCATTTAGAGGCAAAATCATTATTGGGCATCACTGGGAGGGGAGCCCCTTGGTCCTGTAGAGGCTTGATGGCCCAGGGTAGGGGAATGCTAGGGTCCTGAGGCAGGAGTGGGTGGGCAGGTGGGGGAGCACCCTCATAGAGGAAGGGGAAGGTGAAGGAATAGGGGGTTTGTGGAGGATAAACTGGGAAGAGGATAACACTTGAAATGGAAATAAATAAATAACCAATAAAAAAGAAAAAATGTAAATTAAAAAAGAAAATCACCAATCTGTTGGTGGTTTTTTTGTCTTATTGATGGTGTCTTTAGCCTTGCAGAAGCTTTGTAGTTTCATGAGGTCCCACTTGTCAATTCTCGATCTTACAGCACAAGCCATTACTGTTCTATTCAGGAATTTTTCCCCTGTGCCCATATCTTCAAGGCTTTTCCCCACTTTCTCCTCTATAAGTTTCAGTGTCTCTGGTTTTATGTGAAGTTCCTTGATCCACTTAGACTTGACCTTAGTACAAGGAGATAGGAATGGATCGATTCGCATTCTTCTACATGTTAACAACCAGTTGTGCCAGCACCATTTGTTGAAAATGCTGTCTTTCTTCCAAAGGATGTTTTTAGCTCCCTTGTCGAAGATCAAGTGACCGTAGGTGTGTGGGTTCATTTCTGGGTCTTCAATTCTATGCCATTGGTCTATTTGTCTGTCACTATACCAGTACCATGCAGTTTTTATCACAATTGCTCTGTAGTAGAGCTTTAGGTCCGGCATGGTGATTCCACCAGAGATTCTTTTATCCTTGAGAAGAGTTTTTGCTATCCTAGGTTTTTTGTTATTCCAGATGAATTTGCAGATTGCACTTTCTAATTCGTTGAAGAATTGATTTGGAATTTTGATGGGGATTGCATTGAATCTGTAGATTGCTTTTGGCAAGATAGCCATTTTTACAATGTTGATCCTGCCAATCCATGAGCATGGGAGATCTTTCCATCTTCTGAGATCTTCTATAATTTCTTTCTTCAGAGACTTGAAGTTTTTATCATACAGATCTTTCACTTCCTTAGTTAGAGTCACGCCAAGATATTTTATATTATTTGTGACTATTGAGAAGGGTGTTGTTTCCCTAATTTCTTTCTCAGCCTGTTTATTCTTTGTGTAGAGAAAGGCCATTGATTTGTTTGAGTTAATTTTATATCCAGCTACTTCACCGAAGCTGTTTATCAGGCTTAGGAGTTCTCTGGTGGAATTTTTAGGGTCACTTATATATACTATCATATCATCTGCAAAAAGTGATATTTTGACTTCATCTTTTCCAATTTGTATCCCTTTGATCTCCTTTTGTTGTCAAATTGCTCTGGCTAGGACTTCAAGTACAATGTTGAATAGGTATGGAGAAAGTGGACAGCCTTGTCTAGTCCCTGATTTTAGAGGGATTGCTTCAAGCTTCTCACCATTTACTTTGATGTTGGCTACTGGTTTGCTGTAGATTGCTTTTATCATGTTTAGGTATGGGCCTTGAATTCCTGATCTTTCCAAGACTTTTATCATGAATGGGTGTTGGATCTTGTCAAATGCTTTTTCCGCATCTAACGAGATGACCATGTGGTTTTTGTCTTTGAGTTTGTTTATATACTGGATTACGTTGATGGATTTCCGTATATTGAACCATCCCTGCATCCCTGGGATGAAACCTACTTGGTCAGGATGGATGATTGTTTTGATGTGTTCTTGGATTCGGTTAGCAAGAATTTTATTGAGGATTTTTGCATCAATATTCATAAGGGATATTGGTCTGAAGTTTTCTATCTTTGTTGGGTCTTTTTGTGGTTTAGGTATCAGAGTAATTGTGGCTTCATAGAATGAGTTGGGTAGAGTACCTTCTGTTTCTATTTTGTGGAATAGTTTGTGAAGAACTGGGATTAGATCTTCTTTGAAGGTCTGATAGAACTCTGCACTAAACCCATCTGGTCCTGGGCATTTTTTGGTTGGGAGACTATTAATGACTGCTTCTATTTCTTTGGGGGATATAGGGGTGTTTAGATCATTAACCTGATCTTGATTCAACTTTGGTACCTGGTATCTGTCTAGGAACTTCTCCATTTCATCCAGGTTCTCCAGTTTTGTTGAGTATAGCCTTTGGTAGAAGGATCTGATGGTGTTTTGGATGTCTTCAGGATCTGTTGTTATGTCTCCTTTTTCATTTCTGATTTTGTTAATTAGGATGCTTTCCCTGTGCCCTCTAGTGAGTCTGGCTAAGGGTTTATCTATCTTGTTGATTTTCTCAAAGAACCAGCTCCTTGATTGGTTGATTCTTTGAATAGTTTTTCTTGTTTCCACTTGGTTGATTTCACCCCTGAGTTTGATTATTTCCTGCCGTCTACTCCTCTTGGGTGAATTTGCTTCCTTTTGTTCTAGTGCTTTTAGGTGTGTTGTCAAGCTGCTAATGTGTGCTCTTTCTAGTTTCCTTTTGGAGGCACTCAGAGCTATGAGTTTTCCTCTTAGAAATGCTTTCATTGCGTCCCATAAGTTTGGGTATGTTGTGGCTTCATTTTCATTGAACTCTAAAAAGTCCTTAATTTCTTTCTTTATTCCTTCCTTGACCAAGGTATCATTGAGAAGAGTGTTGTTCAGTTTCCACGTGAAGGTTGGCTTTCTATTATTTATTTTGTTATTGAAGATCAGCTTTAGTCCATGGTGATCTGATAGGATGCATGGGACAATTTCAATGTTTTTGTATCTGTTGAGTCCTGTTTTGTGCCCAATTACGTGGTCAGTTTTGGAGAAGGTACCATGAGGTGCTGAGAAGAAGGTGTATCCTTTTGTTTTAGGGTAAAATGTTCTGTAGATATCTGCCAGATCCATTTGATCCATAACTTCTGTTAGTTTCACTGTGTCCCTGTTTAGTTTCTGTTTCCATGATCTGTCCATTGGTGAAAGTGGTGTGTTGAAGTCTCCCACTATTATTGTATGAGGTGCAATGTGTGCTTTGAGATTTACTAAAGTTTCTTTAATGAATGAGGCTGCCTTTGTATTTGGAGCATAGATATTCAGGATTGATAGTTCCTCTTGGAGGATTTTACCTTTGATGAGTATGAAGTGCCCCTCCCTGTCTTTTTTGATGACTTTGGGTTGGAAGTCAATCTTATCTGATATTAGAATGGCTACTGCAGCTTGTTTCTTCAGACCATTTGCTTGGAAAATTGTTTTCCAGCCTTTCATTCTGAGGTAGTGTCTATCTTTTTCTCTGAGATGAGTTTCTTGTAAGCAGCAAAATGTTGGGTCTTGTTTGTGTAGCCAGTTTGTTAGTCTATGTCTTTTTATCGGGGAGTTGAGTCCATTGATATTAAGAGATATTAAGGAAAAGTAATTGTTGTTTCCTGTTATTTTTGTTGTTAAAGTTGGCATTCTGTTCTTGTGGCTGTCAACAGATTGGGAAAGGATCTTCACCTATCCTAAATCAGATAAGGGACTAATATCCAATATATATAAAGAACTCAAGAAGGTGGACTCCAGAAAGGCAAATAACCCCATTAAAAAATGGGGCTCAGAACTGAACAAAGAATTCTCACCTGAGGAATACCGAATGGCAGAGAAACACCTGAAAAAATGTTCAACATCCTTAATCATCAGGGAAATGCAAATCAAAACAACCCTGAGATTCCACCTCACACCAGTCAGAATGGCTAAGATCAAAAATTCAGGTGACAGCAGTTGCTGGCGAGGATGTGGAGAAAGAGGAACACTCCTCCATTGTTGGTGGGATTGCAAGCTTGTACAACCACTCTGGAAATCAGTCTGGCGGTTCCTCAGAAAATTGGACATAGTACTACCGGAGGATCCAGCAATACCTCTCCTGGGCATATATCCAGAAGATGTCCCAACCGGTAAAAAGGACACATGTTCCACTATGTTCATAGCAGCCCTATTTATAATAGCCAGAAGCTGGAAAGAACCCAGATGTCCCTCAACAGAGGAATGGATACAGAAATTATGGTACATTTACACAATGGAGTACTACTCAGCTATTAAAAAGAATGAATTTATGAAATTCCTAGCCAAATGGATGGACCTGGAGGGCATCATCTTGAGTGAAGTAACACAATCACAAAAGAACTCACACAATATGTATTCACTGATAAGTGGATATTAGCCCAAAACTTAGGATACCCAAGATTTAAGATACAATTTGCTAAACGCATGAAACTCAAGAAGAATGAAGACCAAAGTGTGGACACTGTGCACCTTCTTAGAATTGGGAACAAAACACCCAGGGAAGGAGTTACAGAGACAAAGTTCGTAGCGGTGATGAAAGGATGGACCATTTAGAGACTGCTGTATCCAGGGATCCATCCCATAATCAACTTCTAAACGCTGACACCATTGCATACACTAGCAAGATTTTGCTGAAAGGACCCAAATATAGCTGTCTCTTGTGAGACGATGCTGGGGCCTAGCATACACAGGAGTGGATGTTCACAGTCAGCTATTGGATGTATCACAGGGCTCCCAATGGAGAAGCTAGAGAAAGTACCCAAGGAGCTAAAGGGATCTGCAACCCTATTGTTGTAACAACATGATGTACTAACCAGAACCCCGGAGCTCTTGTCTCTAGCTGCATATGTATCGAAAGATGGCCTAGTCAGCCATCAATGGAAAGAGAGGCCCATTGGACTTGCAAACTTTATATGCCCCAATATAGGGGAATGCCAGGGCCAAAAGAATGGGAATGGGTGGGTAGGGAAGTGGGGGGCGCTATGGGGGACTTTTGGGATAGCATTGGAAACGTAATTGAGGAAAATATGTAATAAAAATATTAAAAAAAAATAAAAAAAAAACAAAAAAAAAAAAAAGAAAATCACCAATATTTCTAAGGCAGAAACATTTATGTTAATAGAATCAGTTTTTACTTTAGATCTTATTCTTTAAGCAAATTGTGGAGAATGGAGAGAAGAAAGTAGGTTATTTACAGAAGATATTTACACATCTTATTTTAATATTTAAGAATACGCAGGTACAAATTTGATGACAGAAAAGACTTCAGAGCATGCTGGCATCTCAAAAGCAATACTCATAGGTTTAGTTTTCTCAGTTTCTGGCAATGCCTAAGATCCCTTTTCATCTTCGATCTGGGGAGCCAAATAATACTTTAACTGTACCATGTCAGCAATTTTATGCTCTGCAACAAGAGGTACAGCTGCAGATATACTGTGTGTTGCTATAGGAGACAGTGGAGTGGCTTTTGTGTAAAAGTTCAGATACCTCAGAGCAAGAGTTAGCTGAACTGACTCTTTCATCTCTATGTTTACAGCTTCTTTATCAACAGTACTTGTTTGTGACAACTTAATGCTTCCATTTCCAAGTTCTCACTTTCAGAAAACTTCGTCCCATCCTTTGCACAGGATATCACAACAACATCTCCAATATGGCTAAGCTCTCGGCATATACGTGCATATTTACCAAATGGCATCTTTACTACACAGCTGTACACCTGGGATTCCAAGCTGCTCAACATCTAAATCCATTAACTTCATTTCATAGTCTCAAATTTTCTCTTGATGTGGTGCTTCAAATACTAGTGCTAAAGTATCAGTGTTATCTTTTTTTCTAATATTTATTTTGAAAGCCTTTTTAAAATTTAGGTGTTCAGTAGCTTAGTGGGTTTAACTCTGGGTTCTTTCTTTTATTCTGTTGTTGTACATCCCTGTCAGTATTATGCGATTTTTGTTGGTATTATTTGTAGTATAGTTTGATGTCAGATATGGGGAAACCTTCAACATTGTTCCTTTTGCTTGGGATTGCTTTATTCATTTGTGATCTTGTATGTTTCCATAAGAATTTTATGTTTTTTTTTATCTTTGTCAAGAATGTCATTGGTATTTTCTTAAGGATTACATCTGTAACCTGTAGATGACTTATAGTGGGTTATATAGCCATTTCACAACATTAATTCTGCTAATCATTGAACATGGATTCATTTCTTTTGCATTTCTTTGTTTTTCAGTATAGTCATCTTTCATCTTCTTGGTTGATTTGATTAGCATATGTTTTTGAAGCTCTTTTGAATAGGATCATTTTCATTCTATTTTTTCAAAGTATTCATTATTATTATACAGAAAGGCTATTCATTTCTGGATATTGATTTTATATCTTATATTTTACTGAAATGGTACATCTGTATCTCACAGACTTTGAGGTAAATTAGAAAACTAAAAAAATGTTTGCTATCGCTAATAAAAATGGAAATGAATAAAATTTCCATCATTTAGCAGAACTACATTACACAGTAGTGGTTGGTTTACATGGGAATGGAGTATAAAATATTTAAAGTAAAAATATAGTTTTTGCAGTGTGAACATTAACAGCACTACAAAGAATGTCTTACTCACAAGTTCCATTAGGTTGAGTTGGAAGGATGCAGCAATTCTTTTTATGTTACCCAAAAGCCATAAATTATCTAAGCAATGGATATTCTGAATAAGAATTGGATAATTCATTTTAAGAACAGTTTTAAGTGGATTTTATCATCATTTGATAGACCATCAGAAAAATCCCAGATTTTAGAAGATAAAATAACTAAATGTTATTTTCATTTATTTACTTAGAGTTGGTGGGTAGGGTGAACCATATGGGGGTAAAAGTAGAGGACACTGTGAAGTCAGTTCTCTCCTTCCACTGTCTTGGTATTAGGGCCCACCTCCAGATTCACAGGCTTAATAGTAAGTTCCTTTACAAGGTAAGGCATCTCTCCAGCATAAGGGAGCAATTTTAGGATACCCCCATTTTACTAGCATTAGTTAATGTACAAATATGTTTCAATACAATATTTATATATACCTTTATTATACATTGTGATCATGCTCACCCCCACTACCCTGCCTTACTCTCTAGCACCCTCATTTTCTTCTTGCATATCCTCTGTAGTCACCTTTTTATCTTCATGTATATTTTCCCTATATTTAAGTTATGAGACACAGCAAGTGATACATTCTTTGTGTGGATATTTATGATTTTACTTCCTTCCAGGTTTTCTTCAAACAATCTGATTATTTTCCTTTGTGATTTAATCAAGCCCTTATCCAATTTGAAAATACATATATAGTGGCCACATATATTTATACTCTACTACTATTCCATACACTCAACATGTGAATGCTTAATGAGACTTTAGCTTGAGATCCAGTTTCTGCCCCACCTTTATTTGAAAGTGATAGACATCCTGCAGACAAATCTCTAGCTATGGTTAGGTTCACTTTTCTATGAATAGGTGTATATGATTTTAGTCAACATATATACAGTAAGTCAAAAGAAAACAACGAAGACTTTTAAAATATTTGTCCTTTGACAAGGTGTTCTAAAAAGTGCTATAGCTTCTTTCTTTGTTGTTCACTGAGTTATGTTGCTCCTCAAAATTTCTCCACTGAGATTAGAAAGTGGACATGAGCTCCCATCCCTAACCAGAAGCTATCTTCAATTGACATCCACTTGCAAAGGAAAAATGGCTTTCTCCAATGGAGGCTAATGGGCACATTACTCACACAATGGTAGATTCCATACCCAACAATAAATGGTCAACACAAATAAGCTCAGTGCTATCTTTGCAGTTGTTTTTGTCAGATTTCTTTGGATATTCTTTGTCTTAGTGGTCTTTTGTTTGTATAATATGGTTTCCGATTTTGTGTTTGTGTCTGTATGTTGTCTGTGTGTTTGGAGGGAGGGGATTGTCATATTTTTAATGTCATTTTGACTGATGAAACAGCTTAGACTTAAAACACAAATGTAAAGCTTCATATAAGAGAGTTTGGACACAATAGTTCACATTTCTTTTTTTTTTCTCTCTTTTTTTTTATTAGATATTTTCCTTATTTACATTTCAAATGTTATCCCATTTCCTAGTTTCCTCTCCAAAAATCTCCTATCTCCTTCCCACTTGCCCTGTTCCCCAACCCACCCACTCCTGCTTCCTGGCCCTGGCATTCCCCTGTACTGGGGCATAGATTCTTCTCAGGACCAAGGGCCTCTCCTCCCATTGATGACCAATTAGGCCATCCTCTGCTACATAGGCAGCTAGAAACACCATGTGTTTTCTTTGATTGGTGTTTTAATGCCAGGGAGCTCTGGTTAGTTCATATTGTAGTTCCTCCTGTAGGGCTGCAAACCCCTTCAGCTCCTTGGTATTTTCTCTAGCTCCTTCATTGGGAAGCTTGTGCTCTGTCCAGACTGTGAGCATCTTCTTCTGTATTTGCCAGGCACTGGCAGAGCCTCTCAGGAGACAGCTATATCAGGCTCCTGTCAACAAAATCTTGTTGGCATCTGTAATAGTGTCTGGGTTTGGTGGTTGTATATGGGATGTATTCCCAGGTGGGACAATCTATAGATGGTCATACCTTCAGTCTCTGATCCACACTTTGTCTCTGTAACTCCTTCCATGAGTATCCTGTTCCCCCTTCTAAGAAGGATCGAATTATCCACACTTTGGACTTCCTTCTTCTTGAGTTTCATGCACTCACTGATAAGTGGCTATTAGCCCAGAAGCACATTTTCTACTTCATACTTTGTAAAGAAATAAGACCACCTACCTACTATCTTTTAGATTAAGTCAATATTTCAGGTACTTTCACCGACATTGTTGAGACTGGCATTAGGGTGCTCATGAGACCCCCTTGTCTTCCCTCTGAGGAGTGTGCTGACATGAGCTGTTCCCCTTCTAGCTCATTCCTCACTGTGCTTATCTTTCTCACTTCTACTCAACCTGAGTTGAATTCATTTTATTTAATATTTTACTCAGGTAGAAGCTGAGTTCTATGATCTCTACATTTTATTCTTAATATAGACATTGGATATAATTTTTTCTTTTAATAGCCATAGTATTGATACTAAATTTATGTTTTCTTCTGTGTTTTTAAGTTTAATTCTTTTCAATAATATCATTTAGTGTAGTTCAAAATGTGATGAACTTTCCTTTGCTGTTTAATGTTTTGAACACTTGCTTTGCGGTGTGTTCAATGAGTGTCTGTCAATGCTAGCTCATTGTGGTGCTTAGTTATTCCACATTTTTATTCACTCCATCAATTATGAGGAAGGGAAATCTTCAGTGGTTATTCTAAGCTGTTTATTTTCTTATTCTTTTTTAATTTATTTTTTTTCGAGACAGGGTTTCTCTGTATAGTCCTGGCTGTCCTGGAACTCACTCTGTAGACCAGGCTGGCCTCAAACTGAGAAATCCACCTTCCTCTGCCTCCCAAGTGCTGGGATTAAAGATGTTTGCCACCACCTCCTGGCTTCTAACCTGTTTCTTAAATCTTGCTTTACATAATTTGAAGGTCAAACTTAGAAATACATACAATCTTGTCATATAATCTGGCTTGTAAAATTGTTTAGTTTTCCCTCATTATCTATGACTATATTCTTTGTTTTGAAGCCTACAGTATGATACAAATAAATACTCATAATTTCTTTTTAATGTTATTTCTTCATTAGAAGCAAAACAAATTTCCTAGGTACTTGGATTTTGCTTTTTATCTAGTCTTATACTATGTCTTTTTTTAAATTAGATCATTTACACTTAGTATAATTACTGATATGAATGAATTTTACTATCTTTTTTTATTTCTTAATAAAGTTAAAAGTTTCAGTAGTTTATTTTCTTATGTGTGTATATTTTGCTGGCATGTTTTTGTACCAATGTATGCAGTACCTGTGGAAACAGGAAAATGGCATTAGATCCTTAGAGCTGGAGTTACAGATAGTTGTAAGCAAGAAATAGAATGTGGGTGCTCTGGAAGAGCTTTCAGTACTTTTAAATGCTAAACCATTTCTCCAACTCCTAAAGTTAAATCTTATATACACTCTTGCATCGCTGTTTGAAGTTTGTTTTAAATTTTACATTACTGATTGTTTTATTTATTGTGTTATTGATTGACTATCTGGGGAGTTAGCATCACATTTGTATAATACAGCAAAGTTGAAGTATCTCATTTTTCTAGTTATGTTTGTGCTTTTACTGTCCTGAATGGGGTTTCCTTCCTTCCTTCCTTCCTTCCTTCCTTCCTTCCTTCCTTCCTTCCTTCCTTCCTTCCTTCCTTCCTTCCTTCCTTCCTTCCTTTCTCTCTCTCTTTCTTTCTTTTTCTTCCTTTCTTCCTTTCTTCCTTTCTTCCTTTCTTCCTTTCTTCCTTTCTTCCTTCCTTCCTTCCTTCCTTCCTTCCTTCCTTCCTTCCTTCCTTCCTTCCTTCCTTCCTTCCTTCCTACATATTTTCTGATGTACAATATTCACAGCTTTTGAATAAACTATATTTAGAAACTATCAACTAGGTTTTTCACAATTTTGAAATTAGAAAACTTTAAATTTAATAACATACATACAATATCCTGGTTCTTTGTTATCATTGGTAAATCCAGGTTTTTTGTAATATTAATTTTCCTTGCTTTAAAAATATCCCTTAATACACATCAATGCAGATTTTTGAAGACAAGTGTTATCATATTTTCCTTGTCTAATATATTTTTGCTTCCCACTTAGTGTTAAAATTTTTTGAATGTGTGATTTTTGGTAAATATGATTTTATAAGTTTTTAACATAAAAGACATAAAATTATTTATTGTCTTAATGTTTGATTTATTCTTGATATGTTTGTGATCAATTTTATTTATATTTTGTTTTATCTGATGTCTATCCTCATCTGTTTTGAAGGCTTGCCTCTTCTAGTTAAATTTTAGCAATTTAATTATGAAAAGCTTCCTGTAGTTTGTTTATTATTTTTATGTATATCTTTATATGTAGAAAACTTTTTTATTTTGAAATCAAATTATGGTTTTGGTCTTTATTTCATCAAACACCTTTTGCTTATGATTTTATGATTGACATCTTCTACTCAGTCTGCTTAAAGAGTTTTTTTCTGTATTTTATGTGTGGACTGTCTGTTGTTTCAAGTTCACTGATTCTTCTTTTTTTTTTTCTTTTTTTTAATTTTTAATATTTTTATTACATATTTTCCTTCTTTTTAAAGCTTCTAAAATGCTGTTCAATTCAATGAGCCATTTTATTCCCTTGTAAATACTAATTTTTTAAAATTTCTAGAAATTCCATTCAGATCTTAAAAGCATGTTCAGAAATTAAAACATGATATAGTATATTTTCTTTTTCATTAGATATTTTCTTTATTTACATGTCAAATGCTCAGTAATATATAACAAATTAACCTCTTATTTTCATTAAAATTTTCATGGGGTGTACTGTAATATTTCAAACATTGAGTTTATATTCTAATGCATATGTTATGTTATGCTAAGTCTATAGTTTGACTTCAAATAATTAAATATCTTAAAATTATTAAATATTATTAAATTTTTGTTATTAGTTGGAGATTAAAAAAAATGTTCAGTTTATTTCCTAATCCTGGCCATTTGTATCACATTTTTGACTTGGTAAGGATATTGGAATGATCATTTCAGCATCTTTTTCCTAATTCTGTTATTTAAGTCATTCATGGCTCTACTCCATGGTGAGTTTTTATTCTGATTACAGATTGTTGTATCAGGTTCCACACTTTTAATGCTATTCATAGAGACTTGTGTGTGTCAGTAACACTCAATTTGTTCTACTTGGATTAGTTAGTGTCTGTCTTGAAGACAGTTGATTACATTTATATTTTGGTGTAGTTTCCACTGTGAAGATCATGGCCTTTTGCAAACTATTTGATCTGTATTTTATGAGATACTGATATTCTTGATGATAGGAAAAGAAACCATGCTTGGCCTTGTGTAAGCTTTGGTAATTTTTTTGTGTCTTTTCATTTTGGTAGTTCTTTCTCTGGAAAGCATGGTTTCTGTCTTTGTAGTGACAGTGATAGGACTGAATTCCCCATCATCAGCCTTCCCCACTCTGCTTCTTCTTCGTCTTCTTTGGCAATAGACATCAATACCTTTCCTTTCACCATATGATCTTCAGCTCACAAGTGAAACTACCAGGCTCTGTGTAACTCCTTTTATTATTGGAGCTATAGAAAGTGGCTTTAGGCAAATAACTGGTAATAATTTTAGCTTGCTAATTTCTTTTTTTTTAATTTTTAATATTTTTATTACATATTTTCCTCAATTACATTTCCAATGGTATCCCAAAAGTCCCCCATAGCGCCCACTTCCCTACCCACCCATTCCCATTCTTTTGGCCCTGGCATTCCCCTATATTGGGGCATATAAAGTTTGCAAGTCCAATGGGCCTCTCTTTCCATTGATGGCCGACTAGGCCATCTTTCGATACATATGCAGCTAGAGACAAGAGCTCCGGGGTTCTGGTTAGTACATCATGTTGTTCCAACAATAGGGTTGCAGATCCCTTTAGCTCCTTGGTTACTTTCTCTAGCTTCTCCATTGGGAGCCCTGTGATACATCCAATAGCTGACTGTGAACATCCACTCCTGTGTTTGCTAGGCCCCGGCATCGTCTCACAAGAGACAGCTATATTTGGGTCCTTTCAGCAAAATCTTGCTAGTGTATGCAATGGTGTCAGCGTTTAGAAGCTGATTATGGGATGGATCCCTGGATACAGCAGTCTCTAAATGGTCCATCCTTTCATCACAGCTACGAACTTTGTCTCTGTAACTCCTTCCCTGGGTGTTTTGTTCCCAATTCTAAGAAGGTGCACAGTGTCCACACTTTGATCTTCATTCTTCTTGAGTTTCATGCGTTTAGCAAATTGTATCTTATATCTTGGGTATCCTAAGTTTTGGGCTAATATCCACTTAGTGAATACATATTGTGTGAGTTCTTTTGTGATTGTGTTACTTCACTCAAGATGATGCCCTCCAGGTCCATCCATTTGGCTAGGAATTTCATAAATTCATTCTTTTTAATAGCTGAGTAGTACTCCATTGTGTAAATGTACCATAATTTCTGTATCCATTCCTCTGTGGAGGGGCATCTGGGTTCTTTCCAGCTTCTGGCTATTTTAAATAGGGCTGCTATGAACATAGTGGAGCATGTGTCCTTTTTACCGGTTGGGACATCTTCTGGATATATGCCCAGGAGAGGTATTGCTGGATCCTCCGGTAGTACTATGTCCAATTTTCTGAGGAACCGCCAGACTGATTTCCAGAGTGGTTGTACAAGCTTGCAATCCCACCAACAATGGAGAAGTGTTCCTCTTTCTCCACATCCTCGCCAGCATCTGCTGTCACCTGAATTTTTGATCTTAGCCATTCTGACTGGTGTGAGGTGGAATCTCAGGGTTGTTTTGATTTGCATTTCCCTGATGATTAAGGATGTTGAACATTTTTTCATGTGCTTCTCTGCCATTCGGTATCCCTCAGGTGAGAATTCTTTGTTCAGTTCTGAGCCCCATTTTTTAATGGGGTTATTTGACTTTCTGGAGTCCACCTTCTTGAGTTCTTTATATATATTGGATATTAGTCCCTTATCTGATTTAGGATAGGTGAAGATCCTTTCCCAATCTGTTGGTGGTTTTTTTGTCTTATTGATGGTGTCTTTAGCCTTGCAGAAGCTTTGTAGTTTCATGAGGTCCCACTTGTCAATTCTCGATCTTACAGCACAAGCCATTACTGTTCTATTCAGGAATTTTTCCCCTGTGCCCATATCTTCAAGGCTTTTCCCCACTTTCTCCTCTATAAGTTTCAGTGTCTCTGGTTTTATGTGAAGTTCCTTGATCCACTTAGACTTGACCTTAGTACAAGGAGATAGGAATGGATCAATTCGCATTCTTCTACATGTTAACAACCAGTCGTGCCAGCACCATTTGTTGAAAATGCTGTCTTTCTTCCACTGGATGTTTTTAGCTCCCTTGTCGAAGATCAAGTGACCGTAGGTGTGTGGGTTCATTTCTGGGTCTTCAATTCTATTCCATTGGTCTATTTGTCTGTCACTATACCAGTACCATGCAGTTTTTATCACAATTGCTCTGTAGTAGAGCTTTAGGTCCGGCATGGTGATTCCACCAGAGGTTCTTTTATCCTTGAGAAGAGTTTTTGCTATCCTAGGTTTTTTGTTATTCCAGATGAATTTGCAGATTGCACTTTCTAATTCGTTGAAGAATTGATTTGGAATTTTGATGGGGATTGCATTGAATCTGTAGATTGCTTTTGGCAAGATAGCCATTTTTACAATGTTGATCCTGCCAATCCATGAGCATGGGAGATCTTTCCATCTTCTGAGATCTTCTATAATTTCTTTCTTCAGAGACTTGAAGTTTTTATTATACAGATCTTTCACTTCCTTAGTTAGAGTCACGCCAAGATATTTTATATTATTTGTGACTATTGAGAAGGGTGTTGTTTCCCTAATTTCTTTCTCAGCCTGTTTATTCTTTGTGTAGAGAAAGACCATTGATTTGTTTGAGTTAATTTTATATCCAGCTACTTCACCGAAGCTGTTTATCAGGCTTAGGAGTTCTCTGGTGGAATTTTTAGTGTCACTTATATATACTATCATATCATCTGCAAAGAGTGATATTTTGACTTCATCTTTTCCAATTTGTATCCCTTTGATCTCCTTTTGTTGTCGAATTGCTCTGGCTAGGACTTCAAGTACAATGTTGAATAGGTATGGAGAAAGTGGACAGCCTTGTCTAGTCCCTGATTTTAGAGGGATTGCTTCAAGCTTCTGACCATTTACTTTGATGTTGGCTACTGGTTTGCTGTAGATTGCTTTTATCATGTTTAGGTATGGGCCTTGAATTCCTGATCTTTCCAAGACTTTTATCATGAATGGGTGTTGAATCTTTTCAAATGCTTTTTCCGCATCTAACGAGATGACCATGTGGTTTTTGTCTTTGAGTTTGTTTATATAGTGGATTACGTTGATGGATTTCCGTATATTGAACAATCCCTGCATCCCTGGGATGAAACCTACTTGGTCAGGATGGATGATTGTTTTGATGTGTTCTTGGATTCGGTTAGCAAGAACTTTATTGAGGATTTTTGCATCAATATTCATAAGGGATATTGGTCTGAAGTTTTCTATCTTTGTTGGGTCTTTTTGTGGTTTAGGTATCAGAGTAATGTGGCTTCATAGAATGAGTTGGGTAAAGTACCTTCTGTTTCTATTTTGTGGGATAGTTTGTGAAGAACTGGGATTAGATCTTCTTTGAAGGTCTGATAGAACTCTGCACTAAACCCATCTGGTCCTGGGCTTTTTTTAGTTGGGAGACTATTAATGACTGCTTCTATTTCTTTGGGGGATATAGGGCTGTTTAGATCATTAACCTGATCTTGATTCACTTTGGTACCTGGTATCTGTCTAGGAACTTCTCCATTTCATCCAGGTTCTCCAGTTTTGTTGAGTATAGCCTTTGGTAGAAGGATCTGATGGTGTTTTGGATGTCTTCAGGATCTGTTGTTATGTCTCCTTTTTCATTTCTGATTTTGTTAATTAGGATGCTTTCCCTGTGCCCTCTAGTGAGTCTGGCTAAGGGTTTATCTATCTTGTTGATTTTCTCAAAGAACCAGCTCCTTGATTGGTTGATTCTTTGAATAGTTTTTCTTGTTTCCACTTGGTTGATTTCGCCCCTGAGTTTGATTATTTCCTGCTGTCTAGTCCTCTTGGGTGAATTTGCTTCCTTTTGTTCTAGTGCTTTTAGGTATGTTGTCAAGCTGCTAATGTGTGCTCTCTCTAGTTTCCTTTTGGAGGCACTCAGAGCTATGAGTTTTCCTCTTAGAAATGCTTTCATTGCGTCCCATAAGTTTGGGTATGTTGTGGCTTCATTTTCATTGAACTCTAAAAAGTCCTTAATTTCTTTCTTTATTCCTTCCTTGACCAAGGTATCATTGAGAAGAGTGTTGTTCAGTTTCCACGTGAAGGTTGGCTTTCTATTATTTATTTTGTTATTGAAGATCAGCCTTAGTCCATGGTGATCTGATAGGATGCATGGGACAATTTCAATATTTTTGTATCTGTTGAGGCCTGTTTTGTGACCAATTATGTGGTCAATTTTGGAGAAGGTACCATGAGGTGCTGAGAAGAAGGTATATCCTTTTGTTTTAGGATAGAATGTTCTGTAGATATCTGCCAGATCCATTTGATTCATAATTTCTCTTAGTTTCACTGTGTCCCTGTTTAGTTTCTGTTTCCATGATCTGTCCATTGGTGAAAGTGGTGTGTTGAAGTCTCCCACTATTATTGTATGAGGTGCAATGTGTGCTTTGAGATTTACTAAAGTTTCTTTAATGAATGTGGCTGCCTTTGTATTTGGAGCATAGATATTCAGGATTGATAGTTCCTCTTGGAGGATTTTACCTTTGATGAGTATGAAGTGTCCCTCCCTGTCTTTTTTGATGACTTTGGGTTGGAAGTCAATCTTATCAGATATTAGAATGGCTACTCCAGCTTGTTTCTTCATACCATTTGCTTGGAAAATTGTTTTCCAGCCTTTCATTCTGAGGTAGTGTCTATCTTTTTCTCTGAGATGAGTTTCCTGTAAGCAGCAAAATGTTGGGTCTTGTTTGTGTAGCCAGTTTGTTAGTCTATGTCTTTATATCGGGGAGTTGAGTCCATTGATATTAAGAGATATTAAGGAAAAGTAATTGTTGTTTCCTGTTATTTTTGTTGTTAAAGTTGGCATTCTGTTCTTGTGGCTGTCTTCTTTTAGGTTTGTTGAGGGATTACCTTCTTGTTGTTTCTAGGGCGTGGTTTCTGTCCTTGTATTGGTTTTTTTCTGTTATTATCCTTTGAAGGGCTGGATTCGTGGAGAGATAATTCGTGAATTTGGTTTTGTCGTGGAATACTTTGGTTTCTCCATCTATGTTAATTGAGAGTTTGGCTGGGTATAGTAGTCTGGGCTGGAATTTGTGTTCTTTTAGTGTCTGTATAACATCCGTCCAGGATCTTCTGGCTCTCATAGTCTCTGGTGAAAAATCTGGTGTAATTCTGATAGGCTTGCCTTTATATGTTACTTGGCCTTTTTCTCTTACTGCTTTTAGTATTCTATCTTTATTTAGAGCATTTGTTGTTCTGATTATTATGTGTCGGGAGGTATTTCTTTTCTGGTCCAGTCTATTTGGAGTTCTGTATGCTTCTTGTATGTTCATGGGCATCTCTTTCTTTAGATTTGGGAAGTTTTCTTCTATAATTTTGTTGAAGATGTTTGCTGGTCCTTTGAGTTGAAAATCTTCATTCTCATCCACTCCTATTATCCGTAGGTTTGGTCTTCTCATTGTGTCCTGTATTTCTTGGATGTTTTGAGTTAGGATCTTTTTGCATTTTACATTTTCCTTGATTGTTGTGCTGATGTTCTCTATGGAATCTTCTGCACCTGAGATTCTCTCTTCCATCTCTTGTATTCTGTTGCTGATGCTCGTATCTATGGTTCCAGATTTCTTTCCTAGGTTTTCTATCTCCAGTGTTGCCTCATTTTGGGTTTTCTTTATTGTGTCTACTTCCCTTTTTAGGTCTAGTATGGTTTTGTTCATTTCCATCATCTGTTTGGATGTGTTTTCCTGTTTTTCATTAAGGACTTCTACCTGTTTGATTATGTTATCCTGTTTTTCTTTAAGGATTTGTAACTCTTTAGCAGTGTTCTCCTGCAATTCTTTAAGGGATTTTTGTGCTTCCTCTTTATTGTCTTCTACCTGTTTACCAGCGTTCCTTTGTATTTCTTTAAGTGTGTTATTAAAGTCCTTCTTGAAGTCCTCTATCATCATCAGGAGATATGCTTTTAGATCCGTGTCTAGCTTTTCCGGTGTGTTGGGGTGCCCTGGACTGGGCGAAGTGGGAGTGCTGGGTTCTGATGATGGTGAGTGGTCTTGGTTTCTGTTAGTAAGATTATTACGTTTACCTTTCGCCATCTGGTAATCTCTGGGGTTAGTTGTTGTCATTGTCACTGTTTAAAGATTGGAGCAGAAGCTGTGTTCCACTCACCAGCAGTCTCAAAATCCTGTGGCTGGGGTCGTGGGTAGCTGGTGGTACCCCGGTGCTGGTCCAGCAGGAAGAGGCCTGTGGTCCTACTCAGGCCGTTTTTCTGCTTCCCTAACTAATGCAGTCTCAGGTCCCGCGCGCAATTGGATTGGAGCAGAAGCTGTGTTCCACTCACCAGAAGTCTTAAGATCCTGTGGCGGGTGTTGTGGGTAGCTGGCGAGTGTCTGCGGACCCTGCACCCTAGCTTCCCAGGTGCTTTTCTCGCTTGCTAATTTCTATTTTCTCAATGCATTAAGTTCTTACCTGACACACACATATACCTTAATTCTATATCTATCTATATCTATATTATACATCTATAATCTCTCTCTATATATATATATACACACACACACCTTATTATGTCTGTCTCATTCCATTAATTGCCAATAACTTCTCTATTCAGTTTCTATGACCAAAATTGTCTCTACATATTGTCAAACATTTTTTACAGAGGAGAATAAATGGTTAAGAACTAAATTACTTCCCTTTTTAGGTCTTGGATGGTTTTATCCAGGGATCCATCCCATAATCAGCCTCCAAACGCTGACAACATTGCATATACTAGCAAGATTGTGTGGATAGGACCCTGATATAGCAGTCTCTAGTGAGACTATGCCGGGGCCTAGCAAACACATAAGTGGATGCTCACAGTCAGCTATTGGACGGATCACAGGGCCCCCAATGGAGGAGCTAGAGAAAATACCCAAGGAGCTAAAGGGATCTGCAGCCCTATAGGTAGAACAACATTATGAACTAACCAGTACCCCTGAGCTCTTGACTCTAGCTGCATATGTATCAAAAGATGGCCTAGTCGGCCATCACTGGAAAGAGAGGACCATTGGACTTGCAAACTTTATATGCCCCAGTAGAGGGGAACGCCAGGGCCAAAAAGTGGGAGTGGGTGGGTAGGGGGGTGGAGGGAGGGTATGGGGGACTTTTGGGATAGCATTTGAAATGTAAATGAGGAAAATACCTAATTAAAAAAATAAAAAATAAATGTTATTTTTAAAATGATGACAAAAAAAAACTAAATTACACAATCTGAGCTTGCACTGTCTAAATCTAACCTTTAGAATTAATCACATAATATATAATTCTTACCTCATCACATGAACTTGTCAAATGCTAAATGTTGCATTTTCCTAGTTCTATCTGCATTTAGAGAGTATATAAATATGTGTATTTTTACACTTATTGCCAGAACTTTAAATCTGCTGTTCTATATCATATGTGCTTACTTGTTGTCTTAGTCAGGGTTTCTATTCCTGCACAAACATCATGACCAAGAAGCAAGTTGGGGAAGAAAGGGTTTATTCGGCTTACACTTCCATACTGCTGTTCATCACCAAAGGAAGTCAGGACTGGAACTCAAGCAGGTCAGAAAGCAGGAGCTGATGCAGAGGCCATGGAGGGATGTTCTTTACTGGCTTGCCTCCCTTGGCTTGCTCAGCCTACTCTCTTATAGAACCCAAGACTACCAGCCCAGGGATGGTCCCACCCACAAGGGGCCTTTCCCCCTTGATCACTAATTGAGAAATGCCTTACAGTTGGATCTCATGGAGGCATTTCCTCAACTGAAGCTCCTTTCTCTGTGATAACTCCAGCTGTGTCAAGTTGACACAAAAATAGCCAGTACAATTGACCCCTTGTCAACTTGACACACAAACACATCACTAGTAAGCCTCAACCCTTACATTCTTATTCATCCCCAAGATCTAAATAACTTTAAAAGTCCCACAGTCTTTACATATTCTTAAAATTTCAATCTCTTTAAAATATCCATCTCTTTTAAAATCCAAAGTCTTTTTACAATTAAAAGTCTCTTAACTGTGGGCTCCACTAAAACAGTTTCTTCCTTCAAGAGGGAAAATATCAGGGCACAGTCACAATCAAAGCAAAAATTAATCTCCAACCGTCCAACATCTGGGATCCAACTCACGATCTTCTGGGCTCCTCCAAGGGCTTGGGTCACTTCTCCAGTCATGCCCTTTGTAGCACACACGTCGTCCTCTGGGCTCCAGATGCCTCTACTCCACTGCTGCTGCTGCTCTTGGTGGTCATCTCCTGGTACTGGCATCTCCAAAACACTGCGTGACCCCTTCAGTCCTGGGCCTTCAATTACAACTGGGGCTGCACCTTCACCAATGGCCTTCCATGGCCTCTCACAGTGCCGAGCCAGAGCTGCTGTGTGACCCCTTCACGCCTTCAAAACCAGTACCACCTGGGTGACCCTTACACATTACCAAGTCCCACTGCAGAAGGAGTACAACCTTGCCTATCTCTGGAACACAGCCTCTTTGTGCTTTCAGAAAACACTTCCCAGAAGATGTCACCTCAATGATGCTGGTCTCTTCTTAATCACCGCTAATTTCTTAGCTCCAGCTAACCAGCATCAATAGTCCCAGTAATGCAAAGTTTTTGCTCTAGTAGTTCTGGTATCTTGTTAATCACAGCTGATTCTTCAGCCCCAGCTAACCAGAACTACAAAATCTTCACAATCAAAACAGCAATGGCCCTGAAAAAAGTCTTTAATTTTCCCTCTGAAATTTCACAAGCCAGGCCTCCATCTTCTGCACTGTTCTTAACATTATCTTCCAAGCTCCTACACAACATCTGACAGAGCTCTTAACAACGAATGGATCTTCAAGCCCAAAGTTCCAAAGTCCTTCCACAGTCCTCCCCAAAACATGGTCAGGTTGTCACAGGAATACCCCACTTCTGGTACCAATTTGTCTTAGTCAGGGTTTCTATTCCTGCACAAACATCATGACCAAGAAGCAAGTTGGGGAAGAAAGGGTTTATTCGGCTTACACTTCCATACTGCTGTTCATCACCAAAGGAAGTCAGGACTGGAACTCAAGCAGGTCAGAAAGCAGGAGCTGATGCAGAGGCCATGGAGGGATGTTCTTTACTGGCTTGCCTCCCTTGGCTTGCTCAGCCTACTCTCTTATAGAACCCAAGACTACCAGCCCAGGGATGGTCCCACCCACAAGGGGCCTTTCCCCCTTGATCACTAATTGAGAAATGCCTTACAGTTGGATCTCATGGAGGCATTTCCTCAACTGAAGCTCCTTTCTCTGTGATAACTCCAGCTGTGTCAAGTTGACACAAAAATAGCCAGTACACTTGTGTTGTGTTATTTTAATTCCATAGAGTCAGAATTCCCATCATTCATTAAAACTGACTTTCCATATTATCTTATGCCTTGATTCTTTATTTATATCTTTCAATCTGTATATTCCCTGCTGGAACTTACATTTTGCAAAATTAGAAAGTGCTGTGACAATTAAGAAAATGTTTCCTATATCTTTTAATTTGGATGATAATCTTGACCTTGTATCAAAGATCACACATATTTAGTTTTATGTTAAGGATAATTATTCATAAATTTTTAATAAATTTTCTGCATTCTAAATCTTAAGGATTTGTTTATTCATTTATATTTACTTTTCTGTCTCTCATATATACTTCATTAACAATATAGAAATGGAAGCATAGAATTCATCATGTTGCCAAGTTAACCTAGGTCTCTTCAGACAATTTTTTTAAGGTTTGGAGAGAAAATGGAACACTAAGATTAGCAAACTAACAAAATCCTTATTGCTTCATTTGTTTTAGAATAGGAAATTAATGAATATTATTCATAATAAATAATCTATTTGCATTTTTAGTTTTTAGAAATGTTCTTGCAATCCTACCAAAATCTAAAAATAATCAAACATTTCTAAGACTGATGAATTATCTATGTTAATAAACAAATCCTAATAAGTTTGAGATTCAATCACACATTTTTTTAGCAACATTGACATATTTTGAGAAATACATTATTAGCCAGTTTTATCACTATACAAACATCAGTGTGTACTCATACACACAAGAACATTAGCCACTTCATGTCTTTTGATGTAGTCAAGAGACTTGGTATAAACGGCCCACATGAAATGACACAGTTTTCCACTAATATTCGTTTTTTTTTTGTTGTTTTATAAGTGTTGTCCTTTCTAAAAGAACAATAAAATGTACAAAGTAGAAATATAAGCCATGAGCATAGTCATTTATTATCATTATCACCTATGATTTATTGTCAATAATTGTATGCACTGTGCTTCTACTGATTGGCAGTGTAGTAGGTTTGATTTTGTCAGAAGCACAAATGACTGAGTAATGCTGTTACAGCACTGTGACAGTTATAGACTCACTGGGGATAGACATGATTCATCTTTATTGTAATTGCACCACTGTCTAATTTACAGTCTGTTATTGAAGGAATGCTGATGTGTAGGTGTGTGATCATATTGGTTTCATCAAGGTTGTTCATTACCCTTAAGGTCTAACTCCTTCAGTTGTTGTCACCCAAAATATGGGGTTCAAGCAAGCTGCAAAGATGACATTCCTGAAGCAATCACTCATTGGTAAGGACAGATAAAAGCAATACTGTCCTACTGCACACTAGAATATTTACCTGTGATTTTGGTATGGCAATGTGGTACACAAGTGTAATCCCTGGAGGATGGTGATGCAGGACAATCAAAATTTCTAAGTTGTTCTGGGATACACAGTGAGACTTGTTTGAAAACAACATATTAGTAGTCTGTCTGTCTGTCTGTCTGTCTGTCTGTCTGTCTGTCTCTCTCTCTCTCTCTCACACACACACACACATAATATATTTCAATATGATTTTTAAGTGCTAGTCCTTTGATACATGGTATTTTCCACTTAATTATATTCATATATTCTGAAAAGTGCAATTAAGGCTCATTGTTAAATATAATTAATTAGATACATAATGTTGGTTAATCACTATTTTTGATGTTTTTGACTATACCACAAGTCAAAGAGTTTGATTTCAGAGCTCATTAATACTTCCATTAATTTTTCATTTCAAGACCAGAAACAGTATATTTTCAAAAAATAACCCAAGTTCTGAATAACTCTAATCAATACCTTCATATTAAATTATTACCCATACACAATCATTCTTTGTAAGTTCTCACTCTATTTAAGCCCCTTAAACAAGTCTGTTATGATTTCTATGCCCTAAAGGGAAACATGCCTCTACTTTCATTATTTTCTTACTTTGTGTTATGCTCTGTTCCTGAGGCATGCCATTGACCTCTTAAAAATAGTAAAACATCTAACATTCCTAGCCCTCTTCACTTGTTCCATTTGCAATGTGTCTTTCAAGGCCCACTGTGCAGTGATAGTATCATGGTTGATCCTAGAAACTCAGCCAATGGACCTAGAACTAGTAAAGTCATGGACCTTAGAAAAATTATTAGTAAGTGTTAATTTCAAAGCTATTTACAACTTTCAGGGATTGTTAAGATTTTTACTCAAGTAAAAAAAAGGGGGGGGAATGTGCTACTTCTTAATGTTCAGTAGAAATTTATTCCTTGCTATCACTTTAAAATATACCTGAGAATTACTGGTTATAGAATTCATGAAAATTGTATTTAGAGAGTAATTTCATATTGACATCAACAACTTCTGCCCTTTTGCAAACTCAGTATCTGGAGAATATTTTTATAGGAGACAGTTAGAAAGAATTTCTTATTTCACAACATTTTTGGTGATGTTTTTTCTAGTGTGTAAGATACAGGAGCTGAAAGGAAGTATGAGGAATTTCTATAAAGAAGACTAAATTTATTTTGAATAATATTTTATGGGACACATCACTGTAATAAAATATTTTAATATCTCAAATTGATGTATAGTTTTTCTGCCATACTACTACAGTCAAAATACTGAATTTTAATACATGTGTAGGAACAACTAAGTTATTTTGTTACATCTTCCATAGATTATAATTACCAATATAATAATCTTAGTAAAGTTATAAAGTTATACAGCCATTGCAACATCCATTGTAGAATACTCATGTGGTTAAGTTCATTGTTTCATTGGAGTATAATATTACATTGTATAGGTATGCCACATTTTATATGCTAGCCAGTGGTAGAATGTTTTTTTTAATTCATTTCTGAGAATATTCTAGATAGATTTCATAAAGAAATATATCTTCCATGAATAAAAACTATTCTAGAAACCCTTTTTAAAATATTTAAAGAGATTTTTGAAATATGACTGGACCATGTTTAAAGGGTATTGAGGGTAACCTATTTACAGCACAGGCACTCTGCTACAGAGGGTGGGACTGCAGAGCTACTGAAGACTTGTATATCAGGAGCTAGCTATGGAGAATGTGCCACTTCTTTGTACAGCATTTCATGTTAATTTTCCCATGTATATCTAGCAGATTAAGACAAGTTATAGCCTATGGGTCAAGCCCACTCTGTGTCCTGTTTTATATGCAAGCTAGCAATTATGTGGGGGAAAGAATTCTTTGTATTATTTTTAATAAGGAGTATGTGAGTGTGTCTGTGCGTGACAGTATATGTCGATTGGGACACATGTGGTTGGAGGCCAGAGGTATGTTGTGAGTCAACTGGCATAAGTACAGAGAAATGAACTCAAGTACTATATAAAAGCAATATATTCTCTTAACCACTGAGCAATCTCTCCAGTCTTAATCTAGAGAGATGGCTTATGCAGTAAGAGGGCATTTTGGTTCTTATACAGAAATGGTCTTTTTTTTTTTTTTTTTACTAACACCCAAATAGCTCACAGTGGATTGTAGCTACAGTTCTGGGTAATCTAGCATTCTTGAATACCAGGCATACCTGTGGTACATGTACATCCACGCAGAGGTAATATACACACATAAAACAAAAACAAATGAATCTTTAAAAGAGGAGTATTCGATTTAAAAAAAAAAAACAAAACAAAACAGAATGCAGCTTTCAAGGACTAATATACTTGTTTTGTATCCATGAGAAGAAAATAGTATGTTGTATATAGGGTTGAAACAAAAATTTGTTAACCAGATCCTAGCATAATTCTATGTGTACAGTGGCTTCTTGCTTTGTGTATTTCATCTGATCTTCCATTCATATTGGAAGTACATCCATTGATTTTGACTGATGGTTGATTCATGTTGCTAGTGGATGATGTTCTCTGCTCCCTGGGAAGTCAGCTGGGACTGTTTACCAGCACACCTGCACTTGACATTTCTATGCAGTTTATACTTCATTTTCTCACAGCAGGGTTCTTGAGGCTTAAATGAAGTATGCTAACAGTAAACATTCCAAAAGGTGCAGGAAGAGGCTGCAATGTTTTCCATACATAGCCTTAGAAATTATAGAGCTTAATTTCTGCTGCATTTTATTTGTATTTTTTGTTTTAGTAGATACTGTCTTTATTTACATTTCAAATGTCATCCCCTTTCCTAGTTTCCTCCCTGAAAATCCCCTATTACCTCCCCACTCACCCTGCTCCCCAACCCACCCACTTCTGCTTCCTGGCCCTGGCATTCCCCTATACTGGGGCATAGAACCTTCACAAGACCAAGGGCCTCTCCTCCCACTAATGACCGACTAGGCCATCCTCTGCTACATATGCAGCTAGAGACACAAGTTTCACCATGTGCTTTCTTTGATTGGTGGTTTAGTCCCAGGGAGCTCTGGGGTTACTGGTTAGTTCATATTGTTGTTCCTCTTATAGGGCTGCAAACCTCTTTAGCTACTTGGATACTTTCTCTAGCTCCTTCATTGGGGACCCTGTGCTCTGTCCAATGGATGACTGTGAGCAGCCACTTCTGTATTTGCCAGGCATCAGCTAAAATTCAATGTGGCAAGTGTCCAACAAAATTGTGAGTGTTAAGTGTCATTCTTTGTTATTGATACCTCTGGAGACTCACTGGCATATTCCTCTAATAGAACGACCACAGTTGTGCCTTTCCATCCCAATACAAAATATACCCAGCTCCTTTTAAGACACTCAGTGCTTCGAATCATTACTTTATCAAAACAGATTTAAAATATAGATATTTATCCCCACATCAGTCAATTGTGAATTAGATTTATTAATTAAGATGCTACTTTATCAGAAGATCTGAAAAAAAAAAGACAGTTTTCCTGCCTCCTACATCTTTAGTACCGAATGGTGGGATGTGATTAATGTCATGAACAAGATCATTCAAAGTGATAAAAGGAAGGAAACAGTAGTCCCTGCTTGATGCCAGTGGGGCTCAGGGACTTCTGTGTTCTGGTTTCAGAGACATGTGCTCATGGAGGGCCAGGTTTGTTCCTTGGCATTTACTTCACATTCTTTTTTTTTTTTTTTTTTGGTTATTTTATTTATTTACATTTCAAATGTTATCCCCCTTCCCAGTTTCCCCTCCCCCTCAGCTGTGCTTCTATGAGGGAGCTCCCTCACCCACCCACCCCCTGCCTCACCACCCTAGCATTCACCTAAGCTGGGGCATCAAGTCTTCACAGGACAAAGAGCCTCCCCTCCCATTGATACAAGATAAGGCCATCCTCTGCTACCTTTGCAGCTGGAGCCATGAGTCCCTCCATGTGTATTCTTAGGTTGGTGGTTTAATCTCTGGGAGCTCTGGGGGACCGGGGGTCTGGTTGGTTAATATTGCTGTTCTTCCTCTGGGGTTGCAAACCCCTTCAGCTCCTTCAGTCCTTCCCCTAACTTGGTGGAGCCACACTTTTTCTTCCATAGTCAATGCCTCATATTCACAACCTAGGACCTACTTATAGAAATGTAACTAACATATTTGAAATTGGGGTTGTAGAGATGGCTCAGCAGTAAAGAGCAGTCAGTTCCTGCTGAAGACCCATGTTTGATACTCAGCACCCAAGTCCTGTGTTTCAAACAAACTGTAGTGCCCACATCTGTGGGCATCTGCAGTCATGTGCGCATAACTCACACAGACAGACAGACAAACATATACATACAAAATATTGATGTAAATTTTCTTATATATTATTTAAATACACAGGTAACTTTAACTTTTTCAAATTTTATTTTTTATTTTTTGGTCTTTATTTTATTTTATTTTATTTATTTTCTTTTTTTTAGATATTTTCTTCATTTACATTTCAAATGTTATCCCCAAAGCCCCCTATCCCTTTCCCTGCTCCTCAACCCACTCACTTCTGCTTCCTAGCCCCGCCATTCCCTTGTACTGGGACATATGATCTTCGAAAGACCAAGGGCCTCTCCTCCCATTGAAGGCCAACTAGGCCAACCTCTGATACATATGCAACTAGAGACACAGCTCTGGTGGGTACTCAACAATATGAACTAATCAAAATTTATTTTTAATGGTAGTTTTTTTTTTTCCGTTTTTTCAAGAGAGGGTTTCTCTGTATAGCCATGGCTGTCCTGGAACACACTATAGATCAGGCTGGCCTTAAACTCAGAAATGCCCCTGCCTCTGCCTCCCAAGTGCTGAGATTAAAGGCATGTGCCACCACTGCCTGGCTTAATGATGGTTCTTAAATGCTTTAACCTCCCACCACCCACCAGAAGTAGTGGAAAATAAAGGATACAGAGGGAAATGGACCTGTTTAGAAAGGTTCTTTGGAGAAACTTCCATATGTGTTGTTTGGAAATTGGTAGATCAATTCACAGGTTAGCAGCAGCAGCTTGATCTTCTGGCAAACACTTTATGGATACACCAGTAGTCTAATTCGATAGAGTCAGGTTAGCAACAGTGGTGAAATGACCTAGCAGAGAAAGTCAGGCCTCAGCCTTTGCTGCAGTCAACAGAAGGGGCCAGCAGGAAAGCCAGTTGAAGTTCTTGGCTGCATATCTCTCAGGGAAGCAAAGATCAGTGAAGACATGAGACCCACAATCGTTGCACAGGTAGTGGTAGCACAAGTCAAGTTCTGTCTCCATCACTGCATCGAATGCTATTTATAGCCTACAAACATCATGTGCCCTCTATGTGCCTTGCTTCAGCATAGGTCTTGCCTTAACATGAGTCTTGCCTAAGCACATTCATCCACTCAGCCGGAGTACATGGAGTCCTGAATATTCAATGCAAGGCAGACCAATATATGCATGTTATTAGCAAATAATCCTTCATGACATGTCTTATCTTGTTTCTTGCTTTAACCAAATATCCTCTCTCCTGTGTCTGCTTCAGTGAAACCTTCCTTCATGATTCTGCTTTAGTCTTTCACCAGTGTCCACTTAAGGAAAACACTCATTCACATGTTTGCCCTTGCAAACACTATTCAACACAAATGACTCACAAAGAATCCTTGAGTTTCCACTTCATATATTCCTCCACCCAACCACACATCATATCTTTCTGGACGGTTTAGCCCAGTAATATCCCTAACTCTTACTCTACATGCATCTTTCTCCATGCAACAGGTGTTGCCTGGGTCCCACATCCAGTGCCTGACCTTGTCTGGCCATACCAACCTGTACTTTAGCCCTTTTCTAAGATGCAATCAGGACTCTGCTTAATTGGCAATATATCACAGGACCTCTTCATCCAGCCATGTCTCCCACATCCTTCTCCAGAGTATAGCCTAGTGAGTCTCCCTAACCTTTCCCATCTATGTTCCCTTCTCAACCAACATTATTTAGCCTAGGCCTAATGTAATAAGTCCTATCTGCACCAAAATCAATCTAAAGGTGTTTGCCAAGACTCATTCTACCTATCATCTAAGACATAGGCCCATCCCCCATGATATACAAAATTTTGCCTAGTGAAATTATCCCCACACTCCATTAGGATCAGGAGGCCAATTATGCAGAGCAGCCCAGCCCTATCTCCCTACATGACTTTATTCCATACAAGTAATTTCCAACTTCTAAACCCACTCCCACATCCTCTATTGTTCCCCAATCTGCTCTATTATCAGATTAGAACTGACAAAAGAAGTCCACATGCCCATCCAGCATTGCAAAAATACCAAAAATACAAAATATCAAGTCAATGTCTTCTCTTCCAAACCTACTAGATCTGTAGACATGATGGAACAAGAGTCACCTTTATGGGCCATAGGGAAAAGAATTTAAAGGAATGAATAGATTATAGTACACTTGATCTTAGCCAAAAGGCTGAGAAGTGATCAAATGGATTATAGTAAATAATAAAGAGGGCATAAAGAAAATGCTCAATGAAACTAAAGAGGAAGAATTTAAGGAGAATAAATGTCTGAGTGGTATCCAAGACATAAGCATAGGCTGATAGAAACGATACAGACAAACCAAGACTTCAGAGCAGAATTAAATAAAGTGATAGCAACATTGAAGAGGTCTCAAGCTGAAATGAAGATGAAATTGAAAAATCCAACACCTCAACTGCAAAACTCAAAGAAAAGCCTTATAAGTAGAATGGCTCTAAAACATAGCTGACTAGGTCTTGAAGATAAAGTAGAGGATCTAGACCAAATAAGAAAGGGATATGAAATTTTAATTTCAAAACCAGAAAGGAACATATAGAAATTGTGGAACACTATGCAGAAAAGAACCAAACAACAAACATTTGAATAATAGGCATAGATGAATGAGACAAATTCCAAGACAGTGGCATAGATCAGACTTTCAACTACATCTGAGAAGAAAACAACCCAAAACTAAGGAAAGATACACTCATAGAGATAGAAGAAGCACATAGAACACCAGATAAGGCCAGAGGAGAAGATATCCATAGCATATCATAGTTATAACACTTTTTTTACATAGCAAAGTATACTGAAAAAACAGAAGTTACATATAAAGGCAAACCAATCAGACTAACAGTTGGTTTCTCTTTGGAAACTTTAACAGCCAGAAGAGATATAATGCATTCTAAGTCTTAAATGACCACAATGGTCAGTCTAGGCTACCATGCCTTTCAGGTACAGGGTACAGAGATTCCTGAGTTGCAACTGACCCTAATGCCTCCTCTCTGAAGTACACCTTTCCTGGTACCAGAAGCTTCCATTTAAGTGTCCAAAAAGAAGGAAGCAACCAGCAGTCCTGCCCAGATATTATGCATGCATAATAACTTTAAGGGTTCAATACTAGCTCACATACCTTGAAGTAACCAACAGCTCTCTAATTGGACTTTCTTTTTTTTTTTTTAACTAGGTATTTATTTCATTTACATTTCCAATGGTATCCCAAAAGTCTCCCACACCCTCCCCCACCCACTTCCCCACCCACCTACTCCCACTTCTTGTCCCTGGTGTTCCCCTGTACTGAGGCATATAAAGTTTGCACTGATCAATAGTCCATCTTCTGATACATATGCAGCTAGAGACACGAACTCTGGGGGGGGGGGGGTACTGGTTAGTTCATATTGTTGTTCTACCTATACGGTTACAGATCCCCCAGCTCCTTGGGTACTTGCTCTAGCTCCTCCATTGCGGGCCCTGTGATCCATCCAATAGCCGACTGTGAGCATCCACTTCTGTGTTTGCTAGGCCCTGGAACAGTCTCACAAGAGATACTATATCAGGGTCCTTTCAGCAAAATCTTGCTGGTGGATGCAATGGTGTCTGCGTTTGGAGGCTGACTATGGGATTCAACCCACTTAAGAGGAAAATTATCCTGGTACCAGAAACAGCCAATTATTCAGTGCTAGTGAAGTCATGGATCTTGGATGAGAACCTACAACCACGACTTCATTAAACTAGCATAATCCATGACTTCATTATAATGATTTGTGCTATACCCACAGATAAGTGGAGTTCTTACACATCATGAAGGAAACTTCTCTTTTTAACAGATAGAGATGGTTAGAGAAAGCCACAACCAAACAAAATTAAGAGTTGTGGAGTCTGTTCTCAAAGACTGTATTTTCAAAAAAACCTCTTGTACCTCAGGTTTAGGAAACATTGTGGAAGAGGGGTAGACAGATTGTATGAGCCAGAGTTATCAGATAGTTTGATGTGAAACTATGTTTTCTAGTAACAATGGAAACTACATCTAGAAATTCTCATTAATAGAAATGCTTAAACATGATCTGAAAGAGGACAATATCAACAGGTATGCTAAGGTTGGAGGAGAGCAAGTCCACAAAAGCTCAACCCTATAGAAAGATCTACAAGCAACTAATGAATGATAGAAATGGAGAAAAAGTCTTACTTAACCAAGGAAAAGCACACTAATTGGTTATTCATAGAAATGGTCAACCCTGACAACATATTAATAACACTATAGAAAGTGAGAAGGTTGTATTTAGAAATATAAATGTTTATGTGTGTCTGTGTGTGTTTACACATTGCAATAATTAATAAAAATAGGCCATGAATTTGAAAGATGGCAAAGAAGTATACATGAAATAATTTAGAGAGAAGAAATAGGGGGAATAATGTAATTATGTTATCATATCAAAAATAATAATAGTCAACAACAATAGTAATAAGAAATAGACTTTGGCATATTTTTATTTGCACTCTCTGATCCATACATTGAAGGTTGGTACAATTATTTCAGATATTAATCTGATATATTAAATTGAAAAATTTTTCTTAAAATCAATCTACATCTACATTTCTTTTCTAAGATAGTACTTTTCTACCTGGGTCACTAAAGAAGTTTTTAATGTTATGAGTTTTTTCATGTTCAGGAAAGAAAATCATGAAAGCACATCCTTAATATCTTGGAAAATATTTCCTCTAGCTGAGAGGGTCTAAGAGACATATTCTTGTTATTCTTAGAACTTTGATGTGGGAGGAGACAAAGGAGAAGTACAGAGGGTCAGGAAATTGAACAGAGATGTGTAGCAGTGGGAGATGAGGAACTGGGGGTAGCCATTAGAAAGTCCCAGATGCCAGGAAAGCAAGAGGCTCCCAGGACCCAACAGGGCTGGCATTAGCTGAAATTCCCAATGAAGTGGAGAGAGAACCTATACTGACCATATCTAGAGGTTATGCTTGGCTGCCAGTTGAGGAATGGAGCCACACACGTATCTCAAAAATATTAACACAGAATTGTTCTTATCTAAAGGAAATTCAGGGACAAAGAGTGGAGCAGAGGGTTGGGGAGCAGGGTGGGGAGGGGATAGGGGGGCTTGGGGATAGCATTTGAAATGTAAATGAAGAAAATATCTAATTTAAAAAATGCTTAAAAAAAAGAGTGGAACAGAGACTAAAAGAAAGGCCATCCAGAGACTGCCCCACCTAGGGATCCTTCCCATCAGCAGACACCAAATCCTGACACTATTGCTGATGCTATAAAGCTCTTGCTGGCTGGGGCCTGGTGCTTCTGTCTCCTGAGAGGCTCTGCCAGAGCCTGACCAATACAGATGTGGATGCTCTCAGCCACTAGTGCACCTGAGCACAGGGCTGCAATGGAGGAGTTAAGGAAAAGACTAAAGAAGCTGAAGGGGTTTGCAACCCCATAGGAAGAACAACATATCAAGCTACTAGATCCCCCTAGAGCTCCCAGGGACTAAACCACTAACCAAAATGTGTACATGGATGGACCCATGGCTCCAACTGTTTACATGGCAGAAGATGGCCTTATCTGTCATCAGTGGGAGGGGAGGCCCTTGGTTCTGTGGAGACTTGATGCCCCAGTGTAGGGGAATGTGAGGGTGGTGAGGAGAGAGTGGGTGGGTGGGTGAGCACCCTCATAGAGGCAGGGGAAATGTGGGGATGGGATAGGGAGTTTGAGGAGGGGAAACTGGGAAGGGGAATAACATTTGAAATGTAAATAAACAAAATAACCAATTAAAAAGAAAAGAAAAGAAAAGAATTCCTTTTCCTTTCTAGTTATGGAAGTCTCATTGAACTATCTTACCTCTTTCTGAAGTTTTAAAAGAACTGAAAGAGTCTACTAAAGCTCTCTAAATCTCAAATTTACCTGGAGTCCACATTTTACCCAAAGATTGAAGAATTTTGGTGTTTGCCCACATGTATATCTTACTTTGAAAACCCTGCGTTTTCTGGAGGGGACTGGGTGCAAACACACAAAACAAAACAAACAAACAAAACAAGACCGTATTTTTGAGCAAGGAAGTCTTTCTTCCAGTTCATCTAAATTTTGTTAAATGTTTTCTTAGCACTCTGTGAATCTTCCTTCTTTCTCTGTCTGTACTCTTTTCATATGCAGCCTAAAATACCCCCCCCCCCCCCCGGCATTGTCAATATTCTTCTGGGAAAAAATTCTTTGCTGTATCAATGTTCTCTGGTAAAAAATTTTGATACCCCAGACAATAATATACCAAATAGGGTCAATGGTAGGATTGCTCAATCTATGGTAAAGGAAACAATGGAGCACATATTGTTTGTAGGGAGTTAATGGATACAGACAATATGGTTCATTTACACAATGGATTACTACTCAGATATCAATAACGAGGACATCCTGACCTTTGCAAGCAAATGGATGGAACTAGAGAATATCATCCTGAGTGAGGTAACTCAGACTCAAAAGGGCATACATGGTATGTGGATGAGGAGGGGCCAGGAATGAAATATGGACCGTAAAAAATAAATTACAAATAAAATAAAATTAAAAAGAATAAAAAATCATACTGAAACAAAGTAAAAGCCATTCTTTATATTATTGCTGGGAGGGAGCAATGGTCAACAATGTTATTAAAAACATTTCTCCCTGTAGACTGCTCTCACTATTTTCTCTTGTGGATATCATTCCCAAGATTGTATAATGGCCTGTGGCAAGAACTTTTACAGGTGTAATTAATGTCTCTAATCAGTAATGCATAGACGCATGATCAAACTAAGCACTTCCTAAGGGGATATAGTGGTCAGAGTCAGAAAGTGAGTATTTAACCTTGCTAGCATTGAAAAATACATCCAGTTTATGAATCAACTGTAAGTGCTATGATTTTATAAGGCTGCACAGCTGCAGTGTGCCTGAATTTTTGTTTTAAGTTACCAAATATATCATACTTTTACTTCAGTATAAAAAATTACTCTACCTGGGTTGATATTTTGCTGTATTATGGATTACAATGGTATAACAGTTTATGAATATACAGTAGTGTTAAGCTACAAAATCCATTGGTATATTATCTTGTTTACCATATTTTGTGCTGTTCTTGAGTAAATAAAAAAAGTCAATATAAGAGATAAATACAGGGTTCTCTAGATACATACCTGAAGAAAAATTGTCCTTGAAGGTTTTGAGATCTGTTCTATCATGGTGACATCTGTGCTGGGCCTAGAAGATAAATAAATAAGACAGGAAGACAAAGGAGAAAGGATATTCTGGTTGGCATGCTTTGGTCAGAGAAAACTGTATGCATGGAGCTATGGAGAGGAAACAGAATGTGAAGTAATGTCACCTCACAATTACATTCACTAATAATAATTTTATATTATTAAAATATAAGTGCTATCTTGGTTAGAGATTTTACTAATGTGATAAAAAAAATAATGACCAAACCCAGCTTGGTTAGGAAAGGTTTAACTTCATCCTGTAACTTTCTGGTTACATCCCATCACCGAGAGACATCAGAGCAGGATCTCAAGGCAGCAACCTAGAGAATGGAAATAAAGAAGGTGATATGGAGGAATGCTGCTTCCTTAATTGCTCATTGTGGTTTGCTTAGCCTCCTTTCTCATATAACCCAGGACTTCCTGTCCAGCACCCACATTATACCTGGCCCTACCAAACCAATTATTGATCAAGAAAATTAACCAGAGACCTTGCCTATAGACAGCTAATGGAGTCAGTTTCTCTTGACAGATCCTTATATTTTGGATCAAATTGACAAGGAAACAATGAAGACAACTGACCTCTTTGTCTTCTTGACACATCAGTGAAAACACAACCCTTCCTTTCTTGTTTATGTCCAAATTCTTTTATAAAGTATTCTAACTTTCTAAGTACCACAGTCTTAAAAAATAAATCAGTCTAAAATTTCAGTTCCTCTGATATGCTCAAAGTATCTTCAAAAGTTCAAAATATAAAACACACAAAAATCTTTCCAAAAAACCATAGTCTTTATAAAATATCCCAAATATCTCAACTATGACTTCCTGTAAAATCCAGAATACAAGCTAAATACCTTTTTTTATTCTAAGACACAAGAATCAAGGCATGGTCACATTCAAAGCAAAACAAAATCCAAGTTCAATAGAGTAAAGCTCAGAGATATGTGTTTGGGACTCCTGAGCTTCTGAGCTACAGGGGCCTAAGAATCTCTACTTCTCTGACTCCATAGCACATGGGGCTTGTCTCATAGGCATAGCTGCCTCCATTTCATATCTGCTCTCTCTTTAATGCTGTTCTGTGGGAAGCCACATATGCCATTACAAGATGGCGCTGGCTACCGCTGGCCACCCCACCCATGAATATGGGTAAACAACCAATTTGCACATGTGCAAAAGAGTTTTTTGCCGAGTCACTGCCTGGCCAGAGGCATGTTAATGAGGTACTGAAATCATAATCAATCAGGTGTAGACATGCCTCTCCTAGGCCCATATAAGCAGCGCCAGTTCTGGGGCTCGGGGTCTTTCGCATTCGCAGTAAAAGCTCTCCCAATAAACGTGTTGCAGAAGGATCCTGTTGTGGCGTATTTCTTGCTGGCGAGACGGGCATCTACATTGTTCTATGTTACAAGTACGTCCAGGATGATGAGCTTGCCACTGAAACTGGACTGCAGTTTTACCAATCACCTCTCCTTAGTTTTCTTCAGGGAACCCGGCTCTACTATATTATTGCCATGGCTTACATTTACTTGTGACTCTTACAAATGTGGAGCCACCAATAAACTAAGGTTTCATCTTCACCAATGGCCTCTCCTAGCCTCTCAGAATGCCAAGTCTTAGTTGATCTCCCTTATTCCTTTCATGCCTGATATATGCCGGCCTGCGGCTTACAAGGACCAGGTACACCAGGGAGGCAGGCTGAGGCTGAAAGAGACTTAGAGGGCGAGAGGTTAATGGAGCCTAGACATGATTCTGTTCAAGGCTCTTCCTTTACTAAGAGTTTGCTTATTAAAGGGGGGAAGGCCCATCCCCCTTCAGTCCATTCTTGGTGTCTGGAGGCAGCCTGTAGGTGATGTGCAGAATAGGATGTTCCTCTGGAGTTTATCAGGTGCTTCTCAGCAGGTAGCAATGTCTTGGAGAGAGCAGTGGCAGTTGGCAGAACAAAAGAGTCATCTGGGTCGGAAGGCTCCACCTTAGGTAATTTCCTTCACAGTGGCAGTTAGGTCAAAGTCTGGATCAGCCTACTTCAGGGCTGAGGGAGGCTACACATGCCTTCAAAACTAATACCACCTTGCAAACTCTTATACATTGCCAAATTTGGCTACCATCATGAGGGACACCCTTGACCTTCTCTGGGCCACAAAATCTATGTCGTTACCCTGAGGAAGCATGTGCCATGAGTTATACCTCTATCATTTATGCCGTTTTTGAGCATTATTTTCCCACTTCCTACATTAATCTACAGACACCCCAATGTTTTTTTTCTAGTTCAAAATTCTAAACTCCTTGTATAATATTTCTCTAAATAATACCTTATTCCTGGTACTAATTTCTAACTTCATGTTTCCATTGCTGTGATAAAATATCATGATAAATAGCTACATGGGGAAGAAAGGATATATTTTATCTTATATCTTGGGTCACACTGTATCCATTGAGATAAGTCACAGCATAAACTCAAGGTGAGGAATATGGAGGCAGGAACTGAATCAGAAAACATAGAATGCTGCTTGATGGATAACTATTTAAATCTTGCTCAGCCTACTTTTGTGTACAAGACTCTTCACTGTGACTTGGATGCTCCAACATGAATCATTAATCAAGAAAACACTTCCCTCTCTCCTACAGAGAATCTAATGTAGGCATTTGCTCAAACAAGCTTACTCTTTCTAGATAGCTCTAGCTTTGGTTAAGTTGAGGACATATACATCTCACAAGAAGTCACTGGGCACATTAAAGACAATATCTTGTGCTTCTGAACTTTCTTGTTGTTTAATACCATATAAACTATGAGAGTAGGTCAAAGAATTTAGAAATAAAAGAAATACATATTTCTTCAGCCATAATAGCAGCATCAGGTAAAATGATATTTACAGAGTTTTGATGTCTGCATGATTTAGACTGTTATAATTGCTTTCATGTTAAAGGACTCAAATCATTAGCTTGTGAGAATCCCTGTACATTTAAACTGTTGTACATATAAAACTATGTGTTTTATACTTTAAAACCTTATAACACATAATAAAAATTTATGTCATTCATGAAGGAAAAATCATTTAACTGTAATGTGTAAGATATTTAAGATTAGACAGGAAATTTTAAATAGTGCTATTTATTTTATCATTGTATTTTTGTATGAAACTAGGAGAAAAATCAAAAATAATTTCAGTGACAATCATTTTAACAACTTGAAACACACAGCTACAGTATTCAAACACTATTTTTCAAGTAACTCATCATTATTGTGCCTTTTCTCCCTCATTCAGAGAATAATTCAGAAATTTGAGCAACCAGAGTAATCACAGGAGAAGTCACCAGGATTTACAATTAATAATTAAGAAAATGAACTTTTCCTAGTTTATATAACTTATGGAATTCATCAAATGAAGCCTAATTTTTAGGAACATTCTTCATTTTCTTGTTTCCATTTAACCTTGACTGTTGTCTTACTTATTATGTTTAAATACTTTTTCTATTAGGGAGTTGGGGGTCAAGACCTCACACAATCACATAATCTCCTATTTGGGATCAAAGGCAGAGTTCAGTTAGACCACTTCTCTGTTGTTTCATATCTTTGAATCTTAAGACTTCTGGTATGACCCCTGTGATTGTTAGAAATTTCTTTGCTGCTTAGAAGTGGTTCTTTTAAGTCTGCTGTCTGAAAAGGCTCTTTACCCTGAATTAAGATTCACAAAATGCATATAGATTACAGCTATTCATTCTCCCTCTTTTCCATTCTTTTTAAAAATAGGTATTTTATTGGTTCTAGGAAGGCTTGATGCCCCACTGAAGGGGAATGCTAGAACAGGGAAGCGGGAGTGGGTGGGTTGGTGAGCAGGTGGAGGGGGAATGGAATACAGGGTTTTCAGACCAGGAAAGACTATAACATTTGAATTGTAAATAAAGAAAATACCTAATAAAAATAGATACCCTGTCATAAATATAGCTTTGATGATAGAAATCCAGTATACTAGGTGATTTTCTGGTAACTTAATGCTTGAGTACAGGTTCGAGTTTAAGTTTTATTTTTAAAAATCTCTCTGTGATGAGGAAGGCTCAGTATTGATGTACAAGAAGTAAAAGGCATTAAATCATCACCTGGCTTAAGGCAATTGTCTTACAGTTTCCTAGTAACATTTTTTATGTAGTTGAATTTTCAATAAATGATAGTTTTATTTGTACCCAAAAACTATCATACAAATTTGTTGACTCAATTTTAAGATGATTATGATTCCCAAAGGTTAGAATGGTATTATGAGTGTATTGAAGCGATCTGAGTTATCTGGTATATCTGTGCCTAGTCCTTCCAGAAAAAAATGAAGGGCTATGTTGCATTGTCTGTTCTTATTTGGCAGAACAAAAGAGCCAGGAAGCTTGTAACTTGAAATGAATCTTTTCATTTCCATTTAATGGTCAGTGTCAAATAATTTAAAGTCAGTAGATAGGAAATTATCCTGACTCTGTCTTTCTAAACTCTCCAAGGAATATAACAATAATTAAGACATTTTTAAAACAAGAACAAACATTATGGCAATCTTATACTCACCAGAGGTGGTTTGTTCCTCTTTTATCATGGTTATCTTAAATGGGTAACAGTGTGCTGTTACAAAGAGGATGGTTTGCCACTGATTAGCAGTTTAGATGCTCCACTGGCCTGTCTCCATATGCAGACAGTGCCGTATGGTGTACTTGAACTTATGAGGTACAGAAACATGTAGCTTCCTTTTAACTCTGAACTGATAAAAGTTAAAACATATGGTGGAATACAAAAGAAACCATATAGGGTTTCTTACATATTACCTTATATTTCTTTACTTTCATTTTTCAAGATTATTTTTGCTTTAAATTGCTTGTATATGTACATGTTCTTAAGTGACGGTATTTGTAATTAGTGAAGGTGCCTAGAGAGACCAGAGATATTTGATTCCCCTGGAGCTAGAAAGAAATAAACCTACGTTTCTCAGTGTTCCTGTGAAAAGCTACCATCTCCTAATAGAAATGTATATGAAAAATTGGAGTAGCTAAATATAAAGGTTTGTAGCCATCTGTATAAATTAATTACACTGATGTAAGTGTATGTGGTGCTGTAGAATTCCTTAAGTCCTTAGGTCATAATTCAATGTGTCAGAAAGACAATAGGACTATTAACCCCACATGTTTACACTTCAAATAAATGAAGGTCAAGTACAGGGCTACTTCTAGGTTACAAAGGTTAAAAGCAGTCATGTTTGTGTGACACTTAGACAAACATAGATGAAGATGAGAATGTAAGATGTTTCTCTGGGCTGCAAAAGAGTAGGCTTCCCTTACTCTACATATAAATCCAATGTTCTATGCCATCAAATTCCACTGGATAAAATTTGCACGCAGGAAACATTTTTACTGTCTTGTATTGCTTCAACTCACAGGATAAGAATCAGAGCGTAGAGGCAGAGCATCAAAAGTCCTTGTTTTTTTAAGTGACTAATCATGTCCCATTTTGAATTACTGTGTAAATTCTTATAAAATTAATAAAAAGAAATAATAAAACTTTACATCATGTACATTTTTTAACATGTTTCTCTTAGAGAAATAGAATTAGAGTTTCCCCCATTCTTAAAACTAGACTCAGGAAAGTTTGAAAGAAATCATATTCCTCGAGGGGACAAGCAAAGTATATTAGATGTGATCCAATATTTCCTCACTTTGCTCCTTTCCTCCTTTTTGGAATGGTAACACACAACCTCTGCCACAGTATGCTGGAAGTATGTAATTTGCATTTTGCTTCTACAAGAATTTATAGTTAAGAGATTGCCTTTGGTCTTAGGTGAGGCTTTGAATTTGGCGTTTTTTAAACAGTCTTGAGATTATGAAAGACTATGGGGACTTCTGAAGTTGAATTAAATGGATTTTTCTTATGATATACCTATGCACCTATAAATGCGTGTGGAATATGGTGGTTTGAATGGTAATGACCCCCATGATGATCATGGATTCACCCTCTGAATCTGTAAGCAAGCCATCAACTGAATGCCTTTAAACAAACAAACATTGTCATGATGTTCCTTTAGAGCAATAGAAAGTTAATTAGGACATTAGATTTCTGTTGCTGTGACAAAATACCTGCGCTAATAAACTTATAAAAAATACAGATCTACTCTCTGACATTTTTAGAGATTTCAACATATGATTGCCTGACACAGTCACTTTGGATCCGTGGCAAGGAACAGCATCTCAGAGAGACCACCTGGGATAGAAAAGCTGTTCATCTCATAGATGCTCAAAGGAAGAAGCTCAAAGGGGAAGGCAGAGAACATAATATATTTGCCAAGGATTTACTGCCAATAACCTATGGATTTGCTGCCAACTTTCTCTAACTAGTACCCATCATGACCCAATGACACCATGAACTGTGGACAAAAGATTTCAACACATGAGCTTTTGGGGAGATTGATGATATCAATCATAACTCTATACTTTATGTATATAGGGTTCTTAAAATACCAAAAATATTGTATGGATATTGAGACCATAGTTTACACATACAAACATTCGCTGGTATGCTTAATGTAAGTGAGTGTGTAGGTACTAGTTCTAAAACGCTTCCTGGACAGAGACCACTCAATTTTATGAAAAGCCAGTTAATCAAACCTAGCTTATTTAAATGAGTACAAATGCCAATTTGTGAATAATAATGAACATAAATGAAAACATATTTTTGTAGATATCATGTAAAAGCTCCTGTCACTTAAAATAGACTTTACTGTCAGTATTATAAAAATTCTTGGTGCCTGACACTTTTGTGACATTCTTTTGTGTTTTAGGTGAAAGTTCTAGAAGGAGTTTCATTTCCTACAGTTACATAGTTCTTACTTTTCTAAACAAGCAGTTATTTGAGCGGCATTATGATGTGGGATCATATTCCCAGAAGCTGAAATCATGCAAATTCTGGGATGCTCAAGTGACCTTTAGTCATACCTACAATTTCCAGTATACTAACTGTGACTCTCATAAGCAGCACATTTAATCTCCTTCCAACCTTGAGCTAGTTACTCATTCACAAAGGCTCAATTGGAATTCAGCATTGACATTCATACACTTGAACTTAGAATAGAGGCAGGGACGTTGCATGCATATAAAAATGATGAATTTCAGAATTTAATTAACTGATAAATGGTTTCATTGTTCTTCTCAATGTTTTTTATTCCATCTCTAGTTTTAAAACTAAGGCCTTATGCTATCATCTTTACTGATGTTGGTGAAAAGTTAATCACTAAGAGGCTTCTTTCCCTGTTGGTACCAGTTTTCCTTGGCTTACACAAAACTTTATTCAGTCAAACAAATGTATGTACATTTAAACATTGTATGTACATAACACACAAGACACTGCTGGCCAAATGAGTAAAAAACAACTAAGAATTGGAAAAGCAATTGAGTGTCAAAAGGATGCAAAGTCAAGTATAAATTCTATAGACGTCCAGACAAAGGAAGCTGATTGTGGATCTCCAGAGTCAGGGGAAACCTCAGAAAAATGGGGAGAAATAATTGAAGCATCTAGCAATCATTCCTCAAAACAAAAAGAAGGAAGGAAATATAAGATTAAAAAGTTATGTCTGAAAGGACGACGTTAGTCCAGGAAAGAAAAAAGATTGGCTTCAAGATAAAGCAGAGACTAAATTTTAAAAGTTACACAGACAAGATTGTACAGCCCTAGTGAAGGCATCCAGAAGAATAATTCAGTATGTTCTGACAATAGAGGCTGTTAGTCTGTGCTAAACCTAAATTCATACTTACAGAGCTATTTATTTTTTTCAAAATATGTGATTCTTTGCTGTTATGGTTCACAGTAAGATGAGATCTGTAGCCCCTTCCTGTCTTCTCCGAGGCAAAGAACTGAAGAGTGCTGTATGGCTGCCGGTTAAACTGAACTGTTTTGGTGGTTGCAGATTATATCTGATGTTGAAGATCCTACCATTTATTTTGTACATTTCTTTCATCTAGTGAGTAAGGGGTAACTCTTTCAGGATCTCAGGATTGAAGGGAGATAGGCATTTGTAATGTTAAGAAATGTGCTGGAAGAGCCGGAAGGAAATATAGGCAGTCTGGATTGGACACTCCTGCTACCTCAGGAAATAGTCCATAATACTGAGAGAATGATGGATGGGAGAGGGACCGAAGAGATTCAGATAACACTGAGGTGGAGGTTTACTGTGAAAGTACTGAGTGAGGAATGGTGAGGGAGGAAGAGGGCTGCTGTTCTACTGCTCCTCCACATTGGGCTTATTACCAGAAGCTGTTCTTTAGATATGTAACAACAGAGGATGGAGGGCAGGAAGAGAAGGATAAAGAGTTCAGTGTTCTATAATTTGTCTTCACCCAGGTGGCAATCCAAGAGTAGGTATGGGTCAGTCAAGTAAGAGACTAGTTGGTAAGAAGAGAAAGATGGGAAACTCCAGCTGTGAACCTTGTAACAATTTGCAGAGATTAAAGAAAGAATTTTTTAAAAAAAGAAACATAAAATATGTAATGGAAGGAACAAAAGATAGGGAAGGAAGCAGGAAGGGAAGGAAGGAGGGTGCGCCTGTGGTGTTGTGAACTGGTACTGTGGTAGGCCTGTGCTAATGTTGGTTAGGTATGTGGTAGGTCTTTAGTATGGGCCTGTGGTATGGGAGGCCTGTGAGTGGTATGGGCTTGTGGTGGGCTGGCTTGATGAATCCAAGGTATCAGGCATTTACCAGAAGGTAGAATATACAACATTAGGTAAAAATCTCTACACAGAAAGCCCTGGGACCTCTGGATTGTGTGTCACCAGTACAAAAGAGCAACTATTCTCTGAAGCACAGACAAGGAAACATGGAAGCAGTGATCAAGGGAAAAGGCACTCAGAGTAGCTTCAAAAACCCATGTATTTTTTTTTAAATTGATTTGTGGATGTCTCACCCATTTAATCTAACAATGCTATGACTCTGTGCACTTATCAAGTTTACAATTTGGTAAATAACTATAGAAGACCAACATTTCAGGTTTATTTAGAAGTGAAATTTCGATAAAAACATTTTTAATTGTTAGCATTATATCAGAACAGAAAAAATATAAACAACATGGAGACAGGATTTTATTCTGTAGTACAGGCTGGTCTTGAACACCTGATGTTTTTAACTCAACTTTTATAAGTTCAGTATTGCAAGCCTATACCAGTACATTTTACTTGGGCTTTTATTTTACCACCAAGGGCTGTGAGTCTTGGAAACCGACTAGAGCTGTGGAGGGAAAGGTGATCAAGGAAGGACTGTCTGAACATCTACAGCTTCATCTCTCACTGGAGCAGAGTAAAGTCATGTGCTCTCAGTAACTGAACTCTTGGTTTAGCACAACGTCATACTAAATATGTGAAATGTTCTCATGTATAAACTTCAGTTCTTGATGTTCTGATGAGTGAGATATTTAACTTCTAAAGAATCAATTTCCTTCCTCTTAACTAAAAGATTAAGATAGATATAATTATTTGAAGGTACTCTTTGTTAAATATGAAACTGATTTTATTATATAAATATGGTCTACTTTCCCCCATACTCAAAAGAGTTCACAGAAGTATGAAACACATGGAAATTAATAAGGAAATAATAAATGTATTAGCTGAAGAGGTTGCCTACTAGCTAAGAATGTATACTGCTCTCATAGAGAAGTTGGATTTGATTTCTGGCACCTATTTTATCTGGTGGCTTTTACAAGGTACATTCAAATATAGATATTATCTAACACACTGACTTTTATGAGCAGTCTGTATCATAACTGTTGCAGCTTTCTTTTATTTGGCTTCATGCTTTCAAAAGGGTTATGCAGTGTGGTAGGGAAGGCATGGAAGAATGGGTCAGGCCACATTATTGTGGACCAGGAAGCAAAGACTGTAGAAAGTGGCCAGGAAAAGCAAATCTCCAAGACTGTACCTTGAATTCTCTGTCTAGTTAGGTCCTGCCTCCTTAGGTTCCAAGAACTTCTCAGCATCGTTTCACCAACTGGGGATCAAACATTCTAAATATGAGCCCATGGGATGCATTTTAGATTTAAGTTGTTTATACGATACCTATCACTATTTTTAAAGTGGAGAAAAATGACAGTTTTAATGGTAAAGTAGCTGTTGGAGTAATGAAGATAAAATTTTATCGGAGTCTAATTCTATCTTCTGTACCCTGCACCTAAACAAAATAGAAAAGATTTTCAAGCGATCCGTTGCCCTAGGATTTTTTTTTTTTTTGGACAAATCAAGCAGAAATTTGATTTTTTTTTTATTAGTCTTACTTCATAGCAAGTTAAAGACCTAAAGGAAAATGGACCCACATTGGAGTCTGGGGTTTAGGTCAAACCTGGAAGAGAAAAATAAAATGAAACTTTTCTTGTGCTTTTTCAAAGGAATACTTCACAAGCTTCTCCTAGCAGAAAGGGAGACTTTTGAAAGACAAAACTGTCTCAGAATGTGCTATTTCATGGCCTCAAACACTGCCTCAGATGGACACTTGCTCTCTGTCTTCTCAGTGACTTTTAGTTTGCCGACTTGACCTTCAGAAATCCATTCTGAGAACTAAGACAAGCACTGCTAAGAAACTACAACATCATTGAAGAGCTGAGCCATAGCCACACACCTGGAGGACAGATTTGAATGAGGAGAAAAGGAAAGAAGTTGGAGGCAGGTGTGTGTACTGTCTAATGGCACTTGTGCAGCCTAGAGTCACACACAAGACAGAAAAAAGATCTTTCTTCAAATGAAGAATTCCTGTAGCCTGAGCAGAACATGAACAATCAAACACCTTACCTCCACAGTATTTATGCCACCCTCATTTCTCAACAGAGCAGGAACATCTATCAATAAATGTCATAAAATAATGACTTTTATTAAATATGATCAAAATCCCTTCTTTGTTTTTATAGAGCGTGGAGACAACATGAATTATGTACTCATGAATGAATAATTTCCAATTTAGAGTTCCATATAAACACATAACACACACACACACACAGAATACAAGTTAGTGTATATGTCTTTAAATATACTTTTATGGAATTTTGTTAACTATATGGTATTATATTAGTTGTGTATAATAGAAAACATCCTTGTGACCAGTTAAATGGCCAATGAATCCTTGCTTCAAGGATTCATCTAAAGAGAAAAGAAATGCCTAACATCGACATCATTAAAATAGGATTTACAATTTTGTATTTGTCATTTTAAATTTTTATAATCTCGGGGAATAACAATATAATATATACCAAGTGTATATATTTTCTTGCCATATCTCCAATAAATTACACATATTGAAGTTTATCTTGAATTTATATAACTGAGGTTCTTAAAACTTGATTTGAAACCTAGTTATCAGTTATTTTAGTCTTAGACAAAGCCCAAAATATAACAGAAGCTGAGATAATGGACAAGAGGTTCATGAAAGATTGTGCATTTCTTTCCTCCAGACATACTAATATTGTGTCTTATGCTCTCCTAAATCTGATATATTGTGGAATATTCAGTCATGGTTCTCAGACCATGGTCCTGTGACATAGACCTCCCAGCTGCTGCAGAACTGTCTGGTTTCCAGTCCCTAGGTTTTCAGGTTATATATTTAGTTCACAATTTTCATTTTTTGCTTTTATCTTCCTGTATCTTGACATGTGGTATTTTCTCTTATATGCTGCACAGCTCTGCACAAAATGCAGTTAGGGACTGACATACTATTTAAAGACAGACATATTGACAGAGGCTTTTGGAACTACAAGATCTTAGTTGCCTTTACTTAGAGAATCATATATAAGAGACTCATTTCAGTAAGCATGTTTTCCTACAAGACAGTCTAAAAAAGTAGACCTGAAACAGGGAGACTTTCATCAAATGGTGAATATGTGATACCTATTTGTTCTTGAGTTTGGGAAAATTAATATATTATTTTGGCAGACAATTATTTGAATAGGTATAATGATGTAAAATAATGTTCATACTCATCAGTAGATTCATATTTTAAATAACACCCACCAATACCCATTCCCCTTCATCTATATATGAGGTCTGTCATGGCAGATTTAAAGAAAAAGGCAGAAAAGCATCTAGTAACAGAAATGTCTTTAAGTGATTTATCCACTGATTCTACTAAATAACAATGTTGAAACTGCTTTACTATTCCCTAAGGCCCTAAGTTACCCCAATTACAAATTGTTTAATATGACAACTTCGGGAAAAAATGAAGGGGAGAAGTATGAGGCAAAAGCACACTCCCAAAGTCTGAGTGACATAGGTAGAGCTGAGGTTATAGGAACTCTTGCAGTTGCCTTTACAGTAGTTATACAAATTGCTTTTCTCATATATCACAAGATTTAATTTGCTTTTCCACAGAGCTAGAATACTTCATTTCCTTCTTTGAGATATATAGTAAAGTATCATGTCTGTGAAGCCTCTTGAAGGCACAATAAAATTAAAAATGGATCAGGATTAAATAAGACATCAAGATTTCTACTACCAGTGTAAAGTGTAATTCACTGTAGTTTGGAAGAGGGGAAAGAAGTTTATGGATAGATTTTTCTTCCGGTTTTTATTGGTTATTTTATTTATTTACATTTCAAATGCTGTCTCCCTTCCTGATTTCCCACCTGCCAAATCCCCATCCCATCACCCCTCCTTTGTGCCTCTAAAAGGGAGCTCCCCCACCCACCCACTCACTCCTGCCCCACCACTCTAGCATCCTCCTAAAATGGAGGCATCAAACCTCCATAAGACCAAGAGCCTCCACTCCTATTGATTCCTGATGAGGCAATCCTCTGTTACATATGTAGCTGGAGCCATGTACCCATCCATGTACACTCTTTGGTTGGTGCTTTTGTCCCTGGGATCTCTGGAGGGATGTCTGGTTAGTTGATATTTTTGTTCTTCCTATGGGGTTGCAATACTGTTCAGCTCCTTCAGTTCTCCTAATTCTTCCATTGATGTCCCCAGGCTCAATCCATTCATTGACTGTATCTGCATCTGTACTAGTCAGGTGCTGGCAGAACCACTCATAAGACAGCCATACCAGGCTCCTGTCAGCAAGTGCTTCTTGGCATCAGCAATACTGTCAGGGTTTGGTGTCTGCAGATGGGATGGATCCCTAGGTTAGACAAACTCTGGATGGCCTTTCTTTCAGCCTCTGCACAATTATTTTTTGTCCCTGTGTTTCCATTAGACAGGAACAATTCTGGGATGAAAATTTTGAGATGGGTGGGTGGCCTCATCCCTCAAATGGGGGTCAAGTCTATCTACTGGAGGTAGTCTCGCCAGGTTCTATCTCCCCTTTGTTGCATATTTTGGCTAATGTCATCTCCATTGGGTCCTGGGAACCTCTTGCTTCTCTGGTGTCTGGGACTTTCTAGTGTTCCACCCCACTCCCCAAGCCCTACTGCTACATATTTCTATTCACTTTTCTAACCCTCTGGAATCTCTCATGTCTTTTCCCATACTTGATCCTGCCCTTCTTTCCCCTTCCCCTTTCTCTCTCCCTCCCAGATTCCACCTTCCCTCTACCTCCTGAGATTATTTTTGTTCCCCTGTCTAAGTAGGATTGAAGCATCCATACTTTGGTCTTCCTTCTTGTTAAGCTTTATATGGTATGTGAGTTGTATCGTGGGTATTCTGGCCACCCACCCATCTCATAAAATTAAAAAGCTTCTGTAAGGCAAAGGACACAATCAATAGGACAAAATGGCCATCTAGAGATTGGTAAAAGATCTTTACCAAGCTTATATCTTATAGAAGGTTAATATCTAATATATACAAAGAACTCAAAAAGTTAGACTCCAGGGAACCAAATAACCCTATTGAAATGGGATACAGAGCTAAACAAAGAATTCTCAACTGAGCAATCTTTTATATATATATATATATATATATATATATATATATATATATATATTTACATCTTTTCCTCAATTACATTTCCAATGCTATCCCAAAAGTCCCCCATACCCTCCCCCCTACTTCCCTACCCACCCATTCCCATTTTTTTGGCCCTGGCGTTCCCCTGTACTGGGGCATATAAAGTTTGCATGTCCAATGGGCCTCTCTTTCCAGTGATGGCTGACAAGGCCATCTTTTGATACATATGCAGCTAGAGTCAAGAGCTCCGGGGTACTGGTTAGTTCATAATGTTGTTCCACCCATAGGGTTGCGGATCCCTTCAGCTCCTTGTGTACTTTCTCCAGCTCCTCCATTGGGGGCCCTGTGATCCATTCACTAACTGACTGTGAGCATCCACTTTTCTTGAGTGGCTGAGAAGCACATAACGAAATGTTCAGCATCCTTAGTCATCAGGGAAATACAAATCAAAACAACCCCAAGATTTCACCTCACACCAATCAGAATGGTTAAGATAAAAAAACTCAGGTGACAGCAGATGCTGGTGAAGATGTGGAGAAGGTGGAACACTCCTCCATTGCTGGTGGGATTGCAAGCTGGTAAAACTACTTTAGAGAACAATCTGGTGGTTCTTCAATAGAAGAGTAGGTACAGAAATGTGGAGTACTATTCAGCTATTAAAAACAATAACTTAGCCGGGCGTGGTGGCACATGCCTTTAATCCCAGCACTCGGGAGGCAGAGGCAGGCGAATTTCTGAGTTCGAGGCCAGCCTGGTCTACAAAGTGAGTGCCAGGACAGCCAGGGCTACACAGAGAAACCCTGTCTCGAAAAACCAAACCAAACCAAACCAAACCAAACCAAACCAAACCAAACCAAACCAAACCAAACCAAACCAAACCAAACCAAACCAAAGCAAAACAAACCAAAACAAACCAAAACAAACCAAAACAAACCAAAACAAACCAAAACAAACCAAAACAAAACAATAACTTCATGCAATTCACAGGCAAATGGATAGAACTAGAAATTATCATTCTGAGTAAGGTAACCTAAACACCAAAGGACATACATTGTATGTAATCATTGATATTTTTCCTCCCTGATCTGCACAAGTCAATCTGGAGTGGTAATATATTCACACTGTAAATAAATCAATGGAATTGACATCTTCATAGTCTAGTGTATTTTATATCTTGGGTACTGTTGCCTTTTAAATTATATCAAATCACTGCTCATTAGAAAATAGTCTAACTAATATTTGAATATCTTTCAGGCTTACTGTCTAGTACTCCTGAATTGAGTAATGATTTATGGTCTCTTTCTAACTTTTCTTCCATTTGAAAGGCTAATAGTTTTTGAAGCTAGTTCAGGTTCATTTTTATATCACTAGATTTTGTTCTAATGTAGTATTTGTTCTGCCATTGATTTGGTAGGAAAAATAATTCCTTTGAGATGCAGATGAGAGGGCTGTGTGGTAGTTTGAATGAGAAATTTCCCATGTAATCTTGAGAATAGGTATTTAAACACATATTGTCTCTGGGGATATTTAGATGGTTCCGTGTTGCTGGAGGCAGGATGCCCAGGGGTGTAGATTGAGATTAAGAGTCTTGAGTGACTTTTCCTTGTCTCTGCCTTTGAGCTTGTCTTTGAAGTCGTAAGAAATGAGGAGGAAGAAGAGAGATTAAGAAGAAACAACAATGACAGACTTCTTTGTCTTTCCCATTTTTTCATAAAGGTGTTGCTTGTTGTCATTATAAATGTTACACTACCTACTTCCAATAATGAAGAATTGGGTATATTGGAAGAGAAACAAATCTTTGAGACTCCTTCTTATTTCAAAACTTACACTAAATTCCTAAATCAGTGTCTCCTTGTTGTACTTCATATCATAAAAGTCAACTGCTTTCTGAGACATGTATATAGATTTGATATTTAATCATTTCTAATGACAATATGATCCACTGACAGGTATTTCTGAGCCCTACAAGCAGGATTTTAACGATTTTTATTTCAGGCCAGCTTAAGTTCTTGGTAGGAATGTCTCAGGAAGATAACTAGTCCACTTAACCCGCAGAGAAACAACAGACAACAAAGGCCCGGGTATACTTGTGTTTTGTGAAATGAGAGGGACTAGGGATGTGCCTCAGCTGGTAGAGAGTTTACTATGCATGAAGGGAAGCTTGGGTTCTATCCTTGTACTTCTTAAACCGAATGAAGGGGCATACCCCTGTATTTTCAGGACTTAGAAAGGGGTGGAAAGAAAATCAGAAGTTCAAGGTCATTCTCTGACACAGTTATTTCAAAGCCAGCCTGGGTTACATGATATTTTGTCTCAAATAAAAAGGTCAATTTTATATTTTGCTTAATTTCTAATTCCTAATCATGCTTGTTATATAAACTTTCCTCTCTCCACCTCATCTCACTATGTATTAATCTCCTTTGCATCAGTTTGCTTTGAATTTTGTTCTTCTCAGAAGATTTCTTTGCTTTTTATTATTCTGGCTAATTCATCAAATTCCTGCCTATTCTTTCATATTTTGTACTCATTTTTCATTATTCTATCTTAGTGTAGGTCAGCATTTAGATGAAGCTATGGCAAGTGGATAGGTTTTTCATTTTAAATGATTTATGTCCCGTTTTACTTTTGCTAAGTTGCATGTGACTTAGTCTGTTGTTGGTAACATATATCCACCTGGAGGCTCTCCTATGTTCTACTATAAAAAAAAAAAAAAAAAACATGGGAGACAGAGAAGGATTATGGGTATTCAAGATGATTTGTAAACCTACTCTAAAGTTGTGCTTTTGAAAGTATATTTCTTTTCTAATACAAAACTTGTGATCAGAAACTTTAAGAAACATTTCTTCTTTTTTCTTATTGGATTTTTAAATTTACATTTCAAATGTTTTCCCCTTTTCCATGCTCTCCCCAAGCCCTGTGTCACATCCCCCTCCTCCTACTTCTATGAGGGTATTCCTTTACCCACTCACCCACTCCTCCCTCTCCACCCTCACATTACCCTACACTGGGGCATCATGCCTTCACAGGAATAAAGGTCTCTCCTACCATTGGTGCCTGACAAAGTTTTCCTGGAGCCATGGGTCTTTCCATGTGTACTCCTTGGTTTGTGGTTTAGACCCTAGGAACTATGATTGGTTGACATTGTTGTTCTTCCTATGGGGTTGCAAATGTCTTCAGCTCCTTCAGTCCTTTCTTTACCTCCTCCATTAGGAACCCCTGCTCAGTTAAATAGTTGGCTTTGAGCATCCACATCTGTATTTGTCAGGCTCTGGCAGAACCTCTCAGGTGACAGCTATATCAAGCTCCAGTCAGCATGCATTTCTTGGCATCTGCAATAATGTCTGCATTTTGTGACTGTATATGGAATGGTTCCCCATATCGGACAGTATTTGGATGGACTTTCCTTCAGTCTCTGCTCCACACTTGTCTCTATATTTCCTCCTGTGAGTATTTTGTTTCCTTTTTTAAGTAGAACCGAAGCAACCACACTTTGGTCTTCCTTATTCATGAGCTTCATATGGCCTGTCAATTCTATCTTGGGTATTCCAAGCTTTTGGGCTAATACCCACTTATCAGTTAAAGCATGCCATGTGTATTCTTTTGTGATTGGGTTACCTCACTCAGGATGATATTTTCTAGTTCTATCCATTTGCCTAAGAATTTCATGAAATTTCAAATCCAAGTGGATCAAGGACCTCCATATAAAGCCAGATACACTGAAACTAATAGAAGAGAAAGTAGAGAAATGCCTCGAACACATGGGAACAGGGGAAACATTCCTGAACAGAACACCAATGGCTTATATCTAACATGAAGAATTGACAAATAGGACCTCATAAAATTGCAAAGCTTCTGTAAGGCAAAGAACACTGTTAAAAGGGCAAAATGGCAACCAACAGATTGGGTAAAGATCTTTACCACAAACAGAACCAAACAGAAGGAATACATATGAGAAGGGAAACTCTTAGGCAGGATTATACAATATTGCCTGAGTAGTCCAAAGATTGCTCTCCTGTCACTGGGCAGGCTGAGAACCTGGTAGATGCTGTCTACAAGTCAGGATGCTTCAGCAATTCCAATCTGTTGCTGAAGGCCAGGATGATTCCTGGAGAGCTATGGGTCTTCCCTTCACTTTAGAAGGTATAGGATGCCAGGTTGTGCTAACAGGAAAGGATTGTATCAGCAGGGGTGGAGGCTACTGTACAAGTGAACTTGTCAGTGAAGCAAAGGCAAGAAGACAACAAAACAAAGTTTTCCCTTCTCATTTCTTTTTATCTGGGCCTCTACAAGGCCACATTACAAACATTTCCAATGCATTTTCCCACTTTGAATAATCTGATCAAAAAAATCCCTTACAGGTATGTTTATCAGCTAATCTCTTTGTTGAATTCAAATCCTGTGAAACTAAACATAACAAATCTGTCACCCTCAGCCTCAGCATTTGGTTGCCAGGAATACTCAGGTCATCTTCATTAAGACATAAGTTATGGTTTATATACATCATAAATAAGCACATTTTTAATGGCATAGTACAGGCAAGATTACATAATTTATGTATATAATCATATTGTATGGTGCTTTGGAATATAGTCACCACCAGATTCATGAACTATAAAAAATATGTGATATTTAGAAGCTACAAAATTAGGCATAAGAGAACATTGTAGGGAAAGCTTTTGGGTTGTGGCATATCTACTTGGGCTAAACTGAACTATTTTTGTAGGCATTAAAAATACATAATTTTATTGGGGTTAATTACAGTAAACAGGAATACTAAACTTTGAACATAAATTTAAGTTGGTTTTACGAGAGATTAATGCATTTGCTTTATAAAAATTGAAACATCCTCTGCTTACCCTGGCATAAAGTTTTAAATTACTCGGCTTTTTACAATTATATATAAAATAATTATTTCCTGATAGGAGTATCACAAAATAACACCTTTCCATAAGTTTGATCTTAGATCTCCATTCATTTGCATTCAGTGTTAAGGGGATATGGAATTTACAGAAACTTAAAGTGTAATGAACAAGTGCATTAAGGTCACATAAACACACAGACATGTATTTATAAAGTGACATCCTCCAATGTTTCTGTAATACAACTGAGACTAACCACTTTCACATAGTGGCAAGTGTAAGTTACACATGTACAATGGAATTTAATGTTTTAATGTAGATGTTGTTTTTAATTTGACAGTGGCTATTTTCTAGAAATAAGTTTCAAGTGATAATTATCTATAGGGAAATAGGAACAGTTGTCTGAGAAATCTAAAGATACCTTGCATTGTTTTAGTCATTAACAAGGATAAAATGATGATTGAGATGTTTTCCCACTTTTGTCTTCAACTACATTGTGACCTTACTCTTCAGATTTTAGAATGTCAGATATAGACAAGACTGAGATAATCCGAGGAGTGGTAGTAAGGAGGGTTAATATGTTTTCATTCACATGGCATGAGTCTCAAATGAAGCAAGACAAGAGCAGAAATATAAATGTACAATTGTTTCCCTTGAGAATATGTGAACATTTTCTGATAGCATCAGGCTTGGAAAATTATTCATTATTGCCATGTGATTCACAAGGGAAATCTAAAATCTCATAACACAAGTTGGAGTCACGGAGTCACCTTCCCCTTTTATAGATTGATATCTAAATAATGCCATCTGGAGCATCATGCTTAAAGTTTAAGTATTTAGGTTTGATAGCCGAATTATATATACTACTTAAAAGAAAAGTTATAGGCATTCCTGCCACTGTGACTGCATTGTGTGTGTGTGTGGGGGGGGGGGACAGCTGAAAAAATTTGGGGTTGTATGAATTAGCATTAAGATTTTAGTCTTAATATCTACACATTAAATAAATATTTATGATACTATTTAGAGATTTTTAAAGATGTAGTTATATTTACACATCTCCAAGAGCAATAACCAGAAGGTCCAGTGGGTTCTACTAATTAAAGAATGTTACATAGCTATCATTTGAAAACTGTTTTTGCATGCATCACTTCAATGACTACAGTGTGCCCAGAAATTAATTCATATATGTTTTTATGATTTTAGAGTTTCACCATTAGGAATGTATTCTGGAAGAAGAGAGAAAACTGAAATCATAGGGAAGAATTAAACCATTTCCAATCAGCAAAAATTAACTTTTATACGAGAAGGTAATTTTAAGTGAGACTTTAAACATATTAAATATTCTTTTAAATTTCCAGTTTATGCTATTTGGTTATTTTATTTTGTGTATGCATGTTAAGTATAAATACATATATGCCTTTGTGATTCTTTCATACATCTTGGTAATCTTCTCTGATTTACTCATCCCATTTTCCTCTCTTCCTCTCTATTCTCCTAGTGGGCCTATTTCTAGTTTCCAATAGCTCACCTGTATTTTCAGATCTTTGAAAATATTCCTCAAATTGGGAGTAAAAGTAAAACAAGAAGCTGTAGATATTACTTGAGAATGGTCCAAAATACAAAATAAAATATATGATATTATATTTCCAAAGAAATTTAGAAGATTTAATACCCAGTTTTAGAAAAATTTAAAGCATGGTAATAATTTGAACTCCAAGTTATTAATTTAAACTTTTTTCTTTTAAAAGAGGAAAAAGTTAGAAACCTGAACTGAAAGCTTCAAAGTACCAAAAGGATATTTCCAAATCACCTGTTGTGGGTCTTCTTGGGTTGATAAATATTCGGCTAGAGGAGCCTCCTATATTCTTGTTAAATTATTAAAATGTCCTTAAATACTTTACATACTTATAATAATCTTGTAAATTGTTGTAACTTGACATATTTGTTGAATTTTAAAAAGATTATTTATTTACTTATAATGATGTTTCTTCATTTTGGAAATGCCAACCATGTATACAAGAAGGTATATCCTTTTGTTTTAGGATAAAATGTTCTGTAGATATCTGTTAAATGTGTGTGTGTGTGTGTGTGTGTGTGTGTGTGTGTAAGCTGTTTTGAACCAAAAGAAGCTGATCACAGTACTAGTCTATGAGGATAAGTACAGTTATTTATAAGGTATTTGGATAACATATCATGTACATTGAGGAAAAGCAAAATTATAGCTTCCCTGCTAGGCACTATTACTGCATCAGCCATGGGATTTCGACCATGTTTATATCATCAGATATGATTTTCCTCTAGTGGAGTAAACCTCAATTCCAATTAGAACATTGATTGGTTAATTCCTTTTTTTAAAAAAATATTTTTTATTACGTATTTTCCTCAATTACATTTCCAATGCTATCCCAAAAGTCCCCCATACCCTCCCCCCCTTCCCTACCCACCCATTCCCATTTTTTTGGTCCTGGCGTTCCCCTGTCCTGTGGCATTTAAAGTTTGTGTGTCCAATGGGCCTCTCTTTCCAGTGATGGCCGACTAGGCCATCTTTTGATACATATGCAGCTAGAGTCAAGAGCTCCAGGGTACTTGCCACTACTGCTACAGTGGTCACATCTTGTCTAGCTAGTTAGTAGTGTCAAGGGTTGGATCCATGTCTAAGTAAGATTGTTGACAGCAATTCTCTTCCAAAAACCTACACAATATATTCTGGCACTTTGAGGGATAACCAGCATGAAGGAAACTTTAGTCATAGTACCAGATTGATTTTCCTATGTCCTGAGACTAAAGTGTGTGATAAGTGTGTGATGTCATCAGGATTAGTGTTTTAGTGTCTTATGAACGGGCAACCAATTATGGTAGCACTTGCTTAGGTACTAGGCTTTTCATTCAGTAATCATTATCCACCATTCTTCTAAATACTAATAACTTTTATACTTATTTTTATCTTTAGAAAGATACTTTAAAATAATATTTTTCAAAAGAGGCTGAACACCCAAAACAGTGTTTCTTCAATTAAATTACCTCTTTCTTAAAAATTATTTTTTCTATAGCCAATTGAAGATTAACTGAGTGAAAATTTTCCATCTAGACCAAAGCACTGTTGAACAATTAGCATGACTATTCAAGTGAGGAAGCCACTATTTAAAGTGTAAAAAGTAGTCTAGAGAACATTGTATGGATAAATCTTCATACAGAGTACTTTTATGCATAATTGGTTTTTAAGAAATTTTAATAGCAAAAAGTATGTATATGTATAATACTTGTATATAGTCTTATAGTTGGGATAATCCATTATTTTGTCTTGTGATTTTAAAGATTCTAACATTTTATTTAATATTCTGTAGTTTAAAAAAATACTAAGGATATTTATTGAACACATCAGTAGTCATCAAAAAAAATAACATGCAAAACCTTTGAAGAGAAATATTCTTAGGAGGAAAGCATGAGAACATATATGTCCTTATGTGCTAAGCTCATGAGAAGCATATTAATTGACAATTACTTTAAGTGATATGCCCACTATGCTTTATGCCCAATTGTGCTGCAACCTCTGTAGTATTGTAAAAGCATCTCATTACACCACTGAGCCACATTATTGTGGAATCAACATTCTCTTTACAAGTGAAGGGCCTGTAATGGGAAGTAGCCAAACTAGGCAATCAAAGCAGGAACAGTTCCTCTCATAGAGCAACACCTTTCTGGAATGCAGGAGAGAGTGACGAGATTATTATAAACAATCTTTTTCCTTGGCATTTTAATAATCATGAGTGAATATAATCTTTTTCTTTATTTTTAGACCCATAAATCCAATTATTTGGCACACAGCTTACAGTATTTCTAATGAGATTTGTTTTCTGCCTGATTCAAGAGTACATTTTTATGCATATTTTTGACAGACATTGTTGCCTTTAATATTTTCATTGAACCTACTTCCTTGGTAAACTACATAACTTATTTTGTTATAACTTGCAGGTAGAAAATTACATATAATTTCATGATCTACCATGGGTACTTGTAGTTCTTGCTAAGTGAAACAGATAAACTTGTCAGTCTATCTTGCCCAGTAAAGCAGATAAGATTGTTCTGTCTACTCACAGCTGTACATAGCATCTCAGAAAAAGGAAGTAAGTGTGCTATTTAATTACATGAGGTCTTGAATTTACCACTTCTTTTGTGCATAAACTAGCCTTTTACATTTGTTAAAAGAAATGTTTACAGCTTTTTTTCTTGTATACAAGTAACAAACAATCACATCTCTGACTTGATGATGTAAACTAGTGTGTGTGTGTGTGTGTGTGTGTGTGTGTGTGTGTGTGTGTGACTGCATACATGCCTTCCCAATGGTAAATTCTGGACTTACCATGAATACAATTCCTTACTGACTTTAGTTGCTGGTCACGGTATTATATTATTGCCTTCTTTTGTAGGTATAGCGATAGGTTCCTATAGATTCCTTTCTTATGCATGTCTTCATTCAACATGGATATATAAGATTAATTGATTTTAATAGAAATTTTTGTTCATTTAATATTGTTTATTAAAAATTCCAAACATATCATATAATATACTGATGAGCTGAAATATGATAGGCAATCTCCATTCCAGGAGAACTGTAGAGGTGGCATGGCTTCCAGAAACAATGGCTTCCCAGCATGTCTTAGATGAACTGTTTTTGTTTTTGTTTTTGTTTTTTAGTGAGATATGCTACCTCAAAAGCTGCATCTGAGAATTATGAACACTCTTGTACTTTCAGGTTGTATTGCAGTTTTCTAGCACCTTTAAGAATTTTGATGATAAATAGTGTCTGCTATGTATTTATATTTTAAACACTCTTCTCAAACTATACTTAATTCATGCTCAAATTAAGCAGAATGAGTTCTATAATCAGTGAAATCTCTCCCTCTGTGGCACCTAGTTTGTCTTATTTTTACAAAGCTTTAGAAAGTTAGGATTAAATTTCATGCACATTTAAAATGGGTCATCTCTTTTGTTCGTACTAATATGAAGAAATTGACTATAAAGTTATAAAACTGAAAAATGTAGTGGTTTGGATGAGAAATGTCCTATAAGCTCATGTAGTTGAATAGTCTTGCTAGTTAGTGGTGCTGTTCAGGGAGGACTGTAGCACTTTTAGAAGGAGGAGGCTTGCTGGGAGAAGTGAGTCACTGGTTCTAGGCTTTAAGGGTTTATAATCTTGTCAATTTCCTCTGTCTCTCTCTGCATCCTGTATACAGATAAAATGTGAGCAGCTATCTTCTTCCTCTTGCCATGGTGTCATGACTCTTATCCTCCTGGAACCATGAGGTTCAGTAGACCCTTTCTTCTTTACATTGCTTTTGGTCCTGATATTTATTAAAGCAGTGGAAAACATACACTTCAAGCTTTCTACAGTGTGAAAATCAAACAGAATTGGAAATAACTGATCAAGTCAGTTGACAGCTCTGAACTGTCTTTACAAAAATCAACTTGATTTAACCTTGTAGAAATATCAATTCAATATCATAGTTATTCTCAAAACCATTGTCAAGACTATTAAAATTTTAAGTAAAGCCAGAACTGCATTAAGTATATAATTAATAAGAAGCAGTTACTCAGACTTTTTAACTTATATTTTAAAGAAGTCTAAATTCAGTACTTAATTCTGTTCCATTTTACTTACAATTTTAGCAGTAATAATATCACATTTCAGGCAACTTCTCCTTGTCTCTGCTATCACTTGTCTTACAGTACTCAGATTTTCTTGAGTTTCTTCCATCTCATTAGTTATGTCTTGAATCATTTTCAGTTTAATCACTTCTTCTCTCCCTAGCTTTTCCCAGTTCATTTCTCCTTAGTATTTATTAATGTTGGTGAGTCTATACATTTGCCTTTTATATTCTTTTGTTTTCCTAATCATCTTGGTAAATTCTTCCCTTCCTCTGTTTTTTTTCACACAGGTTGAGTATTTACACTCCAAAAGGGAAACTCTGTAATGTCAAAATTAGGAAAATGTTAAATACTTAGTGGATAATTTCCAACACGTAATCTCAGGTGATAGGTGCCAATAAAAATGACAGGGATGGGTTAAAAATAGTATATAAAATGTTCCCAGAGAACATGTATAAGCTACATATGAAACAAAATTAATTATATGTTCAACATGATCATGGCCTTAATATACCTTGTTAAATATACAAACAGTCTAAAAATCTTTAAAGATTTGAAATAATACCCAACAACATTTTGAGTAAATATTGTGAATCTACACTTCCTAAACTAATGAATTTTAAGTATTTGTTGGTTGCCAGGTTCTGTCTTCCAAATCTATAGTGAAGAAGACCAGTGTTCTAATACAGCTTATATAGCTAGATCGTGACTTTTGCTCCCTTGTCATCTTGCTACATTCATTCTATGCTTTATTACCATTTTGGTTGGTATCTCTTCCTTAAGTTGTTCAGAACAAAGACCTGATACTAACTTATGACTTAAGCAGTTCTATTTCTGTGAAGAGACACCATAATTGAGGCAACACATAAAATAAAGCATGTATTTAGGGGTTTGCTTACAGTTTCCGAGGGTTAGGCCATTGTCATCATGGCAGGCATCATGGTATCAGGGAACCTTGCAATCTTCTCTGCATTTCTGCAATAACATCTGGTATTTCTACTTTTACTCATGACTACTGTTGTCTATTCTCAGAAAAAGATCACCTAAAATCTATCTTCATTTTATCCAAGATCTTTGAAGTGTTCTCCTTCATTTCTAACAGCTTCTACTACTAACTTGATCTATTGATAATGTACCTAGATGTTATTACATAAAATAAATTTCTATTGGGTAATGAATAGATACAAATCAATTTGGGCTTTTTTAACCTTATAAGAGATAAGCATCCTCATGTCTTCTCTGTCTCATGAGGATACAGTGAGAATATATTCTCAAGCAGGAAGTGGAACCTTGAAAATCACTGATCATGCTTATGTCTTGATTGTCAATACTCCTGCCTTCAGAATACTAAAAACTGTATTTCTGATAGTTATAAGCCACCAATCTTATATCCTTTAGGCATCTGAAGAGACTAAAAGAGATACTGGAACAGAGAATCTAGGAGTTTTTATAGCAAATATCTTAAGTAAGAGGTGATTTCAAGCTGGGCCTCAAGCAAAGGCTAGGAGGATTTTGAAGTGTAAATGTGTGGGACAAAGCTTATGTTGCCATAGATGGACAAATGGCTGGGCCTCATTTGACAATAATCAAAGAGTTTCCAGACAGGCTATGAATCAGGTATTCTACCATTAAAAATGTTTTGATTGGAGATTGATTACATCTACACCCCTGTGACACTATCCTTTGACACCATGTTGGCATTTTAAAATGTTTCCTTTTAAAAGTAACCAATGCATACATAAATATACCTTCAGTAATTTTAATAATTGTCATGATCATTGTGTGTGTTGTTTCTCCTCAATGATTAAAATGAATTTTTCTAATATGTTCACAATGTGTATAGAGGGTCTATTTCCTAGAAATATTCCCTTTTTGTTACCGTGCCACACTTTTTTCTAAAGGAGTTGACCCAGCCTGGGAATTTATACAGTGACCTTTAAGCCAAAGTCATCCTGTCATTGATTGTCTGCTCAACAACCCTAGATGCACTAATAACTCAAAATGGTACAACATTTCATTACCGCCAAAATCAGAAGTGATGAATACGGTCTTGATGAATAGTTGGTGTACTAAAATGTGTGATGGATTTAGAGTCTCAAGGTCCTTGACAGTTGTATTTCTTTAAGCTCTGGAGAGTAAAGAATTTGGTGAATTCACTCAAATTTTTTGGTAAATTATTTCAAAATGATATTATTTTGCTTTTTTGAGTACTGTTCTAAAATTTCTGATAAGTTAATATTTATTAACAAAAACTATAAATAAACATTGGTTTACATTTTAAATAAACTTTAAATAACTTTAAATGAACATTAAAGCAGATATAGTAATAGCTAGCAGCATTTTTTGTTAATTCTTTTTAATGCATTTCCTTTTTATGTCATCTCAATTTTGTTTACCATAATAATTTTGGTTTTATTTGAAATACATTTATATGTATTCACATTTAACAGATGCTTTCATGACATATGTTAATCTCATGACCTTCATGTCCATTTTCTCTTGTTAATTTTTCTTGTAGTTGTGTGGAATATAATGGATTAAGGACATTATGACACCAGTAGAAATTATGGTTACCATCACTATATTTTTAGCATGAATATTCATATTTTTCCTATCCTTCAAGTCTCTCAAATGGAAATCAAACATTCAGCAGAGAGATCTGTAGCCTGGAAGTGCTATCACAAGACTGAAAGACTTGGTGTTATTGAGTTAATGCTAGCAGGAGAGAGTTCATGTAGCAATAGCCATACCATATTGCATGCATGCCATCTTATTGTTTTAATCCATTTGATATTTCAGTTTAGTTTTCATAATTAGATAGCATATTTTGATAAGTACAACTTATAAGTATTTTAATATATAACATCTTTAAATTAATGATATAAACTGTGATTCACTTTAGTGCAAAGTATAGAGGCTTCAGTCCTTCTTACAAGGGGGAGCAAAATACTCACAGGAGGTAGAGGGTGGGAGGGACTTGGGAGGAAGAAAGGAGGAGGAGGAAATAGGGGGTCAAGATCAGGTACCAGAGGAAATGAGGATGATAGAGTGTCAGGAAATTGAACAGAGGTGTATAGCCATGGGGAATTGGGGAACTAGGGTAGCCACGAGAAAGTCCTAGATGCCAGGAAACTAAGAGTCTCCTAGGAGCCAAAGGGGGCTAAAATACCCAACAAAGGGAAGGGAAAACGTGTAGAGACCACATCCGGAGGTTAAGCAAGGCTCCTGGTTGAAGGATGGGGCCACCCATTCGTCTCCAAATCTTTAATCCAGAATTGCTCTTGTCTAAAGGAAATATGGGGGCAAAGTATACACCAAAGACTGAAGGAAAGGCCATTTAGAGACTGCTCCCCTTGGGGATCCATCCCATATACAGCCACCAAACTCAGACACTATTGTGGATGCCAAGAAATGCTTGGTGACAGGACCCTGATATAGCTATCTCCTGAAAGGCTCTGCCAGAGCATGACAAATACAGATGTGGATACTTGCAGCCAACCATTGTACTACGCACTGGGACCCCAATGGAGGAGTTAGGAAAAGGAATGAAGGGGCTGAAGGAGTTTGCAACCCATAGGAAGAATAACAATATCAACCCACTAGACTCCCCCAGAACTCCCAGGGACTAAACCACTAACCAGAGTACACATGGGGGGACCCATGGCTCCAACTGCATATGCAGCAGAGGATGGCCTTATCTGCCATTAATGGAAGGAGAGGATCTGGTTCCTCTGAAGGCTCGATCCTCCCATGTAAGGGAATCTCAAGGTGGTGAGGTGGGAGTGAGTAGGTGGATGGGTGAGCACCGCCATAGAAGCAGGGAGAGGAGGGATGGCAATAGGGGGTTTGCGGAGGGCAAAACAGGAATGGAGATTACATTTGAAATGTAAATAAAGAAAATATCCAATTAAAAAAAACAGAAAATCAAATTATAGTATCTATTTACATATTAAGTACATTGAATAAGTACAATTATTTGGCACTTGTTAAGATACATAAAAGATGATGCAAACAAGAGGAAGTAAAACAAAAAATTGACTTTCCATATTGTTCTTTTTGTTGTTCAGTGTGCATATATCATCATAGAAGTCTTTGTATGTTGCTAATCGACTCACTCAGAATAAAACAATATTATAACCCTAAATCATTATTTAGGAATACAGAGAAAACTAAATTATTAGGAAATCAGTTCATTTTGGTGCCTATGCATGAGTGCATGGGTTTGCACACAGAGGAACAAGTGTCACTCATCCTTTGTCAGCACCCGAGACTCTCTGAGGGCTTTTGTTGTAGTGTTGACACTGGTTCTTATCGCTAATGTTGGTATCAAACTGACTCCTAGGACATTGACAAATCAGTCTGAGGAGATGACAGCTCTGCCAAGTACAAGAATACCAGTGTCAAGCAATGGGAAAAATTTGGGGCTGTGTCTTTTTGTATATTGATGGGAGATATGGAAAAGATTGTCAGGGGGTGTTGAGAAAGGACATTTGACTCCCACGATTCATAATGGACACAAAAGTCTGTCATATTTCACTCCCCAAAAGTAAGAAGAAATTCAAAGGGTCTGCTTGAACTTACATAGTAGCTCTAGCTCAAAAAACACCCATTGCTTTAAGAGTCAGCAGAGGAAAACATCCAATGTGCCAATAAAATATCTCATCATATTTGTATCCAAAACTACTATTTCTTTTGTTTTGGTTAAATATAATTTGAAATGAAAATTTTAAAAGTTCTAAATTATGTCTTCTCACAAGAGATTGTAGACAAAAAAAAAAAATGTAAGGATTATTTTCGAGGTAGAGAAGGGCAAGTAGGGGCCATGATTTGTTTTACCTATAAATAAAATTTTAAAACAAAATCTTGTCTGATTATCAAAGCAATAGAGCCCAGTCCTAATAAAACAGCTACCTTAAGCACACTGTACTAACTTACTTTGACAGTCTAGCCATGATTCATCTAAAATGGGGAAATAAGTATCATTTGTTAAGAAAAATATACTCATGTCATATTTTAAAAATGAAGAGAAAGTGGTGGATATAAAATGATTAATTTTTTGAGGAGATCTTCCCACTACCTGAATGAGTTAAGTCCTCCAAATCTGCCTTACACATAGAAGTATTATGATGAAGAAAGGTCTTCACAAAATTCTTTTTATGTAAGGAATTATATCCAACTTTTCCTACAGCTGTGTAATATAAACTTCTAACTTCACAACTCAAGACAGCAGCTATTAGTAATCCAGATCACATTAAGTGTGAGGAATGGGGAGATTTTCTTCATTGGAGAATGAATTGAATGATCTACACTGTAATTTAAAGTTTTGGATTCTATTTCTTTTTCTCACAAGTAATTTTACTTTCCTGTAAATTGAGACTAAAATTCATCCATTTCATGCCTCATCCAGACTGAAGAGTTAGGACTTGGCTTCTCATTTTCATGTCATGTTTTTCTGGCTACTTCATTTGCACCTGCTTATCATAACACACTTTGCATAGGCGTCCATCCAACTCCATTTTGGAGTATAATGTTCTGATGAAGATTCTTTTAAAGCCCCCATGAAATTCTTAAAGAAATGGACTTCCTCTCACCCAGAAATGAGCCCACTTATACCGCTAGAGCAACATTTTACTTCTGGAAGATGAGAACTTGTGGAATCTTCTGATTATTTACTTATGGAAATGATTCAAATCATTATTACAACACTCTAATAATAATTTCTCGAGGCAGTGACCACCTTAGTAATGTGTACTACAACAGGCTTTCTCATTGTATGTATTCAGCCTCACACAGATGCAGCCACATTTATCCATCACTTACAACTAGTCCTAGTCAATTATTTTCTGCCAACTCTTACAGTGAACTAGAAACATGTAAACCTTTCATAGTGGTATGTGGAACTATACAGCTGTATTTTGGCCCCAGGGATGGAACAAAATGTTTTACATGATCTTATGATAAACTACATATATCTCATCTTGTATGAAGTTGCTTTTGCTATGACGAACACTTACTCCCATGCTCTCCATGCTGGATGGTGAGCAGGATGCTGCTCCTTTGAAACTACCCAAAGCTGTGCTCTGTTTCATCAGGCATCTGTCTGCACCTGGACAAGGTGCTCAGAAACATTCTTCTGGTTTGATCCTTAAAACATTCTCATAAGAATCTTTTCCTCCAAAAACAAATTACTTTCATAAAAAAAAGAGTATTTTTAAGATCTATCATTAGTGATGATCCCAGACCATGAAAATTGCTGTTCAAAGAGGCCATGAGATTATCATTACTATAGGATACACTTGAGAGAAATTTATGTGACCAGTTGGTGAAGTCTATCTGTCCTGTGGTTAAGTGAATACTCAAGATCAATATGTTGAAGCTCTGAATTTTTGCAGGGCATTATAAGGAACTCCTATGTATCATAAAGAAGTAGAACTTTCCAAGAATCCCTTAGATTATTGAGATTCTCTAGGAATGTGGCCTTTTCTTCTTTAGCATCCTGACTATAAATTGAGGTGTTTGCTATAATGTACCCTCCTCATATTGCCATACAGGTCTCTTCCCAGACATCAAAAATGATTGTTCCAACTGGTCTTGATTCTCCGAAACTGTGAGGCAAAATATATCTCTATCTTTGATTGTTAATCATCTCAAAATTTTTAATCTTAACGTACAACTGACTTGCATAGGAATAAATGTTCATGTTCTGTCAACATTCTTATAATGAAATCTTAGCACCAAGTACCATATAATTAGGAATAGATCCCCTGGAAGGTGACCAAAAGCTTTATTAATAAGATTAATGATTTTGGGGGGAGCAACAATAGCAAACACAAACATGGAGAGCTAGTTTAGCCCCCTTTTTTTTCTCCACCATTCTAGGACATATTGATCATCTGTAAACCAGGATCCAATAGGTTTTGGACTCCAGGTGTGTGAGAAATATCTGCTTAGTGATGAAGGCACCCAGAAGTGCATTCATTTTGCACTAGCAATTCAAGTGGATTAGACAATCCCATTAGACACTATACTAGAAAGAACTTTTAGTAGGATAGAGCAACTGTACTTGGACTGATGCTGCTGCATTTATGCCATTTTTTCATATCAAGAATTATTGAAAAAGGAGGCTCTAAGGCTTCAGCAAATACCTTTGACAGGTCTTTGCAGCCAAATTGAAGGCTGCTTGCTCTATCTATCTATCTATCTATCTATCTATCTATCTATCTATCTATCTATCTATCTATCTATCTATGTATCTATCTATCTATGTATCTATCTATCTATGTATCTATCTATCTATGTATCTATCTATCTATCTATCTATCTATCTATCTATCTATCTATCTATCTATCTATCATCTATCTATCTATCTATGTATCTATCTATCTATCTATCTATCTATCTATCTATCTATCTATGTATCTATCTATCTATCTATCTATCTATCTATCTATCTATCTATCATCTATCTATCTATGTATCTATGTATCTATCTATCTATCTATCTATCTATCTATCTATCTATCTACCTACCTACCTACCTACCTATCTATCTATCTATCTATCTATCTATCTATCTATCTATCTATCTATCTATCTATCTATTTACATTTCTAAAAGACAAAGATGAAAAGAGACTCCCCTTGTGGGAAAACCAGTGACTGATGTCCTCATTCATCTACATTTAATGGAGAGAAAAATGAACTAGCTAATAATAGATTACTTGGCACAGATAATTTTCTTACTTTATTGATCAGGAGACTGGAAGGTTAGAAGATTGGGTAAAACCATTAGGAGAAGATACATTCTGGTGGATGAAAGGAGTCTTTCATTGATGTTTACTGGAGAACACTCAGAGAAGAAGATTACCTCATAAATTAATACAGTTTATTCAACATGTGTCACTATTGCTTGAGAACATGCAGTCTCTAATGGACATCTTCCACTCTGTACCTGTTCTTATACTTCCATTATAGGCTTTCCTTCATGCATTGACTATATCAGGCCTACATTCTAAGTGCTTAATTGTGTATTATTTGAATTACACATAATCTCCAACTCAGTATTTCTACTATTAGAACAAAAGCAACTAGAACTAAATATCACCTGTAGTGTTTTCACAGAGTAGATGTAAAAATAACCATAAAAGTTCTATTTGGATTAGGAACATTTTTCAAATATCTTAGAAAAATTTTATAAATATTAGAGTATATAGATGATAAAAAGAATGAATATATAACTTGAATACTATGCAATTATCTCCAAAATATTATAGTAGGAAAGTTATTATATCTACTTTACAGCACTACTTCCAAAATGAAGTTGTATGTACTTGCTAAAATATTGTTTCTTTTTTATTTTTAGTTTATTTTTTATTAATCATTTTATTTGTTTATATTTCAGTGGATATCCCCCTTCCCAGTTTCCCCTTCACAAACTCCCTATCCCATACCCTGTACCATTTGCCTCTACAATGGTGTTCCTCTACCCACTCACTCACTTTTGCCTCACTGCTCGAGCATCTCCCTATGCTGAGGCATCAAACCTCCACAGGCTCAAGGGCCTTCCCGCCAATTGGTGCCAGATAAGGACATTCTCTGCTACATATGTAGCTGGAGTCATTGATCCTCCTTCCACGTATACTCTTTGGTTGGTGGTTTAGTCACTGGGAACTCTGAATGGTCTTGTTAGTTGATATTGTTCTTCCTATGGGGTTGCAAACCCCTTCATCTCTTTCAGTCCTTCCCATTGCTCTTCCATTGGGGTTCTTGAGCTCAATCTGATGGTTGGCTGTGAGTATCTGTCTCTGTATTAGTCATGTGTTAGCAGAACCTTTCAGGTGACAGCCATTCTAGGCTCCTGTCAGCAAGTACTTCTTGGCATCAACAATAGTGTCAGGAATTTATGTCTGCAGGTAAGATGGATCCCTAGATGGGGCTGTCTCTGGATGATATTTCCTTCAAGTTCTGCATTTTTTTTGCCCCGTTTTTCCTTTAGATAGGAAAAATTCACGGTTAAAATTTTTCAGATGGGTGGGTGGCCCCATCCCTTGACTGGGGGCCATGCCTATCTATTGGAGGTGGTCTCTAAGGGTTCTATCTCCCCTTTGCTGTGCATTTCAGCTAAAGTCATCTCTGTTGGGTCTTGGGAGCCTCTTGCTTCCCTGGAATCTGGGATCCTCCTGTGGCTACACCCAGTTCCCTATCCCCACTGCTATTTAATTTTATTTGATTTCCTGACCCTCTATGACTCTCTCCTGTCCCTTCCAGTCCCTGATCCTGCCACCCTTTCCCCTCCACCTCCTGTCTTGTTCTCAGGTCTCTCCTCCCTCCACTTCCCTCCATTGTCTTGTTCCCCATTCTATGCAGGACTGAAGCATTCACATCCTGGTCTTCCTTCCTCCAAAGCTCCATATATTCTGTGTGTTGTATTATGGGCATTGTGTGCTTTTGGGCTAGTATCCACTTATCAGTGAGTACATACCATGCATATTCATTTGTGTCTGGGTTACCTCACTTAGGATGTTATTTTCTAGTTCCATCTATTTGCCTCCTCTACTATGTTCATAGCAGCTTTATTCATAATAGCCAGAAAGTAGAAACAACCTAGATGTCCCTCAACTGAAGAATAGATGTAGTACATCTACACAATGAAATTCTATTCAGCTATTAAAAACAAAGACATGAATTTTGCAGGCAAATGAATGGAATTTTAGACTCTCATTCTGAATGAAGTAACCCAGACCCAGAAAGATACATATGGTAATGTCCTTTACAAATGGACATTCACCATAAATGCAGGATTATATTGCTATAATCCACAAACCCAAAGATACTGAGTAATAAGGACATCCCAAGGGAAGATGTGTGAATCTCACTCAGTGGGGGAAACTAAGTCATTGGAGGTGAATGGAGAGAGGGAACTGAGTAGGAGAGAATGTGAGGAGAGTAATGAAGATGGCAATCAGGTGGGAGAGGACTAGGAATGAATAGAAATCTGAAGGAGATATATCTGGTGAGTATCTGGAGACCTGTAATGGGGGAGGGTATGGAGAGTCTATAGGGATGACCATAGCTGAGGTTCCTACTAGAGTGAGATATAGAGACTGATGTAGCCACCTCCTATAGCCAGGCATGACTTCCATAGGAGAAAGGGTATATCAATCCAAATATAAACCCCCTTACCCAAAATATATCTTGCCTAAAAGATGTACATGGATAAAGATGGAACGGAGATTAAGGGAACAGCTAAACATCTACTGCCTTAACATGACATGCATCCCATGTGAGAGAGCCATCCCCTGACATGATGATGTAACTGTCTCCTGGGAGGCTTCATCTAGCATCAGATGAAGGTAGAGACAGAGACCTATAGCCAAATATCAGGAGAAGCTTGGTAAGTCTTATGGAAGACTGGGGAAAGAAGTGAGCAAGCCTGAAGAGTCAAAGACACCACATGGAGACCTACAGAGTCAACAAACCTGGGACCATAGGGGCTCAAATGTGAAGCTTAGTCTTCATGTGAGTCTCCTAATAAGTAGAGTGGCAGTTGCCTCAGTCTCTATTCCATACCATTGGATCCCCTTCCCTCTACCAATACTGCCTGGTTGGGCCTCAGTGGGAAAGGATGTGCCTAGTCTTCATGGGACTAGATGTGGCAGGGTGGGGTGGTACCCAAGGGGGTTCCCCTTCACTGAGGAAAAGAGGAGCGAGCAATGAAGAGAGGCATTTGCAAGGGTGGAAATAGGAGGATAGGATGAAAAAGGGCTGTGATTGTGATTTGAAATGAATATAAAATTAAATTATTGGAAAAAAGATTCATAATTTGCTAGTAAAAAATATGGTATAAGTTCAGGATACATACTCTAATCTTGCCTGAAGCAACTGCTAAAAAATTAATGCCAATAAATGTTGTCTAGATGGCAATAGAAAAATGAAGAAAAGCACTGAAATGACAATCCACCTAACAACATTAGAAAAAAGATCACACATAAGACTAGCAACAAATTATGTGGTATACTGAAATTAGCAAACTGATAGATGCAAACCTAAAAACTGCTGTAAATTGTTTTTTATTTGACTCTCCAATGTAAAAGCTTTGATATCTCAAAACAGCAGGATCTAATTACATATATCATATATACTTTGGCTATAATTGATAGACTACATATAAAGATATATATCAACTGCAAATGGAAGTAAAATATATATAGCAAAGAAAATCATAGAAAGCTGGAACAGCTAAATTGATAAAAGTCAAGCTAGACATCCAGAAAAAAAGTGTTACCAGAAATAAAGTGAAACATTTCCAAATTGGTAACAGCCCAATTCTTCAGAAAAATATAGCAATCATAAATATGCATTACCTGATAACCAAGCTTTGAACCACATAAATCAAAATAGTGGAAAACTATGGAGACAAATTCAAAGAATGTTTGGACATCTTATTTTGTCTTCCTTGAGAATCCATAGAATATGAGATAGAATAAGGAGATAAAAAATACAGGCAACAATGTTAACCAATTTGAGCTAACTCTTCTGGATTAAATAGTTATAAATATAATTAAATGTTTTAAAGAAAACAACTCCTAATTCTGGTCCTTTAATAAATGAAGACATTAGGGATTTTAGTTAATCATGTTGCAGAGAAAACTAGTGAAATAAAGACTACATTACAGTTTAACTACATTTTAGGAATCAGTTTAAATGAAAATATTATAAGTTCACACCAAACAATGATGTTGGTAATTATCTTGTGTTTCTCACTGAAACATATAAGCTAACTTTTGTGCTTATTTGATTGATATGGCACATGACTTTCAGTCTATCCTCTAATTCAGATTCATCATTTGTTCTTGCTGTTTTTCTACTCTTTTCTTAACATGATAACTGTCTTTAAAAGTATCTGGGCTGTCAACATGGAGTCACTTCTTAGAATATATAATGCTCCTATCATCTTAGCAATAATATCTTCACATTTTTTCTTCTTTTTGCATGAAAGAACATTTTTTGAGAATTTTATACAATATATTGTGATTATGTTCTTTGCCCTTTCAAACTTTTCCTACATCTTACCCCCTCACCTACCCAAACTCTGTTATTTTTTTCTCTTGAAATCAAAAAGCAAGGTGAAAACAAAACAACACAACACACACAGACACACACAGACACACACACACAAACACACACACACCCACACACACATCCCCCACAAATCCATGGAGTCCTATTTGTATTCAAATACTTCGAACAGGAGGCCTGCTCTGCAGTATGTTTGATGTCCCCACTGTCAAGCCATTGAAGAAAATTGATTTTGCCTCTCTCAGTAGTTTTCCTAATCTGTAAGCTGCCATTTTGTCCCATTGAAAGTGTCCTTTGCCTTATAGAAGCTTTTTAGTTTCATTTATCAATCAATGATCTTAGTGCCTGAGCCATTGGTATTCTACTCAAAAAGTTGTCTCCTGTACTAATGCATTCAAGGGTATTCCTCACTTTCTCTTCTATCAGATTTATTCTATACTAGTTTATGTTACTGTCACTGATTCACGTGGATTTGCATTTTGTGTAGGGTAATAGATATTGATCTATTTACATTCTTCTATATACAGACATCAAGTTAGAGGAGGCCACTTTTTTCCACTGTATAGTTTTGCCTTCTTTGTTAAAACTCAAGTGTCCATAGGAGAGTGGGTTTATTTCTGGATCTTTGATCATATTTCATCTGTCACACTATCTAGTTTTATGCAAATATCATGGGGATTTTTATTACTATTGTTCTGTATTATAGCTTTAAATCAGGGATGGTGGCACCTCCAGAAGCTCTTTGATTGTTCAGAATTGTTTTCGATATCTGGGTTTCTTTTTTTAATTCCTCCATATAAAGTTATGAATGGTTAGTTTAAGGGCTATGGAGAATCATGTTGGAATTTGATGGAAATTCTATTGAATCTATAGATTGCTTTTGGTAAGATGGCTATTTTTAATCATGCAATCCGACTGATCCATGAGCATTGGAGATCTTTCCATCTTCTGTTACCTTACTCAATTTATTTTTCATAGACTTGAAATTTTTGTTATTCAGGTCTTTTCCTTGATTGGTTAGAGTTACACCAAAGTATTTTATATTATTTGAGTCTATTGTTTTTTGTTTTTCTGGTTTTTTTTTTGTTTGTTTGGTTTTTTGATTTTTGGGTTTTTTTGGGTTTTTTTTTGTTTGTTTTGTTTTGTTTTTTCAAGATAGGGTTTCTCTGTATAGCCCTGGCTGTTCTGGAACTCACTTTGTTGACCAGGCTGGCCTCGGACTCAGAAATCTGCCTGTCTCTGCCTCCTGAGTGCTGGGGATTATAGGGGTCCTCCACCATGCCCGGCTTTGAGTCTATTGTTAAGGGGATTGATTTTTTAGGTTCTTTCTCAGCCAATTTATCATTTGTATAAAGGGAGCTAGGCCACAGGATTTTCCATGTCCAGTTACATTAATTCAGAAGAGGCCTGTAATTGGACATGGAAAAGGGAGGTGGAAATAAGAGCTGTAGAAACAGAGAGAGTCTCCGGGGAGAGATGGGGAGGAGAGGAGAAGGATAATGGCCGTGGACATGTACCCGCATGGAATTTAATAGCCACAAGTAGCTATGATTCCACAAGGTTAGAAATATTGGGATAAAAGATTTTATTATTATCAATTGGCTCTGAAATTATTGTATTGGCATCTTGTAAACTGTGATGTTATTGATACATAAATCTAATTGGTTAACTATAAGTTAAGTCTTGATTTTATGGGGTAATTAGGTGTTGAGATGGTTGACTGTGGGGTGTGTGGAGCATTGTCTGGTAGCAAGAAGGCCAGAGAGTTGGCGGGTTCATTTTTAATATGTCCTGCAACAGATTGGGGGGGGTAGGGAAAATAGGATTAATGAGTTTCTGATGTCTGGGCCTTGACTGGATCCATGAAGTCCTGGACATCAGGAGTTTAAACAGGATAGTTCAGGATATCTGACAAGGAAATTCACCAAGGCTATATATTCTGTAATATATAAATCTCAAAACAAAATTTTAATATCATCAAGATAAGATTTTTGTTTGATTCTCTGTTATCTAGTCCTCTGCAGGCCTCCCTGCATTATATCTGATCCATATAACTCAGAAAGGTATAAATACCTTAGTCACCTTGTCCAAAAGCATAAAGACAGAAACCTTTTTCCCCAAATAAGCCTATCCTTGAACCAGTAATCAGAAAACCCTTTATTTAGGCCTCTCTCCCAGAGGAATAATATAACCACAAAACTCAAAATTACACCTATTTTGAAAAGCAAAACAATCTAATACAAATGAAGTAAACTACTATTCAGGTCATAGGTAACCATGAGGTTGGCTGCTTCATTTAGTTATTAGAATGTGAGATCTCCAAGTACATGAGTTGATGGATGAGGAAGAACTAGCAGCTCCTAAGACAAGTGAGCCAGATGCTGTGAGGGCTTGCTAGAGAGAGTTGATGGCAGTGGTAGGAGCACAGGGGCGTGGTCCTGTCCCACGAAGAGCTGGCAGGTCAGTCAGATGTAATCCAGGAGGAGAGGCCTTCTGTCAATGACAGGTCCACTCGAGTTGAGTTGATCCTTAAAACTGCCACCCTCAGGGCCTCAAGAGTCTCGTCGAATCCCTCGGACCAATTTCCTGCAAGATACAAGGAAAGCTGTCTAGACAGATTAGCTGCACGAGTAAAATTTTCATATTGGACACTGGTAATACACAGAGCGCCCAATATTCTTTCACAACCCAACTGGGCCATCTGGTAGAGGACGCCTATCTGTTTCTCTGCCAGGTCAAGACGCTGATTCAAAATCATCAGCCCTCCCTTTAACTTGGTACTAGCAGAAGTTTGGACAGTGATGGCATCAGTCAGATCTGCTGAAAGCTGATTTAATTTTGTGCCTGATTGAACCGTACTAGCCAAAGTGTACCCTGCAGCAGCTGCACTGGCTGAAATTGCTATGATTACAGCAGCAGTAATGCCAAAATCTCTTTTTTGTCGAAACAGGGATAAGGTGGAGGGTGTTTCCACCGGAACAGGGATCCAACGTGGGATCCATGCCACCATGGCAGGGGTGTCCTTTGTTACATCCCAACATTGAGAAATCCAACAAGAATCATTGAAACAGACTTCAAATGAATCATTTGAAAGAATAAACAAGAAAGGGGGCGGTAAACACAGACTGGGGTAGGTGGATAATTAATCTGGTTTACCAAAGTTTTATTGAACCCAGTGATCTCTACACTGGTATTAGTATATCCATAAGAGTCCAGGGAGGCAGCATGTATTTCCCAATACTGAGCAAATCTTGAGATGCCAGTAAAAGAAGCCTTTCCAACTGCTCCTCCCTGGATAAAGATCAAAGGATTGAGTTCTGTACAACTGCCATTGACTCCACAAAGCACCCACTTGTGAAAGGGATGCATTCTAGAGTCCTGTATGAAAAGTACCTTTTTCATAACAAATTCCTTCTCTGGGTCAGCCATCATGTTGGGAGAAAAGGAAAAGGTTTTACTCTGACCTGCCCAACGAGTGATGGAGGGTTGACAATCAGACCAAGACAGGATCAGCCTTTCATCTTCCAAGCTACAATGAGGGGCTATTTTTGGTTGTGGGGGATGTTCTTTGTCTGAAAAGTTAGGTGGTAGAAATGTACCATTAACCCAAATTGCCTCCTGCCAGAAGGTCCGATTTGTAAAGGTTATATCTGCGTTGGAAGTATCTTGGGTTGTGCTCACCCAACCTCCTCGGTGCTCATTAAACCTCCCCAAAGCTGGGGCTGTGAGGTTAATACATTTTCCTGGTCCATTAATTTGAAAACACAAAGAACCCTGTTCTAATAAAGAGCGATTTTCTCCTAATGGTGCTCGGGTGGGATCGTAGGGTAGATATGGTAAATCTAATGTTTTATTAGTAGTAAAGAATTTTCGAAAAACTATAGCATCATGGTGAACTGGCATTGGTTTAGGGAAAGTCGAGAGAATGGCCAATCTCTGTTCACCCATCATACTAGGAACCCAAGACAAGTTCAGCATTGTCAGGATCAGGAGCAGTCCTTGGGAGGTCAGCATCTTCCACACCATCCTTGATTACTATCTTTTGGGTGAGTCGTTCCAGCAGCCAAAATGGGTTGTCTTCACTTTGTGGAAAAACACAAACAACTCCCTTGGATCTTATCAAAATATGATCCAGGCCTTTCCACAGACCAGTTAAGACATCCTTCCATTTGACCATTTCTTTTGGTCTATCAGTGTCTGAGCTGTATCGATCAGCTGCAGAGGGACCTTGCTAGTCAAGATTCAAAAAATTAAGTGTAAAGAGTGCCATAGATACAGCTACTCTTGGTACTGAGGGCAGAGTGTCATCAATTCCCCCCTTTTGTTTTATAAAATAAGACTTGAGTATACGGTGGGCACGTTCCACAATGCCTTGTCCTTGAGGATTATAAGGAAGGCCAGTCAGGTGAGTGACATCCATTTGATGACAAAATTGCTGAAATTTAATAGAGGTATATGCTGGCCCATTATCAGTTTTAAGGATTGTGGGCTTGCCCCAAGCACTCCGCGCTTCTAAACAGTGCTGTATAACATGAGAGGTTTTCACACCTGTTAAAGGTGTAGCAAACATAACACCAGAGCAGGTGTCAATGGAAACATGTAAATATTCATCTTCCAAAGGAGGAAATATGAGTGACATCCATTTGCCAGACCTGTAATGGCCTGATGCCTTGGGGGTTTACCCCTACATGAGGAGTAGGCAGAAATTGACAACAGTTTTGACATCGGGTGACAATGTCACGAACTTCCTTCCTGGTTAAAGTAAAACGGCGTAATGTTTCAGCCATCACATGGAAGTGTTTATGGAACTCCCTTGCAGCCTCTGCCTGCAAGGACAGAGCAGCAGCCACGATTCTAGTGGCTTTTTTTGCCAAGTAATTTCCATGAGACATGGGGCCAGGAAGGCCAGAATGAGCCCTGACATGAGTAATATACACAAGATGTCTTCTATGTAACAGGGCTGACTGAATTTGCTGAAAAATGTGAGCAAGCTTGCTAGAGGGTCTAATTAAGCCAGCAACTTCAAGCATATTAACTGCATTAACCACATATAAGTAATCAGATACAATATTGAGCGGTCCCGGGAAAGTTTCTAGGACCTCTAGAACTACCAAACACTCTACAACTTGGGGTGATGTCTCATTATATTGTTTAGATGTTACTTGGCCACTTACTACATATACACCTATGCCAGATTTGGATCCATCTGTATACACTACTACCCCATCCGGAAGTGGCTGTTTGGCTGTTACTACTGGAAACACTATGGCTTGGCTTAAGGCAAACTGTAAAATTGGATGTTTTGGATAATGATTATCAATTTGTCCTGAATAGGAGGCAACCAAGACTGCCCAATCATTAGTTGTTGCTGCCATTTTCTCTGTTCCTCTTTTGAAATGAATGAGTCTGAATGATACCTCCACATAGGGCGGAGGTGCACTAGGAGCCAGAGGTCGAGGGCCTGGAGACCACGTAGTGATTTGACATTTGTCTCTAGCTGCTTTCATTTATTCTGTAACTGATTAACTCATCTTTCATCTGGCTGGTGTCTTTCTCCCTCATAGCCTGCCGCTTCTTCCTCTAACTAAGTCTTTTTCTTCAGAGGAGCTAAGTTCCTTATCCGATTCTGAGCTACTGAAAGCTAGTGCCTTGAACTCATCTAATGGTGGGTAGAAGCTCCTTTCCTTATGTGCCTCTCCAGCTCGATCTCTCTTCTTCTCTCCCTTTCCCTCCCTTTTTCTAAGCTCTCCCAGGGCATTTTTTCCCTTATTTCTCTTTTCCTCAGGCTCAAGGCCCGTGGAAAGGCCTTTATTCTTCAGTGCATCTTGTTTCCTTTCAGCTCTTACTCTCTCTCCCTGCTCTGTCTCTGATAGACTGTCTTGAATTTCGTCCAAAACTTTCTGCCCCGCTTCAACCATTTGCTGACAATCCTCATCTGTTAAGCACGATCTCACCAATTTCCACAAAGGCATGGTCCCTGCTTTAAGTTTGCCGTCCTGCTGTTCCCTAACTAGATCTCCTTTCAGTTTGTCGCATGAGGCGACAGTTAATGATCCTGAGCAAGCATACCATGGGGCCACACGGTCTATCTCCCTGACAAATCCCTCTATAGTCTTAGTGGTGATTTTCAGGCCACACTGCTTCAAGACCGACCATAAGGCCGTTACTACAGAGTGGGAGATTCCCATACTGGTCGCTGTCCAGGCCTGACCGCGACTGAGAACCAGTCAGCAATACTGGTCGCTGTCCAGGCCTGACTGCGACAGAACCAGTCAGCAGTTCCAGTGGTGGAAGCAAAACGAAAGCGAAAGGGAAAGAATAATCACTGTGAAAACAATCAAAAGGGCGTCTAACTCTGGAGAAATTTCAAGACTGTATGTACCTTACAGAGCCTTAATGTCTTGCAGTTCTGATTCCACCCCGCGAACGGGGGATCTTCCTTGCGCTGGTGTGATGGTATAAAGTTCCTGGGTTCCTGGGTGCCACTTGTCCCAAGCTATCATTCTCGCCAGCAAGAACACACTCGGACAACCAGAATCTTCTGCAGCAAAAGCTTTATTGCTTCTTCAGGAGGGAAGACCCAGACCCTGGAAAATGGTGTTGCTTATATAGCCCTCAGCCATGGTGTTTCAGCACCTGATGTGGCGTGTCAGCTCCTGATTCCTTGCTCGCCCATCACCCCATTACTACTCCCCGAGATGGGCAGTGACTAAGTGTGAGTTCACTCTCGCACCTGCGTACTAGGCTTGTTTACTAGTTAGGCACAGCGGAGGCCAGCGCCACCTTATAATGGAAATCCCTTCCTTCCTTCCTTCCTTCCTTCCTTCCTTCCTTCCTTCCTTCCTTCCTTCCTTCCTTCCTTCCTTCCTTCCTTCCTTCCTCCTTCCCTCCCTCCCTCCCTCCCTCCCTCTTTCTTTCTTTCTTTCTTTCTTTCTTTCTTTCTTTCTTTCTTTCTTTCTTTCTTTCTTTCTTTCTTTCTTTCTTCTGTCTGTCTTCTTTCTTTCTTTCTTTCTTTCTTTCTTTCTTTCTTTCTTTCTTTCTTTCTTTCTTTTTCTTTCTTTCTTCTCTCAACCAGTGGATGGATTAGAGTTGTTCAGTTTTCATGAGTTTGTAGGCTTTCTCTTGTTGATGACTAGAGGATTATTTCAATTTTGTTGTATCTATTGAGGCTTGTTTTGTGACTGAATATATGGTCAATATTGGAGCAGGGCTCATGAAATAATGAAAAGAATGTATATTCTTTCCTGTTGGGTGAGACGTTTTGTAGATGTTATTAGGTCCATTTGATTCTCAAAGTTGTTTCATTTCATTATTTCTCTGTCTGGTTGACCTGTCCATTGTTGAGAGTAGGGTATTGAAATCTCCTACTATTAATGTGTGTGGTTCATTGTACAGCTTAAGTTTTAATATTTATTTTATGAATATGGGTACCCTTGCACTTGGTGTATAGATATTCAGAATTGCGATAACATCTTGGTGGATTTTTTTCTTTGGTAAGTATGAAGTGTTCTTTTCCATCTCTTTTAATTAATTTTGGATGATAGTTTATCATTATGTATTATGAGTACTTCAGCTTACTTCTTATGTTTGTTTGCTTCTAAAATCTTTTTTTTTTTTCTGCCTGTACTCTGAGACAATGTCTATCTTTGTTTCTTGTATAAAGCAGAATGATCGATACTGTTTTCACATCAACTCTGGTAGCCGGTCTTCTTATTGGGAAATAGAGTCATTTGATTGTCTCAGAAGAATTTATCCTGGACAGAAGTCATTTCAACATTGAATTTTAGTCATGACATAAAACATTTAGAAGATTTTTTGTTGCAAGCCTCTTGAAACCCCATAGGAAGTACAACCAACCAGACCCCCCAGAGCTCTCAAGGACAAAACCACCAACCAAAGAGTACACATGGAGCAACCCATGGCTCCAGCTGCATGTGTAGCAGAAGATGGCCTTGTCGGGCATCAATGGGAGGAGAAGCCCTTATTCCTGTGAAGGTTCAATGCCCCAGTGTAGGGGAATGCCAGGGCAGGAGGCAAGAGTGGGTGGGTGGGTGGGTGGAGAAGCACCCTCATAGAAGCATGGGGAGAGGGATGGGATAGGTGGTTTCTGGAGGGGAAACCGGGAAAGGGGATAACATTTGAAATGTAAATAAAGAAAATATCTAAGAAAAAAAAAGAAAAAAATATCTTGGTATAACCCTAACAAAATAAATGAAAAACGTGTATGTCAAGAATTTCAATCCCCAAAGAAATAAATTGTAGACCTCAAAGGATGGAAAGATCTCCCAAGTTCAAGTATTGGTAGGATAGACATAGTGAAAATGACCATCTTAACAAGCTTGCCTGCCGCCTTGCCTTGCCTCCTAGCCTCCTTGTCTGTATCCCAACTCCAGGCCTCCCTGGGCCTATCAGAGGTTTCTACCTCTCATGCTCTCCTCAGCAATGCCTGGTTCCTGCCCTGCAGTCCGCCCCGGGGAAAGGTAGCAGTAGGCAAGCAAGCCCTCTCCTCCAGCCCCACATGTCTATGGAGGACAGGGATGATGAATGTCAGAGGCAAAGCCAATAAGGAGAACACCTAGAGCAAGGTCAACCTTCAGGAGGAGAAGGTCTTCTAGAATTGAGTGTGCTGAGGCAGAAAATGCCCATCTCACTATAACATAAAAGTCTTCGTACAGTCCTGCACCATATTTGTCAGCAGCCTGCCTCTGGATATCAAGCCCAGAGAGCTCTACTTGCTCGTCACACTGTTCAAGGACTATGAAGATTCTCTTATAAAGCTCACATCTAAATAGTGAGCAAAAATGTGATTCGGTTTCTCTTTACACTTTAAAATACTGAAGGAGTGAGCTTGTAGGTTTTGTTAGTTTTAACAGTCACTCTGAAGTAGAGGCCTCAAAGAATGCTTGGAAGGGCAATGGCTGAGATCCTGAAATCCTGCAAACACTATGACTAGAGTTTGTAAAGGCAAACACAAAGATGGCCAAGGACTCTCTGATGGTTTGAATATGCTTGACCTAGGGAGTGGCACTTTTGGGAGGTGTGGCCTTGTTGGAGTAGGAATGGCCTTGTGGGTGTGGGCTTTAATATCTTTGTCCTAGCTGCCTGGGAGTCAGTTTTCTGCCAGCAACCTTCAAATGAAGATGTGAAACTCTCAGCTTGTCCGGAACCATGTTTGCCTGGATGAGCTGCCATGTTCGGCCTTGATGATAATGAACTGAACTTCTTTACCTGTAAGTCAGCCCCAATTAAATGTTATCCATTATAAGAAAAAAAAAAGTGGAATGCAGGGAATAGGGCACAGGTGGAAGCTTCTGGGTGGTTTTCACAGGGACAAGGTTTTTAATGGTGGGCAAGGAGCCTGGGTCTGGGTCAAACCTTGTTGCCTGAGATTCCACCTCATACCAGTCAAAATGACTAAGATCAAAAACTCAAGTGACAGCAGACGCTGCAAAGGATGTGGAGAAAGAGGAACAGTCCTCCATTGTTGGTGGGATTTCAAGCTGGTATAACCACTCTGGAAATCAGTCTGGAGGTTTCTCAAAAAATTGCACATAGTATTATCTGAGGACCCAGCTATTCCACTCCTGGGCATTTACCCAAAAGATGCTCCAACATATAACAAGGACACATGTTCCACTATGTTCATAGCAGCCTTATTTACAATAGCTAGAAGCTAGAAAGAACCCAGATGTCCCTCAAGAGAGGAATGGATGTAGAAAATGTGGTACATTTGCACAATGGAGTACTACTCAGCAATTAAAAATAATGAATTCATGAAATTCTTAGGCAAATGGATGCATCTGGAGGTTATCATTCTGAGTGAGGTAACCCAATAACAAAAGAACACACGTCATATCACTGATAAGTTGATATTAGTCCAAATGCTTTGAATACAAAAGATATAATTCACAGACCACATGAAGCTCAAGAAGAAGGAAGGCCAAAGTGTTCAGTCCTTCTGTCCTTCTTAGAAGGGGGAACAAAATACCCATGGGAGGTGATACAGGGACACCTGGAGCAGAGACTGAAGAAAAGACCAACCAGAGACTGTCCCACCTGGGGATCCATCCCATGTACTGTCACCAAACACAGACACTATTGTGGATGCCATCAAGTGCTTGCTGACAGAAGCCTGATATAGCTGTCTCCTGAGAGACTCTGCCAGTGTCTGAAAAATACAGAAGAGGAGGCTCACAGACATCCATTGGGCTGAGCACAGGGTCCTGAATGGTGGGTCTAGAGAAAAGACTGTAGGATCTGAAGGGTTTAGCAGCCCCATAAGATGAACAATAATATGAACCAATCAGTACCCCCAGAACTCCCAGGGACTAAACCACCAACCAAAGAATACACATGGAGGAACCCATGGCTCCAACAGCATATGTAGCAGAGGGTGGCCTTGTCAGTCATCAGTGGGAGGTGAGGTCCTTAGTCCTGTGAAGGCTCAATGACCCAGTGTAGGGGAATGCCATGACCAGGATGCAGGAGTGGTTGGGTTGGTGAACAGGGGGAGGGGGCAGGGAAATTGGGTTTTTGGAGGGGAAAGCAAGGAAGGGGATAACATTTAAAATGTATATAAAGAAAATATCTAATAAAAAAGAAAATAATGTTACATTCAAATAATATACACTAAACTACAGAAATACTCATTTGAATAATTTAGCCATATTAAGCAAATATATTCTTTTTGGCATATGAGGCAACACGGAATTTGAAGTCTTGTCTCTGAACATTTCTTATGCTATTTTATCAAAACACAGTGATTTTCCCCTGCTTTGAGAATAATATATTACTTATCACAGGGAAGTAGCAATGTACTGAGTTAGGCAGCTCTACAAAACTGTTAACACATCTTATTCTGTAACATTAACAAGATCATACTTGTTAATATGATCTGTAAATGCCACATTGATATTCACTGGAAAATGCTCAAGTTTAAAAGCACCTTAGATGGGCATATAAAAGTTTTTTAAAATTCTGATTTTTTTCATAAAAGCTCAAATTTTATCACTACCCAAAATACTATCAGTTGTTAAATAATAGCTATGATATATGCAAGTCTGAGTTCCTGATTTTCATTACATTTGTCCAACAAATTAGAGGTTTGTAGGAAGCTGGCCAGCTCAACTTAAAGTGCAATTGAAAACATACTTTAGCTTGAGTTAGCCTCTGTGCTTTATTATGAACTCAAAGTTTTTTAGAATATTGAGATACTTTCCTTTTATTATATTTAATTTTAGTTAACTAATTAACTTTATGTCATATCTGGTTCCTCCTACTTCTCACCTCCACCTCCTCTCCCCCATCTACTTCTCTCTCTCTCTCTCTCTTTTTTTTTTCAGAAAAGGGAAGGCTCCCCATGGATATCAACCAGCCTTGTCATATCATTTTTCTGTAAGACTAGGTGCATTTTCTCCTATTGAGGCTAGAAGAGGCAGCCCTGTAGGGGGAAAGAATCCGAAAGTGAAGTAACATAATCAAAGACAGCCCTTAGTCCTATTGTTACAAGTTTCACATGAAGACCAAACTAAGCAACTATTAAATATGTTCAGAAGAACTAGGTCTACCCCATGCAGGTTAGTTGATTCTGTAGGATTTCCTGTGGTGTCCTTTACCAATCTGGCATATACAAGCCTTCCTCTACCTTTTCTTTCTTTTTTATTAATTTTTTTATTTTTATTTTTTGTTATTAATAACCTGTAAAGCAACTCTTTAAATACTCTGGCAAAACACATTTTTTTCTTTTTTTAAATTTTTAATATTTTTTATTACATATTTTCCTCAATTACATTTCCAATACTATCCCAAAAGTCCCCCATAGCGCCCCCCAATTCCCTACCCACCCATTCCCATTCTTTTGGCCCTGGCATTCCCCTATATTGGGGCATATAAAGTTTGCAAGTCCAATGGGCCTCTCTTTCCAGTGATGGCCGAATAGGCCATCTTTCCATACATATGCAGCTAGAGACAAGAGCTCCGGGGTACTGGTTAGTTCATCATGTTGTTCCAACTATGGGGTTGCAGATCCCTTTAGCTCCTTGGGTACTTTCTCTAGCTTCTCCATTGGGAGCCCTGTGATACATCCAATAGATGAGTGTGAGCATCCACTCCTGTGTTTGCTAGGCCCCTGCATAGTCTCACAAGAGACAGCTATATTTGGGTCCTTTCAGCAAAATCTTGCTAGTGTATGCAATGGTGTCTGCGTTTAGAAGCTGATTATGGGATGGATCCCTGGATACGGCAGTCTCTAGATGGTCCATCCTTTCATCACAGCTCCAAACTTTGTCTCTGTAACTCCTTCCATGGGTGTTTTGTTCCCAATTCTAAGAAGAGGCACAGTGTCCACATTTTGGTCTTCATTCTTCTTGAGTTTCATGAGTTTAGCAAATTGTATCTTATATCTTGGGTATCCTAAGTTTTGGGCTAATATCCACTTATCAGTGAATACATATTGTGTGAGTTCCTTTGTGATTGTGTTACCTCACTCAAGGTGATGCCCTCCAGGTCCATCCATTTGGCTAGGAATTTCATAAATTCATTCTTTTTAATAGCTGAGTAGTACTCCATTGTGTAAATGTACCATAATTTCTGTATCCATTCCTCTGTTGAGGGACATCTGAGTTCTTTCCAGCTTCTGGCTATTATAAATAGGGCTGCTATGAACATAGTGGAGCATGTGTCCTTCTTACCGGTTGGGACATCTTCTGGATATATGCCCAGGAGAGGTATTGCTGGATCCTCCGGTAGTACTATGTCCAATTTTCTGAGGAACCGCCAGACTGATTTCCAGAGTGGTTGTACAAGCTTGCAATCCCACCAACAATGAAGGAGTGTTCCTCTTTCTCCACATCCTCGCCAACATCTGCTGTCACCTGAATTTTTGATCTTAGCCATTCTGACTGGTGTGAGGTGGAATCTCATGGTTGTTTTGATTTGCATTTCCCTGATGATTAAGGATGTTGAACATTTTTTCAGGTGCTTCTCTGCCATTCGGTATTCCTCAGGTGAGAATTCTTTGTTCAGTTCTGAGCCCAATTTTTTAATGGTGACTTTAATGGTGACTTTCTGGAGTTCACCTTCTTGAGTTCCTTTATATATATTGGATATTAGACCCTTATCTGATTTAGGATAGGTAAAGATCTTTTCCCAATCTGTTGGTGGTTTTTTTGTCTTATTGATGGTGTCTTTTGCCTTGCAGAAGCTTTGCAGTTTCATGAAGTCACATTTGTCAATTCTTGATCTTACAGCACAAGCCATTGCTGTTCTATTCAAGAATTTTTCCCCTGTGCCCATATTTTCAAGGTTTTTCCCCACTTTCTCCTCTATAAGTTTCAGTGTCTCTGATTTTATGTGAAGTTCCTTGATCCACTTAGACTTGACCTTAGTACAAGGAGATAGGAATGGATCAATTCACATTCTTCTACATGATAACAACCAGTTGTGCCAGCACCATTTGTTGAAAATGCTGTCTTTCTTCCACTGGATGGTTTTGGCTCCCTTGTCGAAGATCAAGTGACCATAGGTGTGTGGGTTCATTTCTGGGTCTTCCATTCTATTCCATTGGTCTATTTGTCTGTCACTATACCCGTACCACGCAGTGTTAATCACAATTGCTCTGTAGTAAAGCTTTAGGTCTGGCATGGTGATTCCACCAGAGGTTCTTTTATCCTTGAGAAGAGTTTTTGCTATCCTAGGTTTTTTGTTATTCCAGATGAATTTGCAGATTGCACTTTCTAATTCGTTGAAGAAAAGAGTTGGAATTTTGATGGGGATTGCATTGAATCTGTAGATTGCTTTTGGCAAGATAGCCATTTTTAAAATGTTGATCCTGCCAATCCATGAGCATGAGAGATCTTTCAATCTTCTGAGATCTTCTATAATTTCTTTCTTCAGAGACTTGAAATTTTTATTATACAGATCTTTCACTTCCTTAGTTAGAGTCACGCCAAGATATTTTATATTATTTGTGACTATTGAGAAGGGTGTTGTTTCCCTAATTTCTTTCTCAGCCTGTTTATTCTTTGTGTAGAGAAAGGCCATTGATTTGTTTGATTTAATTTTATATCCAGCTACTTCACCAAAGCTGTTTATCAGGTTTAGGAGTTCTCTGGTGGAATTTTTAGGGTCACTTATATATACTATCATATCATCTCCAAAAAGTGATATTTTGACTTCATCTTTTCCAATTTGTATCCCTTTGATCTCCTTTTGTTGTCGAATTGCTCTGGCTAGGACTTCAAGTACTATGTTGAATAGGTATGGTGAAAGTGGAGAGCCTTGTCTAGTCCCTGATTTTAGAGGGATTGCTTCAAGCTTCTCACCATTTACTTTGATGTTGGCTACTGGTTTGCTGTATATTGCTTTTATCATGTTTAGGTATGGGCCTTGAATTCCTGAACTTTCCAAGACTTTTATCATGAATGGGTGTTAGATCTTGTCAAATGCTTTTTCCGCATCTAACGAGATGACCATGTGGTTTTTGTCTTTGAGTTTGTTTATATAGTGGATTACTTTGATGGATTTCCGTATATTGAACCATCCCTGCATCCCTGGGATGAAACCTACTTGGTCAGGATGGATGATTGTTTTGATGTGTTCTTGGATTCGGTTAGCAAGAACTTTATTGAGTATTTTTGCATCAATATTCATAAGGGATATTGGTCTGAAGTTTTCTATCTTTGTTGGGTCTTTTTGTGGTTTAGGTATCAGAGTAATTGTGGCTTCATAGAATGAGTTGGGTAGAGTACCTTCTGTTTCTATTTTGTGGAATAGTTTGTGAAGAACTGTGATTAGATCTTCTTTTTAGGTGTGATAGAACTCTGCACTAAACCCATCTGGCTTTTTTTGGTTGGGAGACTATTAATGACTGCTTCTATTTCTTTGGGGGATATGGGGCTGTTTAGATCATTAACCTGATCTTGGTTCAACTTTGGTACCTGGTATCTGTCTAGGAACTTCTCCATTTCATCCAGGTTCTCCAGTTTTGTTGAGTATAGCCTTTGGCAGAAGGATGTGATGGTGTTTTGGATGTCTTCAGGATCTGTTGTTATGTCTCCTTTTTCATTCCTGATTTTGTTAATTAGAATGCTTTCCCTGTGCCCTCTAGTGAGTCTGGCTAAGGGTTTATCTATCTTGTTGATTTTCTCAAAGAACCAGCTCCTCATTTTGTTGATTCTTTGAATAGTCCTTCTTGTTTCCACTTGATTGATTTCGCCCCTGAGTTTGATTATTTCCTACCGTCTACTCCTCTTGGGTGAATTTGCATTCTTTTGTTCTAGTGCTTTTAGGTGTGTTGTCAAGCTGCTAATGTGTGCTCTTTCTAGTTTCTTTTTGGAGGCACTCAGAGCTATGAGTTTTCCTCTTAGAAATGCTTTCATTGCGTCCCATAAGTTTGTGTATTTTGTGGCTTCATTTTCATTGAACTCTAAAAAGTCCTTATTTTCTTTCTTTATTCCTTCCTTGACCAAGGTATCATTGAGAAGAGTGTTGTTCAGTTTCCACGTGAAGGTTGGCTTTCTATTATTTTTTTTGTTATTGAAGATCAGCCTTAGTCCATGGTGACCTGATAGGATGCATGGGACAATTTCAATATTTTTGTATCTGTTGAGGCCTGTTTTGTGATCAATTACATGGTCAGTTTTGGAGAAGGTACCATGAGGTGCTGAGAAGAAGGTATATCCTTTTGTTTTAGGGTAAAATGTTCTGTAGATATCTGCCAGATCCATTTGATCCATAACTTCTGTTAGTTTCACTGTGTCCCTGTTTAGTTTCTGTTTCCATGATCTGTCCATTGGTGAAAGTGATGTGTTGAAGTCTCCCAATATTATTGTATGAGGTGCAATGTGTGCTTTGAGATTTACTAAAGTTTCTTTAATGAATGAGGCTGCCTTTGTATTTGGAGCATAGATATTCAGGATTGATAGTTCCTCTTGGAGGATTTTACCTTTGATGAGTATGAAGTGCCCCTCCCTGTCTTTTTTGATGACGTTGGGTTGGAAGTCAATCTTATCAGATATTAGAATGGCTACTCCAGCTTGTTTCTTCATACCATTTGCTTGGAAAATTGTTTTCCAGCCTTTCATTCTGAGGTAGTGTCTATCTTTTTCTCTGAGATGAGTTTCCTGTAAGCAGCAAAATGTTGGGTCTTGTTTGTGTAGCCAGTTTGTTAGTCTATGTCTTTTTATTGGGGAGTTGAGTCCATTGATATTAAGAGATATTAGGAAAAGTAATTGTTGTTTCCTGTTATTTTTGTTGTTAAAGTTGGCATTCTGTTCTTGTGGCTGTCTTCTTTTAGGTTTGTTGAGGGATTACCTTCTTGTTGTTTCTAGGGCGTGGTTCCCGTCCTTGTATTGGTTTTTTTCTGTTATTATCCTTTGAAGGGCTGGATTCCTGGAGAGATAATGTGTGAATTTGGTTTTGTCATGGAATACTTTGCTTTCTCCATCTATGTTAATTGAGAGTTTGGCTGGGTATAGTAGCCTGGGCTGGAATTTGTGTTCTTTTATTGTCTGTATAACATCCGTCCAGGATCTTCTGGCTTTCATAGTCTCTGGTGAGAAATCTGGTGTAATTCTGATAGGCTTGCCTTTATATGTTACTTGGCCTTTTTCTCTTACTGCTTTTAGTATTCTGTCTTTATTTAGTGCATTTGTTGTTCTGATTATTATGTGTAGGGAGGTATTTCTTTTCTGGTCCAGCCTATTTGGAGTTCTGTAGGCTTCTTGTATGTTCATGGGCATCTCTTTCTTTAGATTTGGGAAGTTTTCTTCTATAATTTTGTTGAAGATGTTTGCTGGTCCTTTGAGTTGAAAATCTTCATTCTCATCCACTCCTATTATCTGTAGGTTTGGTCTTCTCATTATGTCCTGTATTTCCTGGATGTTTTGAGTTAGGATCTTTTTGCATTTTCCATTTTCCTTGATTGTTGTGCCGATGTTTTTCTATGGAATCTTCTGCACCTGAGATTCTCTCTTCCATCTCTTGTATTCTGTTGCTGATGCTCGCATCTATGGTTCCAGATTTCTTTTCTAGGGTTTCTATCTCCAGTGTTGCCTCATTTTGGGTTTTCTTTATGGTGTCTACTTCCCTTTTTAGGTCTAGTATGGTTTTATTCATTTCCATCATCTGATTGGATGTGTTTTCCTGTTTTTCTTTAAGGACTTCTACCTGTTTGATTGTGTTATCCTGTTTTTCTTTAAGGGCTTCTACCTGTTTGATTGTGTTATCCTGTTTTTCTTTAAGGACTTCTACCTGTTTGATTGTGTTATCCTGTTTTTCTTTAAGGACTTCTACCTGTTTGATTGTGTTATCCTGTTTTTCTTTAAGGACTTGTAACTCTTTAGCCATGTTCTCCTGTAGTTCTTTAAAGTCCTTCTTGATGTCCTCTACCATCATCATGAGATATGCTTTTAAATCCAGGTCTAGCTGTTCAGGTGTGTTGGGGTACCCTGGACTGGGCGAAGTGGGAGTGCTGTGTCCTGATGATGGTGAGTGGTCTTGGTTTCTGTTAGTAAGATTCTTACGTTTACCTCTTGCCATCTGGTAATCTCTGGAGTTGTTATAGTTGTCTCTGTTCAGAGGTTGTTCTTCTGGTGATTCTGAGTACCGTCTGTCAGCAGACCTGGGAGACAGGCTCTCTTTTCTGAGTTTCAGTGGTTAGAGCACTCCCTGCTGACAAGCTTTCCTCTTAAAGGGAAGGTGTACAGATATCTGGCATTTGGACCTCCTCCTGGCCGAAGAAGAAGGCCGAAAACAGGACCTTTCCCAGATGCTGTGTTGCTTTGGCAGGTCACAGAAGCTGTAGGCTTCTGTGGTGCACTCTCTCAGCTGTGCAGACTAACTTCCTAAGTTCGGTGGAGTCCTGGATCCAAGATGTGCTCCCTGCTCCTGAGGCAGAGGGCTCCTGTGCAGGGCAGACCACTGTCTTCCAGCTGGGAGGGTGCCGGATGTCTGCGGCCCCAAAAGGGTGCTGCCTCAGAGGCTCTGTTGCTCCCGCCTGTCCCAGAAGCTGTCTGCCTCCGTGGTCCTCACTCTCACCTGTACAGACTAAGTTCGGTGGAGTCCCGGAGCCAAGATGGCGCTCCCTGTGGGGTGGATCTCTGTTCTCCAGCTGGGAGGGTGCTGGATGTCTGCGGCCCCAAAAGGGTGCTGCCTCAGCGGCTCTGTGGCTCCTGCCTGTCCCAGAAGCTGTCTGCCTCTGTGGTCCTCACTCTCACCTGTGCAGACTAAGTTCCCTCTACCTTTTCTGAATGATTCTGGCAAGCTCTGCCTAATGTTTGGCTGTGGATCTCTGCACCTTTTTTCACTAGTTAATGGGTGAAGCCTCGCTGATTATGGTTATGTTAGGCTTCTGTCTGAAAATACATCAGAGTATCATTAACAGTCTCAGGAGTGGGCTCCCTCTCATGACATGGGTCTCAGCTGGACCAGTCATTGATTGGCCACTTACTCAATTTCTGTTCCATTTTTACCCTTGCACATCTTATATACAGAACAAGTAGTAAGACAAAGTTTTGTGGCTGGATTGTTTTCCCTGTCTGTCCATTAGAAGTCTTGCTTTGTTCTAGAAGGGGGCAAGTTCAGGCTCCATATTCCCCATTTCTAGGTTTCTGAGCTAGGGTTACCTTCATAAATTCCTGGGAGTTTCCATGGTCCTAGGTTTCTGGCTCATTCCAGAGATGCACCCCCTCCAATCCAGTTGTCTCTTCCAATAGTCTCAGCTTCCATCGTGACCCCACCCCATTCCTTCTGTTTCCATCCCTAACCACAATCCTATCCATTCTCCTTCTTGGTCCACCCATGATGTCTATTCTATTTCCCCTTCTCAATGGGATTAAGATTGAGAATCTTAATCTCAATCTTAATTGAGCCCTCCTTGTTACCTAACCTTTTTGGGTTTGTGGATTGTAGCGTGGCTATCCTTTACTTGAAGGCTAATATCCACTTATAAGTGAGTACATGCCATGTTTGTCTTTCTGGCTCTTGGTTACCTCACACAGGATGATCATTTTTAGTTCCATCAATTTGATGATCATTTTTAGTTCCATCAATTTGGACACAAAAATCATGATTCCATTGTTTTTAATAGCTGAGTAATACTACATAGTGCAAATATACATTTTCTTTATCCATATTTTTGTTTGAGGGACATCTAAGTTGCTTGGAATTTCCAGCTGTTATGAATAAAGCTGATATGAATATAGTTGATTAATTGCCCTTGTGGAATGGTAGAGAATATTTTGAATATGTGCTCAGGAGTAGTATAGTTGGATCTTAAAGTAGATCTATTCCCAGTTTTCTGAGGAAACTCCAAGTTGATTTCCAAAGTGACCATACAAATTTTTAATCCCACCAGCAACAGAGGAGTATTCCCCTTGTTCTACATCTTCACCAGCATGAGCTGTCACTTGAGATTTTGATCTTTGGCATTCTGATGGGTATAATATGGAATAGAAAGTTTGGATTCTGACAAAATCAAAATTCTTTTCTGTTCTCATCAAGAATATTAAATAAAATCGGTTTCTTCTTGAACTTTTAATAATAAAAATGTTCTCTTAAAATACTTATGATTTTCTTTGTTATATAAGACAAATTTATAATTATGTATGTATATTATATAAGATAAATGTATAAAAATGTATGACAGAAAAATATTCAAAATTCTAATATCAACACGGAAAGCTCTTATTTAAATCAGGTACCTGCTGCCAGTGAAAGCCATGTCACAGCCCAGTATCTACCTTGTATTAAAATTTCCTCAGACTGTTAACCAGTTCAACACTTGCAAACTCAGTCTCAGTCAGAGAGAGAGAGAGAGAGAATGAAAGTGATAAAGGGAGGAAGAAAATAGGCAATCAGGCAATGGGGATGGAGGAACAGAAGGAAGATAGATCTTTGAAGATGTCTTTGAGTTATTTCTGGATTAACCATAGAAGCTGTCAGGTATCACTTGCTATTTTACAAATAGTCTTCTTACTTAAATATATTAGAGTTGGGCTTTTTGTTTCTTTTAGTGGAAAAAAAGTGCTGAGAGATAGATGTTATCTTCCTTCCACTCAGAAAATACAAATGCAGTCAATCTGTGGCCATAAGAAAGATTCTTCATATGTTACCCTTTCAATACTATGAACTTAGTTCCATAAGAAAATTCCTAAGAGTGGCAAAGGGCAGCAGATTGCTACCCAAAAAGGTTTATTCAACTCTGAAGCACTGATTAAATCTTTAAATTCCTTATGATTAGAGTCAGGGTTATTTTGAAACTGTGGGATGGAAATGAATCTGTAATAACCAAGGGATGTGAATTTTCAAAATGATTAGGTTTAGATGCAGAGAAACAAGAAATGTCCATGGAATTACTGAAACAGCAGATATAATCCACATAATTAGGTATTTCAAATGTGACTGCATAACATAAGTTGCTTAAATTATAATAGAGCATGTGACAATAACAAATTTTCCCTTATGGACATCAACACAAATGTACTCAATGAATGTCTTGCAAACTGAATCCAAGAACACATCGAAAGCATCATTCACCACAATCAAGTAGGCATCATCCCAGGATGTAGAGATGATTCAATGTACAATAACACATCAACACAATCCACTATATAAACAAACTCAAAAAAAATCCCATGATTATCTCACAAGTTGATGAAAAAGTCTTCAACAAAATCCAACACCCCTTTCATGTTAAAAGTATTGGAGACATCAGGGATTCAAGAAACATAACTAAAAATAATAAAAGCAATATACAGCAAGCCAATAGCCAACATAAAATAAAGTGGAGGAAAACTTGAGGCAATATCCCTAAAATTAGGGTCAAGACAAGGCTGCCCACTTTCTCCCTATATATTCAATATAATACTTGAAATTATAGCTTGACCAATAAGATAACAAAAGGAGATCAAGGTGATACAAATTGGAAAGGAAGAAATTAGGGAAATAACACCCTTCACAATGGCCACAAATAATCTAAAACACTTAGTGTAACCCTAATCACTAGTGTAACCCTAATCAAAAAGTGAAAGATCTCTATGACAATAAGTTCAAGTCCCTGAAGAAAGAAATTGAAGAAGATATGCTCACAAGATGGAAAAATCTCCCGTGCTCATAAATACATAGGATTAATATAGTGAAATGGCCATTTTACTAATAGCAATCTACAGATTAAATGCAATTTATATCAAAATTCCAACACAATTTTTATAGACCTTGAAAGAGCAATATTTACTATCATATTGAAAACCAAAATACTCAGAATAGACAAAACAATCTTGAACAATAAAAGAAGTTTGGAAGGAATCACCATCCCTGACCTCAAGCTGTACTAAAGAGCAATAGTGATTAAAAACTGGTTAGTGTTGGTACAGGGACAGACAGGTTGACTAGTGTAATTGAATAGAAGACATACAAATAAATACACAGACACATGGACACTTGATTTTTGACAAAGAAACACAAACCATATAATGTAAAAATGAAAGCATCTTCAACAAATGGTGCTGGTGTAACTGGATGCCTGCATATAGAAAATGCAAATAGAAACATATTTATTACCTTGCACAAGCTGAAGTCCAAGTAAATCAAAGACCTCAACATAAAACTGGATGAGGGAGCATTCCTGGGAGGGCAGACCTGAAGGGGGGCAGGTGGGGTGTAAATACATAAATAATTCTTTAAAAAGTCATCAGCAGTCTCATAACAAAAAAAGGAGGAGGAAGAGGAGGGGGAGGAGGAGGAGGAAGAGGAGGAGGAGGAGGGAGGAGGAGGAGGGGGAGAAAGAGGAGGAGGAAGAGGGGAGGAAGAAGTTGTTTCCTCAGTGATATTCCCTTGGGGAAAACAAATTACTCATTTGTAAGTCCTTAACAATTGGAAATAGCTTCTGGTTCAGGGATGGGGCATGTCTCCACTTCTTTCAGCTCTAGGGTCCATCTGCTGCCGATCCTATGCAGGGCCTCTCCATGCTATTTCAGTCTCTGAGAATTATTGTGTTGGTTCTGAAGTATTTAGGCCATTTTCCTTGGTATCCACTCTTCCCTACGACTCTTTCATTCTCTTTGCTTCCCCTTCTTCAGGATTTCCTTACCCTGGGGGTGGAGATCGCATTTGATGGCTACATCCCTTTCAGGACTGAGTGTTCCATGGTAGCATACTCTGCATATTGTTTGGCTGTAGTTCTCTGTATTTGTTACTACCGGAGAAAATTTTGCTGATGATGGCTGAGCAAGACAATGATCTGTGAGTATTGCAAAAATGACAGAAATCATTTTACTGCTACATTATTTTTTAATTGAAAAGTCGTCTTTTGCTTTCCCCTAGGTCCATGGGCTATCTAGGATCAGTTTCTTGGTCACCCAAGCAGCAACATGAATGGGTTCCATCTGATAGAATGGGCCTTAAAGTAAATCAGATTTTTTTGTTTGTTTTTTCCTACAAGATTTGAGCCAAAAATGCTATAGCATATCTTGCTGACAGGGCACCGTTATAGATAGAAGAGTTTGTAGCTGGGCTTGTGTTTACATTGTTCCTTTAATAGTATGCAGAGTACATTCTGGTACCAGGGCACTAGTGGATAATGTTGAAGTCTCTATGTAGTTCCAAACTTGATTTTTCCATGTAGTGTAGGGTTATTGTCAGTAATAGGGTCTTGCTATCAGTTAGTGGAAATCAACCTATAATGCTTGCAAGAGCCTGGGTTATTTGAAAGTTGTCATGGAGACCCATTGGGCAATAACTCAATTAGATGCAATCTATTTCTGGTATTGAAGCTTCATTTGGTGATGAGAGAAGTCTAGTGTGGGATTCTATTTCCCCATTATTTGGTTTAGATGGTTTTCATGTAAGTATATTATTTAGAAAGTTCTGTATTAAGCTCCCATACAATCAATCTAATGGCCTATAATTTTAGATGTTACTCTCTATTTTCCCACTCTTGCCCTTTTCTTCCTTCCTGACCCAATTCCCATTTGACCTTCTCTTCTCAATTTCCTGCCTTCATCTGTCCATAACTTTCTATATCATTTCCCATTTCTAGACAGAGCTATCCCTCCCCTGCCTACTCCCTTACTCCATGCCTTACCTGGGGTTCTAAGTGTTGTAATTTGCTTCCCCTTAGCTTACCAGCTAAGATCTACATATTAATAAATGCACATCATGTTGGTTTTTTTCCCCCTCAGTCTAAGTTGCTATATTCAGAATAATTTTTTTTTAGTTCTACACCTTTACCTGTGAATTTCTGTAATTTATACTTTCAAAGGCCAAGTAATATTCTATTGTGTAAATATTCCATATTTTCATTATTTATTCATCTACTGAGGGACATCTAGGTCATTTCCAGTTTCTAGATATTATGAATAGAGCAGAAGCAACATGGTTGATCAAGTGTCTTTGTGGTGGGATGAAATATCCTCTTGGTATATTTGTGTGTTTGAGTGTGTGTGTGTGTGTGTGTGTGTGTGTGTGTTCAAGACTAATAAAGCTTGGTGTAGATTAATTTCCATCTTCGCTGATTTTTATAGTACCTATGGGAGTTTGCAGTCCCATCAGCAATGTATGAATGTTTTCTTTACTCCATACTTCTCCTTTAGGAATTGTAATTTTTTCCATTGATCTTGGCTATTCTGACTTGAGTAAGAGGAGCTCTGAGAATAGTTTGGATTTGCATTTCTCTGATGAATAGGGATGTTGAATATGTTTTAAGTGATTCTCTGCTGTTTGCCTTTTTCTTTTTTGGGAATTAGCCCACTTTAGAATTCGGGTTATTTGTTTCTTGATCTCAAGGATTTTAGTTATCTGTGTATTTTGGATACTAGCCCTCTTTCAGATGCATAGTCAGTAAAACACTTCCCCAATCCTGTAGGCTCTCAGTTTGGCCTAATGATGTTGTCCTTTGATGTGCAGAAACTTTTTGGTTTCCCGAGATCCCATTTATTAATTGTTGTGTTCTTAGTACATGGGCTAATGTTATTGTGTTCAGAAGTCTTTTCCTGTGCAAATGAGTTCAGGCCCCTTCTTATTCTATTAGATGGTCTTATTTTGAAGTCTTTAGTCCATTTTCAGTTGAGTATTATAAGGACGATTAATATGAATCTATTTTCATTCTTCTACATGCAGCCATCCTGTTTGACCAGCACCATTTGCTTAAGATGCTGTATCTGCCCCCCCCTCCAGTGAGTATTTATGGCTTCTTTATCAATAATCAGGTATTCATAGATGTGGATTTAATTTTTTAACCTTCAATTCTATTACATTGGTCAAATGGCTGTTTCTGTACCAATACCACGCTGTTTTTATTGCTATAGGACTTGTGTTTGTTACTGTTTCAGTGCTGTGAAGAGACAACATGACCAAGGCAACTCTTAAAAAGGACAACATTTAATTGAGCTGGCTTACAGTTTCAGTGTAGTCCATTATTGTCATGGCACAAATCATGGCAGCATCAGGTAGATATGTTGCTCTAGAAGGAATTGAGAGTTCTATATCTTGACCTAAAGTCAGTGAGGAGGAGACTTCCTTCTATCAGCAGCCAGGAAGAGGCTTTCTTCAGAACTGGGTAGAACTTGAGCCTAGGACCTTTAAGCCCATTCACACAGTGAGATACTTCCTTCAACAAGGCCACATATTCTCCAACAAGGTGGTACCTCATAATAGTGCCACTCCCCATGGGTCAAACATTTAAGCACATGATTTTATGGGGCCAAACCTATTTAAATCACCACAGGACCGCAGTATATAATTGAGATTTGGGATGGTGATACTTGCAGAATTTCTTTGATAATTTAGCATTGTTTTAGCGGTTCTGGGTTTGTGTGTTCTTTATTTTTTATTAGATATTTTCTTTATTTACATTTCAAATGTTATCCCCTTTCCTGATTTCCCCTATGAGAACCCCCATATCCCTTCTCCCCTTCTCCTGCTCACCAACCCACCCACTCCTGCATCCTGGCCCTGGTATTCCCTTACACTGGGGCTAAAAGCCTTCACAGGACCAAGGGCCTCTCCTCCCATTGATGACTGACTAGGTCATACTCTGTTACATATGCAGCTGCAGCCATGAGTCCCACCATGTGTACTTTTTGGTTGATGATTTAGTCCCTGGGAGCTCTGGGGGTACTGATTAGTTCATATTGTTGCTTCTATGGGGCTGCAAACCCCTTCAGCTCCTTGGGTACTTTCTCTAGCTCCTTAATTGGGGACCCTGTGCTCAGTCCAATGGGTGGCTGTGAGCATCCACTTCTGTATTTGTCAGGCACTGGTAGATTAAAAGAAGCTAAAAATAGTTGTTTCAAGATCTATAAAGAATTGTGTTGAAATGCTCATGGGGGTTGCATTTAAGCAACTATACAGATTTCATTAAGATGGCTATTTTTAATATAGTTAGTCTACTAATCCCTGAGCATGGAAGCTCTTTTCATCTTGATATCTTCTTCAGTTTCTTTGTTCAGTGCCCTAAAATTATTATCATGCATGTCTCTCCCTTGCTTGGTTAGGATTAACCCAAGACATTATATTTTTCTTTAACTTTTTAGTGGTTCTTTGTGAATTTCACAATATGCACACCAAATCCATTCACATCTCCCTCTATCTTTGCTACTTTTGCCCGAACAGAGGAAAGGAAAACAAACCTCAGTTTGGAAACTGTAGTGTGTTACAGTGCATTCCACATTATACCCCTTTGTCCGCACTTCTTTGTTTGCAAATGTTTGTTGTAGTGATACCAACCCTGGGACAACAAATCTCTACAGGACTTTAGGCACATCCTCTATGAGGCTATTTTTCTATTATGGTTTTCTAAAATCTAATTAACAGGTAGATTGATGTGTAAAATATTTTGATTCTTATGTATAACCTAATGTGTCTCTAATACATTTTGCTTTTCTACACAATATCCTTTTAGTTGGTATATAAGTTGCAGGGTACCAATTCCCTCACACAAAATTGAATTGTTAATATTTGATAATGTATCTGGAAAGGAAAGCAAGGGTCATGTGTGTTGTGTGTACTCTTGTGGAACTACACCAACTCCCCAGCAACCTGCCACCTCAGTGTGTTTATTTTGTAATGTACATGGGAAGGTGTTAGCTTATCTTCATAGAAGGTCTCGGTAAGCCAGCAGTCTCAGGCTGTCAGCAGGAGAGGATGAAGTTGCAGCTAATACTGTTTGTTCTTACTGGTAAATCATTCATAAACATTAGTAATTTCACACACATTTGACATTTGTACTTGGACCCGAGGACTATGCCATACCTCTGATTTCTGATACATCATAGGCACTGGCCGTTGACATGGAAGTGCCCATGTCAACAATCCATGTTGACTCAAGACTTCATTGGCTCTTTACACATCCACTCAGGGCTTTCTTGGCCCCCCACAAGCAGTATGCTGGCAAGAAAGCTCAGACTGTAAACAAACAGCTGTGAAGTCTAACGATTTGAGTTTGATCCCCAGGCCTGACATGGTGGAAAGACAAAACTGATCTCCCTGATCTTCACACAGATGACATTGAACATGGATCTGCATAATGGGTATTCACAATTAAAAAAAATAAATGCAATTCCAAAGTAAACAAAAACTAACAGCTTCCATATGTTTATAACAACATATACATCCATGTATATTATGAGACTTCTTAGGCCATTTGAGATTCTGACACATTACAGTGCATTATTTTACCTATTGTTCTGGGTTTGGAAGGAAGACAGTGTAACAGACCATAGTGATGAAAACAAGTTGAGAGGTGTTGCTTTTATTTTCACATATTTTCTCACTCATTTAAAATATGTCATTTAAAATTAAATAATTAATGAAATTTAAACAACTAAATAATGTTTAGATTTTTAAATAAGGTTTTGAGTATTTACTTAAATTAGTGTCTAAAGACAGTGCTTCATTTATCTCAATGAAATTGAGAAAATTTTTCCTAAGTATTAGTGTAATTAAACATTAGTATTGTTGTATAAATGTTTTCAATTTAAATAATTTAAACATTTCAAGTTAATTCTATTTATGTATTTTGTCTGCATGCTGTCTCTGTACTATGTGCATGCCTGGTGCCCTTGGAGGCTGGATGTTATTAATAGTTATCATGTGGGTACTTTGAACTAAACTCAGGGACCTCTGGAAGAAAACCCAGGGTTCTTAATCTCTGAACTATCTCTCCAGTGCTTAATTAATTCAAACATTTTCCTTCAAGCCCATTGAACTTAATTTTGAAGTCACTTTATTCTGAAAGGCTAGTCTTATTGCAGTGGCTCTTCAGCACTGTTACTCAAAGAATATGCAAATAGTCTCAGTCAGTTATTACTGGCTGGAGTAAAACACATAATTTATAACATGCTAAGGAAACAAAATGTAAATGCTATTAGATGAGGGCTGGTAATGTGCCTCTGCTTGTAAAGGGTTGTGCATCACAATTCTGAAGAAGTGAATTTCATACTGGAACCCACTATAGAATGAGAGAAAGCCAACTCTCTCATGGTCATCTCCTGAGCCCCCCCCTAAAGCACACATGTACATGCATTCACATATACACACATTTACATACATGCTCACACAGAGACACATGTATAGTCATGTACCCACATGCATATATGCACACACGTGCACATACACATAATAAAATACACATAATAAAAAATTTAAGAATCACAGTAAAATAACCAAGAGTATGACATGACAAACATAAAATATCATAGGTTATAAGAATAAAAATTTGCATTTCTAAGCGGTTATAAAACCACAGGGATATTTTACATGAAAACCGTGCAGACCTAGTAGTTGTGTCTAAGCTTCCTACAGTGGTGATAGTGATAGTGTTCTGTGTCTGTGCTACTTGGATCCGCGTATGGAGAAACTTAGGCTTATTCACTGAATTTCTCATTCATTTCAATTTAAACTGGAATAACATCTGCTTTGCTGAGACCTTAATATCTGTGGAGCCTGTTGTGTCTTAACAACCTGCTGCAGTGTAGACTGCTTGCATACCTTGCAGTTAATTTTAAAACATGCACTGAACCTGCAGCTCAGAACTGAGTTTGTATTTTATCATTTCTTAGGTTGTACAGAACTTGAAAGTGTGAATAAATCTTATCAACCTTCTTTAAAACCAATGCTTTGGAACCCCAACATAAGGAAAATTATTGCTACTTTTGTGTATCTTTTGGGTACATTTGTTTCCTTAGAAGTGATTTTTAGTTTTTTTTTTCTAAAAACAGATTTTTGTCTGTGCCAAAATGATAATCCTGAAATTTAGTTTAGGGGCAAGCACAAACAACTATAACAGTAGCAACCATAAAACTCCAAATATCTAGCACTATAACTTGCATGAATGAGTCCCAGCAAGCCTGCCTTTGGCAGTCTGCTTGTATGTTCTGTAACAACAGCCTCAGGTAAATGCAGTGTGCTCACAGGCTCCAGGGGATCTCACAGCTAACAGCTATGTGAGCACAGTAAACACCTTGCTAGTTTCTACTTCAGGATGTGGGTGAAGAGCTTGCTGCTTCCCACAGGGAAGGGTGAGCCTCTGGGGACGATGGCATCTGCCTGTGTGTCATATAATGTTGTGTAACCATATTGACTGTTGCTCAACAGACACCAGCCGTTAATTATCTGAAGTGATCTTAAGTACTTTGCATTGGATAATTAGTTTTCCCATAAGATGAGCTGAAATATTTGAAAACTCCTTTATGTAAATCATTTTAGAAATTGTAACATTCAGGTAAAAACATTTTGTTTCTTTTAAGAATTATTTTTAACATTTAAACTGCTGTCCTGTTTTTCTGTATGGGCTGAAAGTTGTATGTAGTTAAGGATGCCACATACTATTCTGGCATGGTAACTAAATCCTTCAACATCCATCTACATGTTAAACCATGTGTTTTCATTCCAATTACCCATGAAGCCCAGATATCTTAAATGAAGATATTTGTTTCTTCAATATCCTCCTGTAATCAAAATACATTTGTAAAACAATAATACAAATGTTCTCATAGGTGAAGTGTAAAGATGGCAGATGAATTTTCTGATTCTAGGAAAAGTACATTTGTATAGTTGTGGACTCATAGGTGAGAATAATTTAACCTCATTGTGTAGCTCTGGCCCTAGCATCAATCTGAACATAATTTCTAGAAAACACATTTTTAGAAATTAGAACATTTCTCAGAGCCTATCTGAACATGATAGATATATGTTCATCTTACAATATTTTCCATGACAAATGGAACTAACCCAGATGGCACTGTTGAAGGAGGAATTGTGTAATCAGATGCTGACTTCTGTCTGAGCTCTAGTTACAGTCTGGACATGGGCATTGCCATGAATATTGAAGAATTTGCGGTATCAATGTAATGTATAGAATGCTCCCCAATCTTCTCCTATTGGTTAATAAAAGGCAGAACAGCTAATGACTGGGCAGAGGAGATAAAAAGGCTGGACTTGTGATCACAGCCAGGGGTCTGAGGGAGAAGAACAAGAAAAAAACGTTTTCCAAGAGGCAGGTGAGAGTCAAGAAGAAGGAAGGAGGAGGAGGAGGTGAAGGAGGAGGAGGAGGAGAAGGAGGAGGAGGAGGAGAAGGAGGAGGAGGAGGAGAATGTGGTGAGGTGGTGGTGGTTGCCATCAGGTACAAGGAGGACTCATCAACAGACAGCTATGTCAGAGCAAGCCAAGGAGAGACTAAATGTAATTAAACTGGGGTATGTGACTGGGAAGTAGATAGACAGCATAGAAGATTAGGAATATCTCTCAGTTATTGTTCTTAAAGCTGGTTGAATAAATCAACAGGTTTAATTGTCATCTACTTGGGAGCTTAAGTGGAGATAAACTGAAAGCAATTCCACTAAAATAAGGAATAAGAGAGCTTTGTTCACTGTATATCTACTCAATAGAATACTTGAAGTCTTAGAGCAATAAGATTAGGTAGATATGAATTAAAAGGAAGACGTCAAACTATCTATATTTGCAGATTATATGAAAATATATATATAATTGACCCTAAAAGTTTTATCAGGAAACTCCTACAACTGATTAAAAAAAAGACTCAGTAAAATAGCAGGTTAAAAAAATAAGCCTTCAAAAAGCTGTAGTCTTTCTATATACAAACAAAACTGGCCCGAGAAAGTAATCAGGAAAAGAATACTGCAGCAGTTTACCTGGGAGACCTGCAGACTTGCGGTGTTGAGAGAAGATGGGCTGGCAAACAGAACTGCTATCTTGAAATATCTTGTTTTCTACATCTTCTCCATCTATGGTGACTGATAGGTTTGCTGTGTATAGTAGTATAAGTTGGCATCTGTGCTTTTAAGAAATTTTAAGATATCTGTCTTGGCTGTTCTTGCTGTTAGTGTCTCTGTTGAGAAGTCAGGTGTAATTCTGATAGGTCTCCCTGTGTATGTTACCTGACCCTTTTCCCTTGTTGCTTTTAATATTTTTTTTCTGTAAATATTGTGCTTCGATTATTATGTGGCAGGAGCATTTTCTCTTCTGGTCCAGTCTAATTGGTGTTCTATAAGCTTTTTGTATGTTTATAGACATCTCTTTCTTTAGTTTGGGAATGTTTTCTTCTATGCTTTTGTTGAAAAAATTTTTGGGTCTTGGAGCTGGAACTCTTCATCTTTTTCCATTTCTATTATTCTTAGGTTAGGTCTCTTCATGGTATCCCAAATTTCCTGTATGTTTTGTGTCAGGAATTTTTTAGATTTAACATTTTCTTTGACTGATGAGTCAGTTTCTTCTAATGATTCTCTCTTCCATCTCCTTTACTCTGTTGGTGTCCATACATCTGTTGTTCCTGCTCACTTTCCTAAGTTTTCTGTCTCCAGGATTCCCTCATTTTGTGTTTTCTTTATTGCTTCTATTTCCAATTTCAGATCTTGAGAAGTTTAATTTATTTCATTCACCTGTTTAATTGTATTTTCATGTTTATCTTTAAGCAATTTATTTCTTACCCCTTTAAATACTTCCATCAGTTTGATTGTATTTTTCTGTAATTCTTTAAGGCATGCACTCACTTCCCATTAAAAGACCTCTATCATCTTTATAAGATTGGACTTAAGGTAATTTTCTTGTGCTTTCATTTTGCTAGAATATCCAGGATTGCTGTAGTAGGATTTCTGTGCTCTGAAGGTGGCCTACTTCCCTGTTTTTTGTTGATTGTGTTCTTTCGAGGACCTTTAGCTGTCTGGATGTCTTTAGGACCTGGATGTTCCTGTTGTAGTAGGTATTGGGAGGGCAGTTATCCCTCATGGTACTTGTGTGGCAGTCATCTATCTGATGGGTGTCCTTGGACTTTATAATTTTGGATCTGCAGTCCTCTATGAATCAGGATCCCAAGGTCTGTATAGTTCCAGAACCATAGGTCCTATGAAGGTGGAAAATGAGGTGGGATTTCAATGACTAGCAGGCTCCTCAGTGCAGCTTGGTGTGCTCAGAAGACTCAGCAAGCATACAGTATGGGTGCGGCAAGGGAAGATAACCTGTGTGGTTCAGGATCCACCGATGAAGGTGGACAGAGAGGTAGGAGGAGAATGGAGGTCTCCCCAGGATAACAGCCTGCTCAGGGCAGCCTGGCTTGCTTCAGGGACTAAGAAATTATTTTAAGCTTCAGTATGAAGATGGTAATAAAAGCCATATACACACTGCAAATTCACATCATTTGATATGGTGGGCATCATAATAGCAGGAGGTGATGATCACTCTAGTCCAAGAAAACTACTGTACTGATGTTCACAAAATAAACATGCTATTTTTATGTTTGATTTGGAAACTAGCTAAACTCTATTGTGAAGCTGTGTACATTAATCTATATGCTTCAACATTGTTATTCCTGAGAGTATAATACACAGGTGTAAAGAAGATGCATGAAAAGCGTTTACAGTTTATAGCAACGGTATTCATAAGGACAGGAAATTGACAGCGGATGCACAGAATGATATTCCCTTAAGCAGCAGTTAAAACTCAATGAGCAAACACCTGTAATTATTTGAAAACTTTTTAAAAAAGAAGATATTAAGTGAAAACTTTTCTGAAGATGTCACAGCATTCACTATAAATAAATTGCATAAAATGATTGAAAGATTTGTCTTTAGTGATTGATATCTGCTAAAAACAGACTGGGAAATTATTTCTATATTTCAAAATGGGTGTGTTTGAGATGCATGCAAGCATAAGAGATAGGATCATTACTGGTTAATATAGTCCTTTAGACAGAATTCGAAGTTACTGATTTGCGTTTTAGCAATCAATGTCATGGATTACAATTTTATATATGGTCAGTATTGCATTAAAATCAATGTAAATTGTTTTAATATTGTGATAGTTTATATCGATTGTCAACATGGTAGGGTCTAGAATCCTCTGGTCCTGTTTGTGAGATTTTGTTTAGATTTGTTTAATTGAAGTGGAAAAACCCACTTCCAGTGTAGGCATCACCTCTTCATGAGCTGGGGTCCTGAACTGAATAAATAGAAAGTGAGTTGAGTACATGAATTCATTCTGCCATGGAGAACTGTGTGCTACAACTGTGAGCCAAAAATAAACCTTTCCTTCTTTGATTTGCCAAATATTTTGTCACAGTAACAAGTCAAAGAATTATAAGAGGTATGCACAAAACTATTCTACAGTTGACTGGAGTGCTTATTAATTTTATAACAAACTTGTTATAATATTTCTCCTAAATTACTGATAATTTTTTTTTAATTTTTACTAATCTACATGGGTGGTTTCTATGGAAAGATGATCTTTAACTTGTTTTGATTATTTCCAGATCAAAATAAAATTAAATGACAATGGTGAGATTGTTACATATAAATTTATAGAATATATCATTTTGGGATTTTTGTTTTTAAAAAATTAATGTAAGTAAGATTTCCTGAGTACATTGTTTTAATATAACTAAAAATGTCATTATAATGGGCTTACACACAGTGACATTTAGGTTTGCACAAACAGATTGAAACATCAGGCCATATCCAGCGATTGTAAATTGTCTCCATATTTACTCTTTGTTGTTCTGTGTTATCATTTGAATTTGAGCTAGTTAAATAGTTTTGGGAAGAATATTGCATGATTCCTTTAGGCTAAATGAAGCATATTAGTCACATCTCAGGGGAGTGTTTGGAAAGTAATACTGCTTAGTGTTGCCTAGTGTTGGCTTATCTGCTGTTTTTACTTTTATATGTACTGAAAGTACATTCTACACCAGGGCTTTCTAAAAAATAAAATCATGCCTCCAGCAAAGGTACATTGTGTGTACTTTAGCACTAAGCAAAATTTTGTACCTATAAAATCTAATGTCTATGTTCAGCTGCTAAAAACCCTTAGAACCAGGAGAGTTCATTAGAGAATACATAAGTTAAGAGAGATGAGCACAATCCTTCATTGAAATTAAACTTCTCTTTTAATCTTCATATATTAATGTTTATTTATTAATATCTCAAATTTTAATTAGACTAGCATGTTTTAACCATTTTTTTGTATATTAAATTTTTAAATGTAGATATTTGCACCCAACCAATAGACTGAAGCTGTTGACTCCTGTGGTTGAAATAGGGAAAAGCTGGAAGAAGCTGAGGAGGAGGGCGACTCTGTAGGAAGACCAGCAGTCTCAATTAACCTGGACCCCCAATATTGTTCAAACACTGGATCACCAACCAGGCAGTGTACACCAGCTGATATGAGGCCCCTAACTTATACAGCAGAGAAATGCCAGGATGGGTTCAGACAGAGAAGATGCACCTAACCCTTGAGATATTGGAGGCTCCAGGGAGTTTAGAGGTCTGGTGGGATAGGTGTGGGTGGGGTCATTCTCATGGAGACAGGGGGCGGGGAGGAGGTATGGGATGTAGAATAGTTGGAGGGTAGACTGGAAGGGGAATAAAATCTGGAGTGAAAAAAATAAGAAAAATAAATAAATAATTTTTAAAATTGCTACATGTATATCACACGACTAGTTATCTTACTGCTATATTAAAAGTATAATTAAGGCCAGCCGGAGGACAGTGATCTGCCCTGCAGGGAGCACCATCTTGGCTCCGGGACTCCGCCGAACTTAGTCTGTACAGGTGAGAGTGAGGACCACAGAGGCAGACACCTTCTGGGACAGGCGGGAGCCACAGATCCGCTGAGGCAGCACCCTTTTGGGGCCACTGACATCCGGCACCCTCCCAGCCGGAGGACAGTGATCTGCCCTGCAGGGAGCGCCATCTTGGCTCCGGGACTCAGCTGAACTTAGTCTGTACAGGTTAGAGTGAGGACCACAGAGGCAGACAGCTTCTGGGACAGGCGGGAGCCACAGAGCCGCTGAGGCAGCACCCTTTTGGGGCCGCAGACATCCGGCACCCTCCCAGCTGGAAGACAGTGGTCTGCCCTGCACAGGAGCCCTCTGCCTCAGGAGCAGTGAGCACATCTTGGATCCAGGACTCCACTGAACTTAGGAAGTTAGTCTGTACAGCTGAGAGAGTGCACCACAGAAGCCTACAGCTTCTGTGACCTGCCAAAGCAACACAGCATCTGGGAAAGGTCCTGTTTTCCGCCTTCTTCTTCGGCCAGGAGGAGGTCCAAATGCCAGATATCTGTACACCTTCCCTTTAAGAGGAAAGCTTGTCAGCAGGGAGTGCTCTAACCAATGAAACTCAGAGGAGAGAGCCTGTCTCCCAGGTCTGCTGACAGACGATACTCAGAATCACCAGAAGAACAACCTCTGAACAGAGACAACTATAACAACTCCAGAGATTACCAGATGACGAGAGGTAAACATAAGAATCCTACTGACAGAAACCAAGACCACTCACCATCATCAGGACCCAGCACTCCCACTTCCCCCAGTCCAGGGCACCCCAACACACCTGAAAAGCTAGACCTGGATTTAAAAGCATATCTCATGATGATGGTAGAGGACATCAAGAAGGACTTTAAAGAACTACAGGAGAACAAGGCTAAAGAGTTACAAGTCCTTAAAGAAAAACAGGAAAACACAACCAAACTGATAGAAGTCCTTAAAGAGAAGCAGGAAAACACATCCAATCAGATGATGGAAATGAACAAAACCATACTAAACCTAAAAAGGGAAGTAGACACAATAAAGAAAACCCAAAATGAGGCAACACTGGAGATAGAAACCCTAGGAAAGAAATCTGGAACCATAGATGCAAGCATCAGCAACAGAATACAAGAGATGGAAGAGAGAATCTCAGGTGCAGAAGATTCCATAGAGAACATCAGCACAACAATCAAGGAAAATGGAAAATGCAAAAAGATCCTAACTCAAAACATCCAGGAAATACAGGACACAATGAGAAGACCAAACCTACGGATAATAGGAGTGGATGAGAATGAAGATTTTCAACTCAAAGGACCAGCAAACATCTTCAACAAAATTATAGAAGAAAACTTCCCAAATCTAAAGAAAGAGATGCCCATGAACATACAAGAAGCCTACAGAACTCGAAAAAGGCAGGACCAGAAAATAAATACATCCCGACACATAATAATCAGAACAATAAATGCACTAAATAAAGATAGAATACTAAAAGCAGTAAGAGAAAAAGGCCAAGTAACATATAAAGGCAAGCCTATCAGAATTACACCAGATTTTTCACCAGAGACTATGAAAGCCAGAAGATCCTGGACAGATGTTATACAGACACTAAAAGATCACAAATTCCAGCCCAGGCTACTATACCCAGCCAAACTCTCAATTAACATAGATGGAGAAACCAAAGTATTCCACGACAAAACCAAATTCACACATTATCTCTCCACGAACCCAGCCCTTCAAAGGATAATAACAGAAAAAAAACAATACAAGGACGGGAACCACGCCCTAGAAACAACAAGAAGGTAATCCCTCAACAAACCTAAAAGAAGACAGCCACAAGAACAGAATGTCAACTTTAACAACAAAAATAACAGGAAACAACAATTACTTTTCCTTAATATCTCTTAATATCAATGGACTCAACTCCCCGATAAAAAGACATAGACTAACAAACTGGCTACACAAACAAGACCCAACATTTTGCTGCTTGCAGGAAACTCATCTCAGAGAAAAAGATAGACACTACCTCAGAATGAAAGGCTGGAAAACAATTTTCCAAGCAAATGGTATGAAGAAACAAGCTGGAGTAGCCATTCTAATATCTGATAAGATTGACTTCCAACCCAAAGTCATCAAAAAGGACAGGGAGGGGCACTTCATATTCATCAAAGGTAAAATCTTCCAAGAGGAACTATCAATCCTGAATATCTATGCTCCAAATACAAAGGCAGTCTCATTCATTAAAGAAACTTTAGTAAATCTCAAAGCACACATTGCACCTCATACAATAATAGTGGGAGACTTCAACACACCACTTTCACCAATGGACAGATCATGGAAACAGAAACTAAACAGGGACACAGTGAAACTAACAGAAGTTATGGATCAAATGGATCTGACAGATATCTACAGAACATTTTACCCTAAAACAAAAGGATACACCTTCTTCTCAGCACCTCATGGTACCTTCTCCAAAATTGACCACGTAATTGGGCACAAAACAGGACTCAACAGATACAAAAATATTGAAATTGTCCCATGCATCCTATCAGATCACCATGGACTAAGGCTGATCTTCAATAACAAAATAAATAATAGAAAGCCAACATTCACGTGGAAACTGAACAACACACTTCTAAATGATACCTTGGTCAAGGAAGGAATAAAGAAAGAAATCAAGGACTTTTTAGAGTTCAATGAAAATGAAGCCACAAAATACCCAAACTTATGGGAAGCAATGAAAGCATTTCTAAGAGGAAAACTCATAGCTCTGAGTGCCTCCAAAAAGAAACTAGAAAGAGCACACATTAGCAGCTTGACAACACACCTAAAAGCACTAGAACAAAAGGAAGCAAATTCACCCAAGAGGAGTAGACTGCAGGAAATAATCAAACTCAGGGGCGAAATCAATCAAGTGGAAACAAAAAGAACTATTCAAAGAATCAACCAATCAAGGAGCTGGTTCTTTGAGAAAATCAACAAGATAGATAAACCCTTAGCCAGACTCACTAGAGGGCACAGGGAAAGCATTCTAATTAAGAAAATCAGAAATGAAAAAGGAGACATAACAACAGATCCTGAAGACATCCAAAACACCATCAGATCCTTCTACCAAAGGCTATACTCAACAAAACTGGAGAACCTGGATGAAATGGACAAGTTTCTAGACAGATACCAGGTACCAAAGTTGAACCAAGATCAGGTTAATGATCTAAACAGCCCTATATCCCCCAAAGAAATAGAAGCAGTCATTAATAGTCTCCCAACCAAAAAAAGCCCAGGACCAGATGGGTTTAGTGCAGAGTTCTATCAGACCTTCAAAAAAGATCTAATCCCAGTTCTTCACAAACTATTCCACAAAATAGAAACAGAAGGTACTCTACCCAACTCATTCTATGAAGCCACAATTACTCTGATACCTAAACCACAAAAAGACCCAACAAAGATAGAAAACTTCAGACCAATATCCCTTATGAATATTGATGCAAAAATCATCAATAAAGTTCTTGCTAACCGAATCCAAGAACACATTAAAACAATCATCCATCCTGACCAAGTAGGTTTCATCCCAGGGATGCAGGGATGGTTCAATATACGGAAATGATCAATGTAATCCAGTATATAAACAAACTCAAAGACAAAAAACACATGGACATTTCGTTAGATGCAGAAAAAGCATTTGACAAGATCCAACACCCATTCATGATAAAAGTCTTGGAAAGATCAGGAATTCAAGGCCCATACCTAAACATGATAAAAGCAATATACAGCAAACCAGTAGCCAACATCAAAGTAAATGGTGAGAAGCTTGAAGCAATCCCTCTAAAATCAGGGACTAGACAATGCTGTCCACTTTCTCCATAACTATTCAACATAGTACTTGAAGTCCTAGCCAGAGCAATTCGACAACAAAAGGAGATCAAAGGGATACAAATTGGAAAAGATGAAGTCAAAATATCACTTTTTGGAGATGATATGATAGTATATATAAGTGACCCTAAAAATTCTACCAGAGAACTCCTAAACCTGACAAACAGCTTCGGTGAAGTAGCTTGATATAAAATTAACTCAAACAAATCAATGGCCTTTCTCTACACAAAGAATAAACAGGCTGAGAAAGAAATTAGGGAAACAACACCCTTCTCAATAGTCACAAATAATATAAAATATCTTGGCGTGACTCTAACTAAGGAAGTGAAAGATCTGTATAATAAGAACTTCAAGCCTCTGAAGAAAGAAATTATAGAAGATATCAGAAGATGGAAAGATCTTCCATGCTCATGGATTGGCAGGATCAACATTTTAAAAATGGCTATCTTGCCAAAAGCAATCTACAGATTCAATGCAATCCCCATCAAAATTCCAACTCAATTCTTCAACGAATTAGAAAGTGCAATCTGCAAATTCATCTGGAATAACAAAAAACCTAGGATAGCCAAAACTCTTCTCAAGGATATAAGAACCTCTGGTGGAATCACCATGCCACACCTAAAGCTTTACTACAGAGCAATTGTGATAAAAACTGCGTATTACTGGTATAGTGACAGACAAATAGACCAATGGAATAGAATTGAAGACCCAGAAATGAACCCACACACCTACGGTCACTTGATCTTCGACAAGGGAGCTAAAACCATCCAGTGGAAGAAAGACAGCATTTTCAACAAATGGTGCTGGCACAACTGGTTGTTATCATGTAGAAGAATGCGAATTGATCCATTCCTATCTCCTTGTACTAAGGTCAAGTCTAAGTGGATCAAGGAACTTCACATAAAACCAGAGACACTGAAACTTATAGAGGAGAAAGTGGGGAAAAGCCTTGAAGATATGGGCACAGGGGAAAAATTCTTGAATAGAACAGCAATGGCTTGTGCTGTAAGATCGAGAATTGACAAGTGGGACCTCATGAAACTGCAAAGCTTCTGCAAGGCAAAAGACACCATCAATAAGACAAAAAAACCACCAACAGATTGGGAAAAGATCTTTACCTATCCTAAATCAGATAAGGGTCTAATATCCAATATATATAAGGAACTCAAGAAGGTGGTCTCCAGAAAGTCAAATAACCCCATTAAAAAATGGGGCTCAGAATTGAACAAAGAATTCTCACCTGAAGAATACAAAATGGCAGAGAAGCACCTGAAAAAATGTTCAACATCCTTAATCATCAGGGAAATGCAAATCAAAACAACCCTGAGATTCCACCTCACACCCGTCAGAATGGCTAAGATCAAAAATTCAGGTGACAGCAGATGCTGGCAGGGATGTGGAGAAAGAGGAACACTCCTCCATTGTTGGTGGGATTGCTAGCTTGTACAACCACTCTGGAAATCAGTCTGGCGGTTCCTCAGAAAATTGGACATAGTACTACCGGAGGATCCAGCAATACCTCTTCTGGGCATATATCCAGAAGATGTCCCAACCGGTAAGAAGGACACATGCTCCACTATGTTCATAGCAGCCCTATTTATAATAGCCAGAAGCTGGAAAGAACCCAGATGTCCCTCAACAGAGGAATGGATACAGAAATTATGGTACATTTACACAATGGAGTACTACTCAGCTATTAAAAAGAATGAATATATGAAATTCCTAGCCAAATGGATGGACCTGGAGGGCATCATCTTGAGTGAGGTAACACAATCACAAAGGAACTCACACAATATGTATTCACTGATAAGTGGATATTAGCCCAAAACTTAGGATACCCAAGATATAAGATACAATTTGTTAAACGCATGAAACTCAAGAAGAATGAAGACCAAAATGTGGACACTGTGCCCCTTCTTAGCATTGGGTACAAAACTCCCATGGAAGGAGTTACAGAGACAAAGTTTGGAGCTGTGATGAAAAGATGGACCATCTAGAGACTGCCGTATCCAGGGATCCATCCCATAATCAGCTTCTAAACGCAGACACCATTGCATACACTAGCAAGATTTTGCTGAAAGGACCCAAAGATAGCTGTCTCTTGTGAGACTATGCAGGGGCCTAGCAAACACAGGAGTGGATGCTCACAGTCAGCTATTTGATGTATCACAGGGCTCCCAATGGAGAAGCTAGAGAAAGTACCCAAGGAGCTAAAGGGATCTGCAACCCTATAGTTGGAACAACATGATGAACTAACCAGTACCCCGGAGCTCTTGTCTCTAGCTGCATATGTATCAAAATATGGCCTATTCGGCCATCACTGGAAAGAGAGGCCCATTGGACTTGCAAACTTTATATGCCCCAATATAGGGGAATGCCAGGGCCAAAAGAGTGGGAATGGGAGGGTAGGGAAGTGGGGGGCGGTATGGGGGACTTTTGGGATAGCATTGGAAATGTAATTGAGGAAAATATGTAATAAAAAAAGTATAATTAAATCAGTTATTGCAAATTTTCAGTTCTATAGTTTTATTTTGGACCTCATAAAACTCCACACTTAATTATAATTAAAATGTCAATCCAAATACTTTATCCATATGAACTAGTTTTTTTGATTCAATGTATCTAATAAAGATTTTTCCAAATATCTCAACTTTCAGATATTGTTTATATGTGATCAGTTTCCATGATAAATATTGTTCTCACATTGATGACCATGTTAGATAGTCATAATTCTCCATATTTTACCATTGAAAACTATGTCAAGGCAATAGAGAAATTTATCTATGGTTTTAGGTAAAATAAATAGAAAAATAAGATTTAAAATAAATAGAAAAATAAGATAGCAGTCTCATTAGGGAAGAATAGAGAGACCCATAGTAAAATAGTTTGACTATTAGCTGGTTTTGTGGCATTTTTATCCAAAATATTTACTTGACTTTCAATCTCACAGTTATTTGACAAGGGTTGGAGTAAAATGACTGCCAGGTTTCTAGCTTGCTGAATTTTCCAAAATAATATAATTCTTTGCCCTTCATTTGTAGATAAAGCAAAGAATACAGCAATGTCTTCCATCTGGTATTAGATTTCTGGAGCTGTGTAACAAAGAAAAGGGAGTCTAAACAATAGAAATTGATTTTCTCTTTGTTCTGCGGGATAACAGTTCAAGATCAAGGTGTTAGCTGTGTTGGTTTCATCTGAATGCCTCTTTACTTAGAGTTGGGGGTCCAGGAGTTGTCCCACAAACCAAATAAACACCAATCTCAGTCAAACCAGGAATACTTTATTGAATGTGCACCCCAAGACAGATTGGCCATGGCTACAGCTCAACACTGTGTGTTTAACAATTCTCAGGGTCAGCTTGGAAAGGGTAAAACCAAAAACCCCACAATGAGCTCATATGCAGGGATTGAAAGTGTTGCCTTCTGGTCAACCCTGACTCAATCCATTTTAGACATAACAGTTCATATTGACCTTTAACTTGATGCGTTTAATGTGAAGCTTATAGTCATGGAATTTCTTAAGACTAACCAACCTCAAAACTTACAGAACATTACTGAGTATGTAGTCAGCATGATTCTGTTCCTAGTGAAGTTATTTTTCTGCATCGATGACTGGCAGGCATGTTACAGCAACAATAGAAATAGCTAGTAGGCATGCAACAAATGGCTCCAGCTATGTTAGGGGGTCAGGCCTTAACACTTAGGTTATATATTTTTGTTCTATGTAATTTTTCTTTTTTCTCCTTTCTTTTTTTTTACTTGATATTTTCTTTATTTACATTTCAAATATTATCCCCTTTCCTAGTTTCCCCTCCAAAACCCCCCTATCCCCTCCTCCCTATCCCTGCTCATCAACCCACTGACTCCTGCTTCCTGGCCCTGGTGTCCCCCTATACTGGGGCATAGAATCTTTACAGGACCAAGGGCCTCTCCTCCCATTGATGACCAACTAGGCCATCCTCTGTGTTCTGTGTATTACGAGACCCCAAGCATGTACAATCACTTCTTAAAAGAAGATTCATCATATATTATTAAGGAAGGTTATAATGAGGTTCCTTTAACCATGTTTACCTCTGAAATGTTTCCTCCAAATAAAACTGCACCATGAAGGAAGAATATTATTATGGGGTGATTTGGTCTCTTTCCTCAACATTAATGCAAAGTCTTATGCTGGCCTTTGGATGTTTTCATGTGCCTTAGCATTTGACAGCTGGAGGCAGGAGACAAGCAGAGGATCAGTAGATAAGATATTTATGGTTACAGGTTCCTTGTATCCCCAAAGTCCTGGGACCTTATGCTGGTTGGTTTTAATTGTCAACTTGACACAACCTAAAATGACCATGAAGAATTGCAATAAGAGATTGTCTAGACCAAGGAGGCATGTCTTTGAGTAACAATCTTGTTTGCCTTCATTGAAGTAGGGAAAACCAGCAACAGTACTATTCTCTGGTTTGAGACCTTGGCTTGTACAGAAGTATAGAAAGTTAGCTGAGCAAAAAGAAGGCGTGTGTTCCTTTTCCTCTCTGCTTTTGACTGTAAATATGACACAGCCACCTATCTGAAGCTCCTACTGCTGTGATTGGTCAGCAGTGATGGAATGTAACCTGGAATTGCAAGCTAAAATAACTTTTCTCCTAAGTTTCTAGTTGTCATGTTTTTATTTTAACAAGAGAAATGAAAGTAGAGGAGACATTTGTATAGGTGTAGGGTTGTAATTGTAACTTCTATTTTTCACAGTTAATTATTGTTTCAGACTGCTATCCTAGGAAGCTCCATACAATCTCATCAAAGTTTGGAAATTGTTCAGCCTCTGAGACTTACTGCTGAATAATAAGCTCACCCTTTCTTGTTCTGTCTGTACTCTGGCTAACTGATTCAACTCAGCTGTTCTGGTGCAGACTGATTTCAAAGCTGTTTGATTCAATCTGGCTTCTCTCAGCTTTTCTTAATTGCTATGCTATGCCTCATACTAACTTTGGTAATATGTTCTAATCTTCTGGCTCCTTCTCATTCTGTCTTGTTCTGTCTTCACCTGTATCTAGCTTGTTCTCTCTCTCTGCAACCTGTCTCTGTACAACTATCCCAGTAAAACTGCCTTCTTTCCTCCTCTCTCTCTCTCTCTCTTTCTCTGTGTCTCTGTCTCTCTCTGTCTCTCTTTCTCTGTCTCTCTCCCTCCTTCTCTCTCTTTCTCTCTCTGCACTCTGCTTTTAAATAGCTTCCCTTTCCTCTATCTTCTCATGAGAGTTGAGTATATCCTATACTGTCAAATCTTTCTCTGATTTGTCCCTTTGTCTGCCACTCAATTAGATATCACTTTCAAACCTCCTACAAACTAACTTTACTTTCATTGTTTGGTATTAAAGATGTTTACTACGGATGTGTCTGTATTCCAGCCAGAGACATTAAATATGTGTGGTAAGGGCACATCACAACTAAAATCAAGTGTTTTCAGTAAACAACACACTCTCAGGGTTCACAGTGTGATCAAATATCCTGCAACATAGGGTACTGGAGCAGTAAAATCTGCAAGTATCATGTTCTCTAGTATGTTAGGAATTCAGGATTTCTCAGCTCTTGACAGCATCTCATGTTATGACTTTCAGGCTCAAAGTGCTTGGTTCATGCATTTACTCAGTAAAACATTGAACTCAACACCACGAAATATTCTGAATTTTGCTTTCGTCATCAATGAGATACCATGTAAAAAAGAATTGGGATAAACTCAGAAGCTTCTGCACAGCAGTTGGAACTAATCAATAATGAAAACAATCTAGAGATCTCATGAGTGTGTTTGCAAAACACACACCTGATTTAGGTTTAATATTCAAATTAATTTTAAAAATCCTTTAACAAAATGGTGACAAAACCAGCAGATACTAAATGAGACAAAAGACAGGAATAGTCATTTTTATAAGACGAACAATAGCACAAATGCTTGTAAAAGATGTCCCATTCTACTTCCTTGCTGCAATTCACGTATTTAACCTCAGCTTTAAAAGAAAGATTTCAGTGCGATCTAAATCCCATTACTGAGATGGGCTGTTTTAAGATCTCTTTATTGCTCCTGTCCACTGTAAACTGTACAAGAGAGCAAGTTCTCCTTATTTACTCTATTGAAATTATATGTAGCTGGGGATTCATGATCAGCTCCCAGTTTTTACCATGTGCCTTTCATTCCATTGTCAATGACAACTGAATTTGTATTCATCATTTCTACAATATCCCACCCAGGCCCTCTCAAATTCATAACATCCTTTTCTTTAATGTTTGTGATAATATGCATGCATCTACATGGGTTCAGAAGGACTGCAACAGTTACTTTTGTCAAGCACAAGCCCTGTCCCTGCTGTGGTCATGTGACTGCAGAAAATGACAGGCAAGGAGTAAAGTCTAGGGGTAATGTTCTCCTTGGAGAAACAGACTATGATGAAGAGGTATTGTAAAAGTAAGAATGCTGCCCAAGCTCTGCTTGCAATACTGTTATGAGAAGATAGCTAAACAATATATAAACAGCAGAAAAACTGTTGATTCCTGAAATGAACTCAGAGTTCTGTCTTTCTCTCTCTTTATCTTCCATCCCAGCACACTGCACTGCTCAGGACTGTACTGGCTTCAGCACATACACACATTTATCCTGCTGAGACCATTTAGTGTTATTCATGTATGTATATTTACAACTGACCACTTGGGAACCCACCCCTGGAGAAGGCTGTTTATCCATCAGTAGCCACTAATTGCCAGTAATTCTTCAACTAGAAGTGGAGCCCTCTAAGATTTATCTCATCCTCATTAGTATGTCACCCTGTGTTTCAAAATTCCAGTCTTGTTTAGGTAACTTCAGTTTTGAGTTTTCATGAGTCCAGATTTCTAGTCATATAACAGCAAACTCATTCCTGGTTCTCTGGCTCTCATATACCTTCTCTCTCTACTTCCCTGATGTGGTTTGATCCTTAAGTGTGTCGGATCATTGTAGATGTATCAGTTGGGGTTGGGCAACTCATGGTCACTTGTCTTCTGTATTTTGACTATAAAATTCTACCTAGGCTATTTATATGATATTTTGAATTATAAATATGTAGTTATGGTCATCTGGGCATGAAGATCTGCTGTGATTAAGAAAAGGCCAGAACTTCTAAAGTGAAACTTTTATATTGCTGGGACAATCAATGCTAGTTAGCTGTAGTTGAGAACTTAGTGTTGATTGAGAAAGACCAGCATCACTGAGGCAAAAAACCTTCTGGGAATACTTTCTCAGGGTCAGCACTAGAGGAAGACCAAGGGTGTACTTCATACTGACAGACTAATTTGGTAATATGTAATTGGTAATCTACCAGATGGTATTGATTTTGAAGGCATAAAAGAAAACAGAGATCATTTTGGACTTGTGACTGTGAATAGCCTGAGAGGACATTGTCAAAGGTACAACTTCAGTTGTAATTAAATCTCACAGGATTGAAGAGGTCATGTGAACTAGTTGGTACTTGAGATCATATGAAGCATTTAGAATATCTGAAGAGAGCCTTCAGGAGGCTGTGGTTGAAGGTGCAGCATAGTTAAAGTCAAGACCCCACTGTTTTAGACATGTAAGTAACATGGCATGGTGACCAAGGACAGCAGAAACTGTGGTGTGGAGCCAGCTGGACCTATGAGACAAGCTTGATATGCTGCAGAGGGTAGAGCAAGAGCAGTGTCCCAGGTCCTTGGTATCATGCACAAATTCCAAGCATGTTCCCTTCTATGTTGTTGAAGTCTGGTATTAATTTGATTTGATTTTAACTGTGTGCTGGTTCTTTATTTTTAGAGAAAGTATCTAACTTGCTTTTGACTTTACAGGAATGTACCTTTATGAGAATTTGGAGTTTTAGAGACCGGAGTTTAGTAGAGACTGGATATTTTTGAGAGACTTTAGATATTATAAAGAGGCTTTGAACTTTAAAAGAGGAATTTGAAAACATTTTATCTTTTAAAGACTGCATAAATTTTATGTGGTTTATATTGATTTAGCAATAATAAGACATTGGGAATGAACAAGATAGAAAATATAATGAAATAACTATGTATGTCAAGGTGACCAAGGGCCAATTATCCTGATTTTTTTTTTCAGAGAGGAGGAAACTACAATTGAAAGAGTCCATTCTTAAGATTAGTCTATAGGTAACTTTGAGGTATTTTCTTAGTTAGTGATTAATTTGAGAAGGCCTAGGCCACTGTGGGTGGTTTTATCACCAGGAAACTGTCTTTGAGCTGTATAAGAAAGCAGACTGATCAAGCCTTTGGGGGGCTTATTCCAGTAAGCAATGTTACTGCATAGTCCATTATTCAGGTTGTCCATGGTCTCTGTTTCAATTCCCACCTCCAAATTCTTTCCTTGAGTTCCTTTCTTTTCTTCCCTCAGTTGTAGAGTCAGAAGTTTTAAGATAAAATGAAATCATTCCTTCCCAAGCTTCTTTTTGTCATTGTGTTTTATCAGAGAAATAGAAAAGTGACTAAGATACTGGTTATTATGAGGTAATCCTACTGCCCCAGCACCCACAAATACACTCCTAACACATTTTGAGTCAGTGCAATGAGTCTAGGAATAGGGATTGAAACTTTCTGAAATCACATCCCAAAATATACATGTTCCTCCTTAGTTGCTTATGCCAAGAATTTTGCCACAATAATGGAAAGCTGACTAACTACAAAGATAAGCAAAGAAAGTTGACTGTGAAGTGGTGACAGCATCTAGAGAAATATATATATATATATATATATATATATATATATATATATATATACACACACACACACAAACACATACACACACAAACACACACACACACACACAATAAAGCAAACCCAAGATTTTAATATTACCTTCTTTTGCTCCACAATTTTCGCATTTAATGAGAGTTTCACAGGGGGCCTTAGACCAACACAGCTATATTCTTGCTTATATACTTTCCAAGAACAGCTATAGCATGGAATGGGATGCAGTCTTCTAAGCTGAGGCCTGGGCTCTCTTCCAGGTTTTCCATGAAAGCAGTATGTCCTTTGACACTTTAGCCCAATGAGACATAAAACCCTTGGTGGCCTGATTGCCTTAGTCTCTAGGGTGCAAGGTAATATGCATGCAATGGAACATGCACAGATGAGTGGCCATCTGCCCCTGGAAGTTTTCCCGAGCCTTGGGACTGACTCACAACGAATCCCTGGCTTGCCTTGGTCCATGCTGCCAATCTGTAAATAATAAGTTCATAATCATTACACAACAAGCCTGCTGTACAGTATTTTTATGATTGCTTCTACATTTATATTCACAAAGGAGATTATTATGAAATCAGAATCAGTCCTTTGTTACTCAGTCAGAAATTTACAAGTGCAGGGACTATGCAAAATGTATTTATTTTAGGTGTCTATTCTTTTTATGGAGAAGGTTCAGAATAATATTAATTTAGCAAATATTCAATCTTTAAGGTATCTGTAAATGAAATAACTCCTTTAGGTTACTATACCACACATTTTTTCACACAAGTTTCTAAATTTGTGTCCATAGAAAAATCTTCTTAGTTTTAATTTTATTTTAAAAGGATGCAAACAAATGAACTCTGATCATCTAATTTTATACATTTGTTAAATTTCCCTCTGGGAAAAATTTTCAGTGGAAATTAAGAAGTGAGATGGAAAGCACTGAGGAACCAAAGCAAAACTTCCTATGTAGAAAGAGCCTAGTATGTGCCTTTGGTTTCTTTTCTAAAAAATACATCCCACCAGGTGAACTACAGAAGAATTGCAAAACAGAGAAATGAGATAGCTCCCCGAGATCAGGTGACAGCTATTAATTCAGATTGTAACTGGATTGCAATGACTCCCAGCTAAATTTCCACAGTGTTCATAATTTACTCCCTTGTCTTTCAGTCTGAAGTATTTCATCCCCTCAGAATAGGAGGTGCAGTCTGATTTCAGGTGCTCTCATGAGATACTAAATAAACCAACTTGTCATAACTAGGTTTTCTGGGTTTTAAGACATGTGTAATGTAAATGTTACATTTATTTCCTCTGATAAAAGGATAAGATGAGAGCTTTACCCAAGCTTGACAACTACATTGAGTCTATAGAGTCTACTGGAGTCTCATCTGGGCTGAGCTCAGAGACTGTCTATCTCTGTGCTAACTATCCCTAGGCTTCCAGCCTCTGTCTGCTAACCTAAGCCTAGAATCTTCCAGCCTCTGAGACTTAGTACTAATAAACACACCCTTTCTAGTTCTTTCTGAACTCTGGCTCACTGGTTAGCTCAGCTGTTTCTGGCTCAAACTCCTCTCCAAGAAGACTGACTCAAACTTAGTTCTCTAGGGTCCTCACTGAATTGCCCTGATTGCCCTTAAACTAACTCTGGCAATTTGTTCTAATCTTCTGGGTCTTTCTTATTTTCTGGCTCATTCTGTTTTTACCTGTGCCTAGCTTGTTCTCTCTGAAAATTGTCTCTGTATAACTATCCTGGTAAAAACTGCCTCTGAACTGAATTCAACCAAAGTCAACTGAAAGCACTAATTCTGAGTTGCTCTTAGCAGCCTCTCTTTCCTGTCTGTTCTCCTGAGAGTTGAGGATATTCTATCACTGATTCATTATTCAGTCAAATTTTCATCTGATTTGTTTCTTTGTCTACCCATCAATTAGACATTATCATTTGGGATTAAAGGTGTGTGTATTCCAGCCAGAGAGATTAAAGATGTGTGGCATGTCTGCATTGTAGCTGGTTCACTCAGACTTTGATGGTCATTGGATGTGGTCCTGTGCCAGAACAGCCATGTTAGTGAATGAAAATTCCTGTACTAGTTAAATGTTGGATAACAGAGGGAGGGGTGTCATTAGTGAATGCCTGTATTCTGCGGGGGTGGGGTGGGGATCAGGGTGGTGGCAGGAGGGTGATAGTACAAAAGAATAGTTTATCACTTATGGAGAAAATGAAATTATTAGCTATCTTTTTTCACTATTTATACTTTATTATCCTTTATGCATGATGTATTCATGAAGAATTTGTACTGTAGAGTTCTGTGTCAAGTACTAGGGATTGAATACAGAGCCTTGCATAGGCAGGCAAATAGTTTACTACTGAACAATATCCACAGTTATCTTTTTACTTTTTAGCTTGAACCATGTAGAACAATCACTTATGTACTGTCAATAAAAAAGCCTTTTATTGACAGGTGATGCTAACTCACAGTACATACATGCCTCTTAGCTAAGGAGGAAAATAGAAAGTGGGACATCCAGCAGACAGAGTTATTCTGGGAAAGAGTCAAGAGCACTAGATACAGCCCGAACTCTCAGGAAGTCTGATGCATGACACTGAGGATAAAACAACCATGTGGCAGACATAGACTGAAATAAATGGGTTACAGAAGTTACAAGCTAGTTGGGGAATGAGCCAAAATTTATGGTCTAGGGACTTATTCATAAATAATTAAGACTCAAACGTTATTATTCTGGGAAGAAAGAGGCTGGGTACAAAAGCTCCTGGTTACAGAACCAGGACCTAACTAAGCTGACATGATTTTGAGTTCACTCTGTAGTCCAAGCAGGAGATTCTTATCTTAGTCTCCTGGGAATGTGGAATGAGAGGTGTGTACCATGGGTCCTATGTGTATTTCATGTTGAATGTCTACTAATTGAAACTGAAACTTTATATGCACAGAGTCATTTATAAGAGACATTCAGTAAACTGAAGGGCCAGTGACATATAAAAGGGGTTTTATAGCATAGCAATATAAAAATAGAGTATTGTCTTAGAGATAGTCTCACTATGTTGCTCAGGCTGGCCTTGAGCTTGTGATCATCTCACATCAAAGTCAAGTGTTGGATTGTACGTCCACTTCACCACACTTGACGTTAGAGAATTCTGTTTCTTAGCATCACTCTCAAGACATAATTCACTAAGTTTTGAAATTGTCTAATACTTTATTTTATACTTTATTCTTTTGAGATCTCACTCTGTATTTGAGGCTTGTCTAGAACTCCCTGTGTGGATTTGGATGGCCTCAAACTACCTTCCTAATGCTAGGACTAAAGATGTGCACCACCACACTCAGCGATATTATAATTTTAAACATTTAATCATCTTTAGGTGATTAGTTTAGAGAAACTCTGTGGCCTTGAGCACTCATTCCTACTGCACTCCCCCAATCACAGGTGCCCATACTCCTCCTGTGTTTTTTCCCAGGATGTCTGCTTTTAGCTTTTGTGTAATTTCAGTCATGACTGGCATATCTCGCTTAAGATGATGCTTTTGAAGACTATCAGGGTTAAATCCGGTATCCGTATTCCACTGTTCTACACTACTCCATGACGGAGTCAAGTCACAATTCCTCCCCTTCCCCCACTTAAGTGTTGAACATAATATTTCATTTGGGGCACATTATTTTACCCAATATGATTAAATGATGAGACTTTGATGAAATTAAACATGTAATGTTTTACCACTAGAATTCTAATGTGTTACTTAATAAATACTGTTTATGTCAAGCTCAGGAATATTTACTTCTAACTTTTTTTGAAGAGCATTATTGTTTTAGCTCTTTAGGTCTGTGACCACTTTGGCTAAATTGTAGGTAAATGTGTGGAACAGATGCAGTGCCATTCTTCTCAATGGCAGTTGTTTCTACACCTGTGATAAAGAGTGACTTGCACCTTAACATGCTTCAGTGTTATTGTTTTTCTGAGAACGCTTCCTTATTGCTGGTGTGAAGACATGATGTACAACTCATAAACTATTTTATTTTGGTAACGGAGCACCTTATGCACTTATTATATGAAGTGGATTTTATTGTTTCCATAGGAATATAACACCTGACATTATTTCAGGATAATTTTACACTATGGGGTTAGAGTATCTAAAATATTTTGTAGTATACAAGTAGTTTGCAGAATTATTTGAAACTCACTTTACCTGGGTTTACAATCAGAAAGGTGTGCAGTGTACTATGTTCCTTCTCTGATTAAGGTGGAAGGCTATGTAAAATAAGTCATTTTATTAAGCATAAATATTATTAACTATGCTATGGTGTTTTTGCAGAACATTTCTGTACATGACTATCTTTAGCTTTTATTGAGTCTCTGTGTCTTCTCTCTACCCCAAATAAATTCTAGTCTTCACTCTTCTGCTTTCAAGTCACTATTTTCAATTTCCACATATAAATGAACATGTTCACTTGTGGGTATAGCTTATTTTGTTTAACATGATCTCCACCCCCCATCCATTTTGCTACAAATGAAAGGATTTTATTCATTATGTCTTTTGTATATAAAAATTGCTTATTTTGTGTGTATAGCTTATTTTGTTTAACATGATCTCTACCCCCCATCCATTTTGCTACAAATGAAAGAATTTTATTCATTATGTCTTTTGTATATAAAAATTGCATTTTCTTTATCCATTCAGTTGTTTATTAATATTTGGGCTAATTCACACATAATGGATCATGTGAGTAGAACAGCAATGAACATGGGCATTCAGTATCTAAAAAGAAGAAATTGCCCATAGGAGAAAAAAAATCAAGGTTTCTTCTTGTTGAAGAGTAGACACTGTAAGTAGGTAGCTCTTTTACAGGAGAACAATCTTAAAGAACTTCTGTTTAGAAGTACATAAGTCCAGCATCCATGCTGGGAACTAAAGCATCATGTATAACATATACAAGATCCGTTTCTGTTAGAAAAATCTCTGTTTATATGTTTTTATATGGCATGGGAGTGACAGGATTTTGGGAGGACTTGTAAAGAAACTCTTGCTGGGGGTTTTACATTTTCATTATTGCCTTTGGTCTTTCTTCACAGAATATTGTCAATGTAGTCACAAGAGTATTGTGTGTACTGCCTTTTAAAACCTAAATGTCAAAGTTCTACTTAAAATATATTATAATATGGAAAATTCTGAAACTTTATAAATAAGGGATTAAAATCCTTTATTTTTGGTCTAGAGTATATAGATAGAGCCAGATTTTCATGGAAGAGCATCCTTCATTGAGAGAACAGTCAACTGTGTAGAGCAAACGAATGTGGAAGGCAGGATATGGCAACTGTACCAGCTATCACACTCAGTTTACACAGCTGGAAGCAGTCAGTCCAAGAGGGGAGGGTATGTGCAGAATTTGCTTATATCACGGGATATTAAAGATACAGACGTCTTAATATCAATTAATTCCTGCTATTCTCCTATTCCTTCTTTAAATGTCAAGCAATTTACTTCAATCAAATATCTCTGTTTCAAATGTCATAGCTTCCAAAACAAATTGTTCTCAGACAGAGAGAGAGAGAGAGAGAGAGAGAGAGACAGAGACAGAGAGAGACAGAGAGACAGAGACAGACAGAAGGAGGGGAGAGAGAGGGGGGGAGAGAGAGGAGAGAGAGATCATAAAGAGCTAACTCTACATAAGCATATTCAGTAATCTTATTTTCTATTTTATATCTTCTTCAATGACTAATAATGAATAACTTTGAGCCTTAATTTCATTTTTTTTTAAATACCAGAGGCTATCTAAGGCTTTTAAGCATCCCAACATTTCCTTCCCCCAAATTTACCTTCATGAAAAATTTCTTTTGGTTCCTCTCTTGTCCATTTTCTTAGGAAACTGTAATTATCTATAATAAGCACACTTGTTTTTCCCTCCTGTACTCTGTGATCTCCAGGACAGCAGGATTTTATATTCTGTCACTGTATTTGCAATCATCAGCTCTTGGAAGATAATTATGTAATTAACAGGCAACAAGCAGTGTCTGTTGAATGGAGTGGCCTGTGCTCCTACCCACCACCTCCTTTTCTGTTAATACAAAGCACACTCAGGTGAGTCCCAGCGGTGCTCTAGGTATTTAGACTCAAGTAATTCTGTTGGTCTCCTTTGTAGTATGTTCATATGAAGGTACTCTCACCAGTGTGGGAGGAAATTGGAGTATAGGTTACAAGTTTAGATTGGAATTAACCTTCTAAGACAGACAGGTTTTTCTTTTTCTGTTTCCTATTGTATAGTTAGAAAGCAGATGCTGTAATGGTAAGGTCAGTTTCAGTTTTAACAATTTATCACTTAGGTAGAAGGAAGACAGGGCCTGAGAAGATGTCATGGAGAATGTCGTCTACCCTTCTTTCTGTCTTAAATGTTTTTTGGATCTGAAAGGGCATGTTGTTACTCTACTTAGCTTGTTTTCTCCCCAGGGCTTCTGGGGGTGCTCCACTAAAGTATCTACTGTTTCCCTTTAAAGGACTTTTGCGTTTATTCTCTGCTGATTTTATCTTATTTACCTTTTAAATGTTTATTCACTTTTGAGCGGATTGTGAATGAGCATTGTGGTTACATTGCCCTCAACCCTCCCTCCTCTGTGTCAAGCTCTGCCCATATTCTCCTCAGAAACTCATGGTCTATCCTTTAATTATTTTTGTTAAATGAGTGATGTAAGACTGATCCAGAAAGAAACAAAGGACACATGTGGATCTTAGTTCCCAATATTTTCTGCTTTGTTTTGGAGACAGGGTTTCTCTGTGTAGTCCTGACTGTCTTGGAACTTACTTTGTAATCTGCCCTTGATTTCATAGATCTGAGTGCTGGGACTATAGAAGAGTGCCACCAGCCATGCTCTAGTTTCACATCTTTAGATTTGACTGTATAGCATGACATATCAGGAGCTGGGAACATAGAAAGAAACTATGCAGAAACAGGGAAAAATGTATCTCTAGAAATCTGTGATAAGAGGCAGGTGAGATACTAAGGGGTGATGGAAAAAATGGGTAGGCATTCGCTGTGGAGGGGTGAGCAAAGGTAAGTCAGAGGTAGAGGGAAAACATGAAGATAAAGAGCAACAAGGATGTTTGAAAACTCACGTGGCAACATATTGTTTTGTAAGCTTACTTAAAATGCATAATATATGCATTTAATATTATGATATAATATATAAGTGATTTACTCTGGATGAAGTGATATATATTTAAACAAATATTTGATTTAAGTAAAGAATCAAAAGATATTTGATTTTATCAAATGATAATAATATTAGTGTTTCCACTGGGGTCTGGGACATTAAATGTTAATATAGATATTTTAGACCAAGAGGTAAAAAACACTCTATGAAAATTTGGCAGATATTATTCAACTGTAATAAGGTGATTTTACTGTTGCAAAAGGATGAAATTTTACTGCACGTTTTTTTATATATACAGAAATTAAACTGAATAATTCTAAAGAGATAAAGGACACCTGTACATCCATGCCAATATCCCTCTGAACTATATAGTAAATAGCGTCTGATTAAGGAACTATCAAAATTTGGGGAAAAATTCATTATCTACTTCATGGGTAATGACCTAGCACAAGGAAATGACCATAAAAGTGTTACTGTCAGTTAGACAAGGGACCTGATAATTAAATGAGTGTCTACAAGTCAATTTTAGTGATTATAATTTCTTTTCATTAATATACAGAGAATTCTAAATTTAGATTAGCATCTGTGATTTTTTTTAAATGATATTTCACATGGGCTCAAATATCTTAACTATTCATAATACAAATGATTGAAACTCCTAATATTTGGTGGGTTAGGGTGGTTTTATCTCACAGTGCCTTGGAAGGCCTGGCTTTCACAAGTATTTTTTTATGCACAGGGAGAAGCTTCGGCAGCACATTGCCCTCTGGAGTGGAAATACGCAGTGGCCTTTTGATCTTCAATTGGCTTTGGGTGATTTCCAGAGTAACTACTGGAAAAAAGGATCATACATTCACAGCACTGCTCCACAGCCAGCAACACTCACTCTCTATGTGTGTGTCAGAGGATAAAGGGACCAGTGGGCAATGACTCCCTAAAGAGAAAGGACTTGTTCTACAGCTGCTCTGCGTTAAAAAAAATGAGAACATTTTTTTCTACATTGAGTTACAAACTACAGTAAAATATTCTCTACGCATAAGTTAAATATGATTGAAATGAGAGATCCAAAATTTTCTGCTTTGATGTATATGTAAAGTTTTGTAATATTTTGTAGTTTTGAACCTTGATGAATAGCAGAGCCACATATTTTCATTGTCAGCTTTACTGTGTTCTCATAGGTAATAATATCATTTTCACAAGGTTATGATTAAAATACGATTTGGACATATACAACTTTTATTAATTTGAAAGTAATCATTTTCTTTCAAATTTAAATTTTTATTGCACATTTTCCTAGGTTTTGTTATTTATGTCAGTTGTTCCCAGAGGATAGTATCTACTAAATTTTAATAACACTATGGCAAAATTTTCCTTGGTCATTTTGTGACTGGTTATATTTTAATCAATTTAGAGATGTGACTGGTAGGTTGCACAAACATTTGCTTGAAACCAAAGGTGAGTATGTGGGTGTTGCTGGGCAAAACTCACCTAAGTGTTGACAAAATCAAAAGGTGGAAAATGGAAAGCAAACAATCATTCCAGATAGCACTGTTAGGGGCAACTTTGTTGATGTCTATTTTCATTCCTTTAAGTTTGAAGAGTGGAGGTACATTGTAAGGGTTTTCTAGCCAGAACTGAGGGCAATATTAAGCTGCACAGTACAGGTCTCTTCTTGTGACACAGCTGGCTCTGATAAGCCACTGCCTGATTTATATGTTATTCAGACACACAGAAATCTCATAAGGGCAAAAAATTGGAAACTGTGATATATAAGCAAAGGACCTAGAGGGTTTTAAAAAAGACAAAAATAATCTCAAAAAAATATCATGTGTTTGTTCTATGTTGGCCATCTACTGCTGGGCATGGCGCTTGCCCTTAAGAATGGTTCATATACCCAGTAAGACTCTGTTGAGAAAAACTAAATTTGCCTTTGTGAGTGGTTATTTATTGGAGATAGAATATGGATTAGGGATAGGTACTTTTGTCTACTTCTTCTCTCAGCAATGGGACCCCATTTGGCTTAGCAGTATTGAGACCGTAGCAGTATTGAGACTGCCACATCCTTTGTGAGGTCTTATAACCTGCTGTGCTTTGGAAGGTGTTGATTCCTTAGTGTCTTCCATTCTCATTGGCTCTTAACAATCTTTCTACTTCTCTGCAGAATTACCTGAGTCCTGAAGTGAGAGATTTGATAGAGCTATCCTGCTTAAGGCTGAATGTTTCAAGATCATTTATTTCATTTTATTTGTAAGGCCTTTCTTTGAGTTTTCTAGTTAGATTGTTATGTTTTTGATTCCATTTTCATTTTAGCTTGAGTCCTCTTCAATGTTTCTATCTCTTTACTGAATTCCATTTTCAAATCCTCTTTTGTCTTCATTATTTCCACTAGTTTCTTTATGTCTTGAATTTTTTGATGAAGCTTGTGGTTGTTTTGTAAATATTTCTTGTGCAGCATTTCATCTGGACCATTCTTATTGGCAAACACATCTATAACACTGGTGGGTGGTGGGGGGATAAGGTGAAAATACTACCTCCTTGGACTTTCAAAATCTCTCTCTCTCTCTCTCTCTCTCTCTCTCTCTCTCTCTCTCTCTCTCAGTCTGGAGATGTGGATTCTACTAGTTCTGTACTTCATGTCGACAGAGAAGATAGAGGCAAAAGAAAGGAAAGTTAATCCTGGATGTGCCTAGAGGTTAGAAATGGCTCAAGTATAATGAAGTTAGGTAGACACAGGGGTATGGGATGCTGTCAGGATGTGTTTCGTGACCCAAGCCTAGAATTTGTGGGTAGAACTTAGTGTTGGAGAAGATTCAAAGAGGGGAAGCTCATGCAGACTTATCTTGTTAACTGGGGAATAATGTGCAGGATCTGGCTTGCAAAGGAGGTTGGATATGATATGGAAAGTCCCTGTAGATTGTGACCTGTATAGAGAAGATACATGAGTGGATTAACATATGCAAATCAATGATGTAATTAAACCATAGAAAAAGACAATCTCATGATCATCTCAATAGATTTAGAAAAAGCCTTTGACAACATGTCTTTACAATAAAAGGCCTAGAAAGAGTAAGACTAGAAATGACCTAGTATAATTAACATTATGTCAGAGAAACCCACAGTCTACATCATCCGAAGTAGGAAAAATTTTGAATTAATTTCACTAAAATAAGGAACAAGAAGCAACTATCCCCACTATCCCTACATTTTTTTCAATATTGTGCTCAAATCACTAGTCGAATCTATAAGCAAAGAAGGAAAATGAAGGGATGTAAGGAAATGTAGAGCAAGAAGCGGTCAAACCACCTCTGTTTGCTGATGGCATGACATTCTTTGTAAGATGTCTCAAAATTTCCGCCAGAAACATCTTTAAATGTTAAATGAATAAACAAGGAAAAACTTCAGAAAAGTATAGGGCAGAGATCAACTTTTAAAATTCAATAGCTTTTATATACACCAGCATAAAACATTCAGAAAAAGATCCCATGGACATACTCCCATTCATATTACCCTCAAATAAAATAAAATATTTAGGACCAAACCTAACCAAAAGAAGTCAAATTTTTTTGTTTTTTGTTTTGTTTTTTTTTTTAACAAAAACTTTAAACTTCTGAAGAGAGTAATAGAGAAGTACAATAGGACATAGAATAACATTTTATGCTTATGCATTGGTAGAATTATTATTTTGAAATTATCCTTCTAACAAAAACCATTTATAGATTCAATGAGATCCCAATCAAAACTACCATCTCATTCTTCACAGAAATAGGAAAAAACTTCCTTAAGATTGATATGGCACCACAAAGGATACAAGTTAGTCCAAACAATTGAGCGAAAAGAAAAGTACTGGAGGGATTACTATTCTAGATCTTACCGAGGCATAGTCATAAAAACAATATGATACTGACACAAAATCAGGCAGGTCAACCAATGGAAGTAGAAGACCCAAGAAGCCTGAGTACAACAAGCACTCTAGAGGATAAGGGGAAAGGATCCTCATTCACTGTACTTGGAAACTAGTTCAACAACTATGGAAATCAGTATGGAGAAACCTCTCCTCCAAAAAAATCTTAAAAATGTTTTCCCATTTTGCCTAGTTATATCACTCAAAATCTCAAAGGAAACAACATCCCACAACACAAATACTTGTTCAGCCACATGCATTGCTGTTATAACCACAAAGGAAGGAAATGGAAACAACATAAAAGTACTTCAGCTGTAAATAATGAAAATATAGTACATATACATTATGAAATAGTATTCAGCTATAAAGAAAAGTAAAATCTTGAAACTTGTAGACAAATGGATGGAGCTAGCAAACAAGAGATTGGGTGACATAACATAGACTGAGAAAGACAAATGACACATATTCTCCCTTATCTGAGATTCTCAGCCTAAAGGTTTTAGATGTAACTATGTAAACTGGAGTAATCACAGAAACTGAGAAAGTAAAAAGGAGACCATTGCAGTGCAGCAATAGAGAGGATAGCATAGTACAACTCATCTGAATGTAAAATAGCAAAAATTAGTATATGCTTTAATTAGGGAGATTAATACAGAATAAGAACAGAGGAGTAAAAATAAAGGGTAAAGCAAATTAAGAATGTTGGAAAATCAATAAATAATAATACTATCATCTATTATATTATCATATCATATTATAATCATATTATTCATATATATATATATATATATATATATATATATATATATATATATATATAATTAGTATGATTTTTCCTCTGGATTGAGTAATTAAAATCCTAAACCTAAGCATGAGAAACCATCTTTCATTGTTGGTTAAGACTGCTCAAGAGATAATGTTTGAGTCCAAACATTATAGGCTATTGCTGTTGCCCTTTGTTGCCTCTTTAAATGGAAAATAAATTCTTATTTCTAAAGATACCATGTTATTTGGGTACAAGACCTGGGAGACCAGATCTAGATCTGACCTAAAAACCCTTCCTTGAGCTCTAGCTTTCATGGTAACATGCAGACTTTCAAAGAGGGTAGTAACCAATAGGGATCCACAGACATGATGCCAATGACCACAATGATAGCCAATGACCACAATGATAGCCAATGACCACAATGATAGCTAGTATGGTACAATATTTCCAAGCATGGAAGAGTAGCACACATGCCTAGGAAGTAATCTATAGCTTTCAAATTGAAATTAAAGCTCATTCAATAAGAAGGAAACCATATATGGTACTGGAAACCCAGCTACTTGCACAGGCTTAGTGAAGTCATATATCTTAGAGAAGAATCTGAACTACTAGGTAAGTAAACCAGCAAAATCACTAACTATATTCTAAATATGTATCACTCAGGCCATAGATAAGTATAGTCCTTGATTTTTATCAGGGAACCTTTTGTTTGCAATGAACAGAAATGCCATTACAGAAAACCACAACTGATCAAAATATAGAATTGGGGAGCCCAGTTCCAGGTGATAATATATCTATAAAACAACTCCTGAACCTCAGGCTCAGGGGACTTTACAGAAGACTGTACAGGAGAGAGACTGTAAGAGACAGAAGATCATGGAGTGCACTGTTAGATTGAGTCCTCTAGAAAAAGCACAGAATCTACATCCATGATGTTTTAATAACATGGATGACTAAAATGACCTAACAAGGTCTACCTCAATAGACATGCTAATGTGGAAGACAGGAAGTTCAGAAGTCTTCAAGACAAAAACCTGCAGCAGCAGAGAATGCTGAGTCACAGAAATAGTCTTCCACAAGGAAGAGAATACCAATTTGTTATCTAGGATTAAATGGTCAGCCCTGAAAACACTTATATTCAAGCAACATACAGTTAGAAGTGTGTGTGTGTGTGTGTGTGTGTGTGTGTGTGGGTGTGTGAGACAATATTTAAAGAAAATGAGGCCATAAATTTGAGAAAGAGCAAGGGGAATTGTACACAGGAAGAATCGAGGGAAGGAGACTTAAGGGCTGAAATGATATAATTACATTACAATTTCAAAAAATAAAAAAGAAATAAAAACACAGAAACCCAATGTTCTAGAGTAGGAACATTTTAAAATGTGTACTAAGTGTATAATTCACTTGCCAGATACAAAGAAGTACAAGCAAACACATATTTGAAGGAATTAGAAAATTTCAAAATTAGTGTCATTTAAGCACAGATTTAAGAAACTAGCACAATACTAAGTTGGACAAATATGAAAATCTATACCTTGCATATCTCCTCCAAACTTGATAAAACCAAAGACAATGAGAAAAGTCTTTCAGTTAAACATGTAGCGAGTGAAAATAGATAATTCATTTTCAAGGAAACCGCTGTGTAAAAAGTTAAATGGATCTCTTAATGTAAAGATAAAATATTTGTTAGAAACTTTGTAAAAAGAATAGATGATCACCAGAAAATAAATAAACTTTAACTAATTAACTAAATAACAACTGATTGATAGTTATTTCATTTGACCAAAAGATAAGTTTATTATCCTATTACTAAAACAGCAGTATAGTGCTGTTTGAGAATGGAGTAGATCACCTTATGTACATTGCAGCCTTAAAGAAATCATTATACATGGTCATATAAAACATGTAGAGTATATAAAGGCAAAGGATAATTATATGAAAAATGACATTAAAATCCAGGAAGATAGCAAAAGCGAGGAAAGAATAAAAAGATATAGTGAACAGCAAACAGTTATACAAATAAATTTTGTAGGCTAGCTAATCAAACTTATCAATTATCACTTAAATATAAATAGTCCAAATTCAGAGTTAAAACACAAATTATCATAGGAGATATAAAAATATAGATAATTGTACCATGTATAAAACTCATTTTTAATGTAGTAATTCATATAGATTAAAAATAAAAGGGTGGATGAAGTCTCCCACTATTATTGTGTAAGTTGGAATGTGTGCTTTGAGCTTCAATAGTTTCTTTTATGAATGTGGCTGCCCTTGCATTTAGAGCATAGATGTTCAGAATTGAGAGTTCATCCTGGTAGATTTTTTTTCTTTGATTAGTATGAAGTGTCCTTCATTATCTTTTTTGATAACTTTTGCTTGAAAGTTGATTTTATTTGATATTAGAATGACTACTCCAACTTGTTTCTTGTTTGCTTGGAAAATTTTTTTCAGCCTTTTACTCTGAGATAGTATCTATCTGTCACCGAGGTGGGTTTCCTGTATGCAGCAAAATGTTGGGTCCTGTTTAAATATCCAGTCTGCTAGTCTATGTTTAGACTATTATCCTTTGTTGGGCTGGATTCATGGAAAGATATTGTGTAAATTTGGTTTTGCCATGTAATATCTTGTTTTCTCCATCTATGGTAATTGAGAGTTTTGCTGATTATAGTAGCCTGTGTTAGCATTTGTGTTCTCTTAGGGTCTGTATGACCTCTGCCAATGATCTTCTGGCTTATAGTCTCTGGTGAGAAATCTGGTATAATTTTGATAGGTCTGCCTTTATATGTTAGTTGACCTTTTCCCTTACTGCTGTTAATATTCTTTCTTGTTTTGTGCATTTGGTGTTTTAATTATTATGTGACAGGAGGAATTTCTTTTCTGGTACAGTCTATTTGAAGTTCTGTAGGCTTCTTGTATGTTCATGGACATCTCTTTCTTTAGGTTAGGGAAGTTTCATTCTTAATGTTCATAGCAGCATTATTTATAATAGCCAGAAACTGGAAAGAACCCAGATGTTTTTTAACAGAGGAATGGATACAGAAAATGTGGTATATTTACACAATGGAGTACTACTCAGCTATTAAAAGGAATGAATTTATGAAATTCAGAGGCAAATAGATGGAAGTAGAAAATATCATCCTGAGTGAGGTAACCCAGTTACAGAAGAACGCACATGGTATTCACTTACTGATAAGTAGATATTAGCCCAGAATCATGGAATACCCAAGATACAATTCACAGACCACATAAAGCTTCTTGGAGGACAAAAGTGTGGAGCTTGGCTCCTTCGCAGGGGGAACAAAATACTCACAAGAAGAAATACAAAGTATGGAACAGAGACTGAAGGAAAGGTCATCCAGGGACTGCCCCACCTGGAGATCTGCCCCCTATACAGACACCAAAACCAGACACTATTGCAAATGCCAAGAAATACTTCTTGACAGGAGCCTGATATAGCTGTCTCCTGAGAGGCTCTACCAGTGCTTGACAAATACAGACGCTGATACTGGCATGCGACTGAGCATGGGGTCCCCAATGGGCAAGAAAAGACTGAAGGAGATGAAGGAGTTTGCAACCCCTTGAGCAGTACAACAATATCAACCAATCAGATCCTCCAGAGTTCCCAGGGACTAAACCACCAACTAAAGAGTACACATGGCTCCAGCTGCATGTAGCAAAGGATGGCCTTGTCTGGCATCAATGGGAGGAAAAGGCCCTTGGTCCTGTGAAGGCTCGATGCCCCAGTGTAGAGGAATGCCAGGGCGGGGAGGCAGGAGTGAGTGGGTGGGTGTGGGAGCACCATCATAGAAACAGGGGGAGGGATGATGAGATAGGGTGTTTCCGGAGGGGAAACTGGGAGAGGGGGCAGCATTTGAAATATAAATAAATAGAACATCCAATAAAAAAATATAAAAAATAAAGGGGTTGTGTGAAATATAATACATTAATATTAATTATACAAAAGAAATCACTTTTTAAAGTTTAATGTTAAGTTTTATAAGTTATTAGAGGAAGCATAGAATTAAAAATTAGTTGTATATAAAAAAACTCAATTTTCCATTAAGGTATCATACTACTTATCCTTTATATACCCCAAATCCCAGTGAGTTCTACAATAAGATACCTAAAACTTACTTTATAATATTTTAAAGTATTAGAAAAAAGGTAAAGTTCTCATTCGATATTTACATCTGTAAGTGTTTCTTGATATATTTGCCACTCACAACCCAGCTTCAATTTAATTTCTACGTTCACTTACTGCTACTCTTCCTCGAACATTCTGGCAACCATTACGATTGTTTGAAGTCTCATAAGTGGTCCATACTATGTTGATTATTTTCTATTTTACATGTGTGCTTTCCTAGAAAATGAGTTTCTTGCTCGTCTACATTACTAAACAGGTCCATCTTACAAAAATTTAAGCAGACTGAATTTTGCTGTAAATGAACTTCTGTGTTCTCAGTGTTAGCAGAGGAATATAGTTAATCCTCATGGTTAATCCTCCAGTATACACTTCTTCAACATTCTCTTACAATGACTGTCTCCAGTGCATAGGAACTCATGATATATATATTTTTTTTTTTTATTTTTTACTTTTGGCAGAACATTCTGCTCTTAGCAGAAGATTAATCCCTGTACACAAAGGCTTCAGTGCTGTACCTTTGTGGGGGTTAGTTCTTTCTAATTTGGGTTGTTTCCTCTCGTGGGCTTATAGGCATCTGCTATTCATGATCTTGCTCAATTATGAAACTCCTTTTTTCTAGGTGTTTTATAATTTTAGCATCTATGATATATGTTCAGGTTTATGATTTATTGGAAATTAATTTTGTCTGATGTGTCAAGGGAAGGTGATTTAGTTCCTCCTCCATTCTCTTGTTCAGTGGGACTAAAAAATGCTTGCTGGAAAGATTTTTCTTTCCTATTGAATTACATCGTTGCCTGTCAAAATAATCTAATTTCATTTCTGCAGAGTTATTTTTGAACTCCTTTAAAAATATTTTCAGATTATAATATAATTACATCATTTTGTCTTTCCTTTCCCCTCACCAGATTCTTTGTTATCCTGTCCCTTTTGCTCTTTTGCAAATACTCAACATGGTTTTTATTAATAAATAAATTTAATTTCTAAATACTTAAGAACAACCTTGGTATTGGTTAGTCAGACTATGTGCTCTTCCCTGGGGACGAATATTTCCCTGACTCTCAGAGTCTCTTAGGTCCCTGTAGTTTTTGTGTAGTGTTGAGGCCTCCTGAGCATCCTCTATCCACTTTAGCATGTCTTTGTGTAACTCATATCTAGGCGGTCTTGTGGGTGAGATTTCATGGGTAGAGCTTTAGACATTTTTTTTTTTTTGGACACAACAAATCTGCTAATCTTCTTCAACGATTCTGGGTGTAAGAGTTGTGTATAGATGTATCCATTGGTGCTCAGCTCCACAACTCCACATTTTGACCAGCTATAATTTTCTATGATGGCCTCTGTCTGTGCACTCCCTTTGCTTTTTTTGTATAGTAGCTGATATTATGCTCATATAACAGAGTTGGTTCTAAGAGCTTTATAGTAAGTCTGGAATTAAAATATTAATTATAGTAGGGTCGTTGGTACAATTTCATATTCTTAGGTTTACAAATTCTGGTTTTTAGCTTGAAAAACATTTCTTAATTCTATATTCTGAAATTATTTTATATCAATTAATTCAATTGTTTTATTTCTATGGTTTTATTACTTTACTGTGTATTGTGTTATGGGTGCATATATGTCTGCGTACCATGTACATGGCTGGCGTCCTTGGGATCCAGCGTAGGCATCAACTTCCTTAAAACTGGACTTACAAATGGCTATGAAATACATGTGAGTGCTGGGTATTGAACCCTGTCCTTTGCAAGAGAAGACAGTTTTCTTAATCCCTGAGCCATCTCTCTAACACATTGAAGCTATTTTTATTATTAATAAATATAAATTTTGTCTAATACTTCTTTTGTCTTGTTTTTGGTAAATGTTAAATATTAATGTTATTTATCTCCTTTATGTTTTTTAATGTGATGAGTTACGTTAACTATATTCTGCATGTATGTCAATAAACTTAAGCATGATATTTTGTCAGAGGTTTCTGATAACTCAGTTCTTTTCTCTGTCTCTCTCTGTGTGTTATTGTCTCTTTTTCTTCATCTGTTTCTCTTTCCTCTGTATTTAAGAAACCCTACTGCTCCCTACTTTTCACTAATTTCTTGTTCAGTTTCATTCAAGTATGAGACCCACTCTGTATCACAAACCATACTTTTTTATTTCTTAGTTTTGAATTGAGTATACTAGACAGTCATGAGTTTCACTACGGTTCAGTTTGTGTTGATCTTACCCCATTCCTATTTCTTATCCCCTGCTTCTCTTTGGTGTTTCCCTTCCTTTTCAGCAGCTCCACTTTTAAGCTCACGTCACATGGGTTCATGTCACACATGTCTATATCACATATTTTCATGTCACATGTATTTTCTCACCTTCTTGTCTTTCTATCTCTTCCCCATTTGTCTCTTCTCTAATACCCCTCTTTCTACTCTCATGGCCCATTTCAAATTCCATAATTTATAACCATACCCAGACATAGAAAGAAAATCAGGACTTCTGTGTTCTTTTAGTTTTATTTGCTGAGAGGTTCCATCTATTTATCCATACTTTCTGTTGGTTCTAATCTGTACTTATATAGAGTAGTTATTTTCACATTGATGTTCAACAGTGTCCAGATGGAGTGTGTCTATGAGTTACAGCATTGTTTTGTTTTTTCTTTTATTTTTTTTTAATTTCCCCTTGATTTCAGGGTCTAGTACAATTGCATCTTCACAATGCATGTTCTGTCACTGCATATACTGGGTATAAGTGAAAAGCTTGTCCTGTTTTATTTTCAGAAGCATGTCAAGCTTTTCTACCTAATGGCATGAGTGTGGAATTAATCATGGACATTTTACTAAATGTTGAAAATAAAAATTAAGTGATTTACAGTTTTAAAATTAAATTTATTTCTGATGGAAAATGAGCATTCGGGTGTTTGGCTAAAGCTTGTTACCACCACTTTTGTTTAGTCAGTTTGACTATGGAGTCACAGGGTGCTGGATGAAGCTGTCCCTTGTGGAGTTACTGTTTCTGCCACTGCATGAGTGGCATTGCAGTTTCTCACTGCTTGGGTTTTTGTTTGTTTGGTTGGTTTTGTATTTGGTATTTCTCCTGTTCAGTGAAACTTCATTGCTTTCACCTCAGCTAATCTGAGAAGTAATATCATGACATTGCCTATGAGAAGGAAGTGTTTATTATGTTTAATTTAAGATTACTGCTTAAGCTCAGCCTCTCTCTCTCTCTCCTAACCTCCTCTCGGATAGATACAGGCTTTAGGTCATTGGCAGACCTCTTCTAGTTCATACCTATTGTCCAGAGCTTACTGCCTGTGGAGGTCTCATGGAAATTCAATTTGTTTATCTGGCAAATGACATTCTTAGATAATATAGTTGGGTAAAACTAACTAATTTCCAATTTATTTTTGGTGTTATTGTATAGGGAAAATACTTGACCTTATTCACAAACAAGAAGTATCAGCTGTGTTCTCTGGTTGCTCTTTGCACCATTAGTCTGAGAGACTCAATAGATTTGAGTGTCTGTACATTTTCCACTAGTTCCTGTCTCCATAACTATTATTCTAATAGAAAAGGTTGTGAGCACACTCTATTAAGAATTCACTATAAAAATCATGATTTCTTTGAACCAAAATAAAAGCCTTTGTCCTACATTCTCTTAAAAACAGCCAAAGGGAACAAATACAAAAACTTATAGGCAGAAATTATGCAGAGTGATAGAGACTATTGATTACTTGGCCCAAATAGATGTCCCCATCATGATCTTCCCCTCAGCACTGAGGAATCCTTGCAAAAGAGGAGGTAGAAAAATTTAATTGCCAGAGGGGATGGAGGACATCAACAATACAAGTCTGTCTAAATCAACATGAGCAAAGCTCACTCAAATTCCCATAGATTGAGGTGGTATGCACAGGCCCTGCCTAGGGCTACACTAGGTTCTTTGTATATACATACATACATACTATGGATTACAGTTTCATGTTTTTTATGGGATTCCCAAGTGTGAGAGTAAGTGAATGTCTGTTTCCTGTGCCTACTCTTGGGCTTTTTTTCTTTCTTTCTTTCTTTCTGTTAGTTTGTTTGTGTGCCCAATTCTGACTTATTAATTTTTGCTTTAATTTATTATATATTATTTTATTATATTATTATCCCTTGGAAGCCTGTTTTGTTTCCTAATAAGAAGTAGAAAGGGAGTGGATCTAGAAATAATCAGAATATATGTGAGGGGAAAAAATCTATTTTCAATAAAAGAAGAAAAATTATCCAAACTCAGAAAGACAATAACTGCATGCTATTTCTTATGTGAAGATCTTAGTTTGGTATGTATTAGAAGTACATATGTAAATGGGTATTAATGTAGTTAAAGCAAAAACAGAATAAACAAGCAAAAGGCTATGAAGGAACTAGACAGAGAAAAGAGGTAATGAGGTAGAGTTGTGTGAACATAAAAGGTCATATGTAGCATGAAAGGAGATAAAATAGGGAAGGTGTCAGGCGATCAGAGAGGTGGAGCAGGCTAATGGAAGAAGAATCTGTTAAAACACACTGTTAAAACATAGCACAGTGATATAAAATATAAGTATAAATTGGAAAATTAACAACACCAACAACAAAAAACCCTGCTTTACAGACATCAACAGTTCATAGAGTGAAGTGGTGCCTTGCTTCTGGTGTGAGTCATTGTCCTAATTGCTTTTACCTTCTGGTCACATTGCCCAGTTCTAACCATGTCAGCCTCTACTTAACACCTTCACAATCCATACTTATAAATCAGTGGTTATATATTGATACTTTACATGAAGTTAAAACTGGCATAAAGAGTAGTAAAATACTCCAGTGGTGAAAGTTATCTATAACCAAATTATGCCGACCTAAGTTTGATCTCCAGGACTGATTTGGTAGAAGGAAAGTTCCAGAAGTTGTGCTAAGATATCAGCATGTGTAGTATAGCAAGAATGTAGATACATGCACGTGCACATGCATGTGCACGCACACACACACACAAACACTAATATACCACATACCACATAGCACACTTACATAAATGTAAATGTATAAAATAAAGATGAATAATTTGTTTCAAGTATTAGTCACAGTGACAAAAGTACCTAATATATTACTCTACAAAACTCATAAAAGTATTTACTCTTAGAATATTGTGATGATTATTTTTATTTTTATTTGTTTATATTATGTCACATTAAAAATGAGTAACAACCTACCACTGAACTGTAGAATACAGATGCCTTGCATGTGAAAAGACCTGAGGAACAGGGTGCATTCCTCTTTGAGTAACTTCATACTGCACCAACTATATATGCCATATCAACTTTAACACTGTCTTCCTTGTCATACTGTTATTTTGATTTTGTGTATATAAAACTATAAACAACTTGTGAGAACTACTTTTGTGTATTTAGTTTTGATATTGGTAGTTTTATTTTAGTGGACTAAAAGACTAGAATGGAATTGCATATCCTGTGCAAAGCAATTGTTACTAACTTTATTATATATAAAAAAAAAAACCAGGTTCACTGACAATGTGGATGGTCTTATACCCATGACTAGAAGAATAGAAACACACTAAAAAAATATGTTTATACACATAACCCATTTACATATGACTATATATCTTCTAGATATATCCTACTTCATCCTGTGTATTTTGGCACATGTAAAATGGCTGCTCATGCACGTTCAATTATGTCATTCCCTAATGCTATAATTTAACATATATGTGTTTCCCATGAATCACCAGTATGCATTTGTCAATTTTTCCTTTATTATTATTATTATTGTTTATTAGATATTTACTTTTTTCACATTTCAAATGTTGCCCTCTTTCTTGGTTTCCCCTCCAAAAACCCCTTATCCCCTCCCCACTTCTCCTGCTCACCAACCCACCCACACCCAATTCCTGTCCCTGGCATTCCCCTACACTGGGGCTTAGAGCCTTCACAGAACCAAGGGCCTCTCTTCCCATTGATGATTGACAGACCATCCTCTGCTACATATGCAGCTGGAGCTATGAATCCCACCATGTGTTCTCTTTGGTGGTGATTTAGCCCCAGGGAGCTCTGGGGGGGTACTGGTTGGTTCATATTGTACCTCCTCCTATGGGGCTGCTAAACCCTTCAACTACTTGGGTCCTTTCTCTAGCTCCTTCATTGGGGATCCTGTGCTCAGTCCAATGGTTGGCTGAGAGCATCCACCTCTATATTTGTCAGCTATAACAGGCTTTTGTCAATAAGCACTTGTTGACATCCTCAAAAGTATTTGGGCTTGGTGATTGTATATGGGATGGATCCCCAGGTGGGGCAGTCTCTGGATGGTCAATCCTTCAGTCTCTGCTCCAAATTTCATCTCTGTAACTCCTTCCATGGGTATTTTGTTCCCCCTTCTAAGAAGGATCAAAATATCCATACTTTGGTCTTCCTTCTTCTTGAGTTTCATGTGGTTTTTGAATAGTATCTTGGGTAGTACAAGCTTCTAGGCTAATATCAACTTATGAGTGAGTGCATGCCATGTGTATTCTTTAGTGATTGGGTTAACTCACTGAGGATGATATTTTCTAGTTCCATCCATTTGCCTAAGAATTTCATAAATTCATTGTTTTCAATAGCTGAGTAGTACTCCATTGTGTAAATGTACCATATATTCTGTATCCATTCCTGTGTTGAGGAACATCTGGGGTTTTTTCAAGGTTCTGGCTACTAAAAATGAGGGTGCTATGAATATAGTAGAGCATGTGTCCTTCTTACATGTTGGAGCATCATCTGGGTATATGCCTTGTGGTGGTATTGCCAGGTCATTAGGTAGTACTAAGTCCAATTTTTTGAAGAATGGCCAAACTGATTTACAGAGTGGTTGTACCAGCCTGCAATCCCATCAGCAATAGAGGAGTGTTCCTTTTCTCCCCAACCTCATCAGCATCTGTTGTCACCTGAGTTTTTGATCTAGCCATTCTGACTGGTGTGAGGTGGAATCTCAGGGGTGTTTTGATTTGATGACTAAGGATGTTGAACATTTCTTTAGGTGCTTCTCAGCCAGTCAGTATTCCTCAGTTGAGAATTCTTTGTTTAGTTTTTACCCCATTTTTAATAGGGATATTTGGTTCTTAGAAGTCTAACTTCTTGAATTTTTTGTATATATTGGATATTAGCACTCTATTGGATGTAGGATTGGTAAAGATCTTTTCCCAATATGTTGGTTGCCTTTTTGTCTTATTGACAGTTTCCTTTGCATTACAGAAGCTTTGCAATGTTATGAGGTCCCATTTGTAGATTCTTGATCTTAGAGCACAGTTTATTGGTATTCTGTTCATTAAATTTTCCCCTGTGCCCATGTGCTCAAGGCTCTTCCCCTCTTTCTCTTATATTAGTTTCAGTGCTTCTGGTTTTATGTGGAGGTCCTTAATCCACTTTGTACAAGGAGATAAGAATGGATTGATATGCATTCGTCTACATGCTAACTGCCAGTTGAGTCAGCACCAATAGTTGAAAATGCTGTCTTTTTCCAAAAGCTCAAAGCACACATTGCACTATACACAATAATTGTGGCAGACTTCAATACCCCACTCTCAGCAATGGACAGATAATGGAAACAGAAGCTAAACAAAGGCACTGTGAAACTGACAGAAGTCATGAAACAAATGGATTTAACAGATATCTATAGAACATTTTATCCTAAAACAAAAGTATATACCTTCTTCTCAGCACCTCATGATACCTTCTCCAAAATTGACCACATAATCAGTCACAAAACAGGCCTCAACAGATACAAGATGATTGAAATAATCCCATGCATCCTATCAGATTACCACGGGCTAAGGCTGATCTTCAATAGCAACATAAATAATAGAAAGCATGCATACATGTGGAAGCTGAACATTTGCCACTTTAATAACTATATTTCCTGTTAATTTTAGAACTTGTATTTTCTAGTTAAGCATTCTTAAAGCAACTAAGAAAAAGTTTTATACCCTAGTTTGTGGTCTGTACAGTAACAACAAAAATAAAGAAATGTTATACATGAAAATATGTAAGAGCTGTGAGTAGCTCAACTTTATTCTTCCTTCCCAGTGTCTGCAGGGTCATTGCTTCATCTCCTTTGACTCCCTGTAGAAGGTACATGATCATTATATATATATATATATATATATATATATATATATATATATGTATATATATAGATATATATATATGAATGTTTGAGGAAACAAAAATGTGTTCAAAGTGGAGAAAAGTTGTGTTTATACACATGACCCATTTACATATGACTCCATATCTGACAGACACGAATATGCATGTTTGCCATAATTAATGCATACACTTCTTTTTTTTTTAATCCTCTAGCCTGGGATGTTTCAGGTGTAAGTAGTAACATTATCCTCTGGAGACAAGGGATCTCTGTAGGTCACAATTGTCAAGTGATCTCAGAATTCTTATCAAAATCTGTTTCTTGTGTCCCTATGCAATAATGTTAATTAAAGAATGAAAAAGCACTATATTGATGTAGTCTTATGAATGGAAACAAGGAGTTGGAAATGCAAACATTCTATATATGGAAAGATGGGAAGGATGGAATTAAAACTTACAAAAAATGGATGCTAGAGAAAACTGAAGAAAATAATCTCATCATTGATTGATCTGGTAAAGTATGAATAAAGCCATCAGCGTGAGACAAATCATAATTAAATGGAATAGTCACAAGTTTGTGTGTTGTAAGGAGAAGCAAAAGGATATATAATTAAATCACAGGCACCAGGGAATAGGCTGAGTACAAAAATAAGACAACCATAGGAAAAGCTGCATACAAGAGTGCAAATACTGTGAAAAGTTACAAAAGACTTTGAAGGACAGGACTGAGAGAAAGAGCAAATTTGAGAGGAATTGAGTAAATACTAGTAAGGAACAAGAAATAAGACATCTATGGGGTCAAAAGATGTTAAGTTAACTACAATTCATGTCCCTGAATTAATAAACCATAGTATTGGTGAGAATATAAACATTTAGCAATGCAATTCAAGAATTTCCACAAGTAAGTTATAATTGAATTTATAAGTTTAAAAGATATATTATGCCCTGGGAAAAAATTACCCAGAATGATTAGCTGTGGAACAAAACCCAGTAACAGCTGTACTGAGCTCACCAAAAATTCTTTTTGTTATCTTGGCAAAGTGATCAGGATACACCAGAGAAATAACATAACACTGCAAGCTGTTTTCAAAATTACAAAAAAACAAAAACCAACCAAACTACATAACCCACAGTATGAAGAGAAATGATCCTAAATCTTTCAGCAAAACTGTGACCTAAAATATTATATACAATATTATATAAAACCATTTTTACTTATAAAACTTGTATTTTCTTATTCTTATTGAAAATACCTTTCACACAATATATTCTATGAGAATTCCTCTCACCCAACTCCACCCAGATGAAACCCAAATGTTTCTACCCAAATCCAAACCTTGTATTTCCTTCTCATATAAAAACATACATCTAAAAATACAATAATAAAATAAGGCAAACCATAAAAGTACAAAAATAAGATAACAGAAGAAAAAGAGACAAAAGTATAATAAACAGGAACATAGATTCAGAGGCACACACATTTATACAGAGAGAGAGAGCAGGGGTGGGGAGGTCTCATAAAAATGCAAAACCAAAACGACAATGTACAGGTAAAAGAAAAGACCATCTTCCCTAGTCTGCAGTGTCAGGCATGGATTTTATATAATGAAGTGGGCCTTAAATCCAATCAGATGTTGATTGGTAACTCTCACAAGTATTGTGTCATTATTGCACCAGAGCCCACAAGCTTTGCATCCTTACGCAACAGAGGATTGTGCAGGTAGGTTATCATTGTAGATTTCTAGCTGTACTGTTGTATACCTTTCTTTTTGATAGCCTGTCAAGTGCCTTTTGACACTATGAACACTAGTATGAAGGAGCAAAGGCTGCATGTAGATACCTGCTCGAATTCTCCCTGTTCAGTGAGTTGTTAGGAGTCATCCTCAGCAATGGGGCCTTACCATTAGATTACAGAAATTACAGCCTTAGCTATAACTTGGGTTGTTAGGGATTTCCATGAGACCCCATTGGCCAACAAGTTAATTAGATATAACCTATTTCCAGAACTGAAGGTTTTATTTGGTGATGTAAATGTACCATATTTTCTTTATCCGTTTTTATCTTGATGCACATCTAGCCTGTCCCTAGTTTCTGGATATCACGAGGAGAGTAACTATGAGCACGTTTCTTTGTCTCTGTAGTAGGATGAAATATTCTTGGAGTATATTGTGGAGGGTCGATTTCCATTTTCTGGAGGAACCACCACTGATTTCCATCATTGCCTTACAAGTTTGCACTCCCACCAACAGTAGATAAGTGTTCTTACTCCATATCCTTGCCAAAATGAGCTCTCATTTCTTATATTGATCTTGGATATTCTGAGAGATGTAAACAGTTTTGGTTTGCATTTCCTTGGTGATTAAACATCTTGTACATTTATTTAAATGCTTCTCAGGCATTTTTTCATCGTTTGAGAATTCTGTTTAGATCAGCACCTCATTTTTAAATTTGGTAATTTGCTTTCTTGGTGATCAGGGTTTTTTGGTTTGTTTGTTTGTTTTTTTGTTTATTGGTTTGGATTTTTTTTTTAGTTCTTTACATATTTTAAGTAATTGCTTAATATCATATGAAGAGTTGGTAAAAACAAACAAATAAACTGTTTTTCCATTTGGTATGATGCTGCTTTCTCTGAACGGCAGTGTCTTTTGCCATAGAGAAATTTCTCAGTTTCATAATATGTTATTTGTAATTGTTTTTAGCGCCTATGCCAACAGTGTTCTGTTTAGAAGACTTCTTCTTTGATGATGAGTTTAGTACTATTTCCCACTTTCTCATCTATCAATTCAGTGTATCTGGCCTTTATGTTGAGGGCTTTTAACCATTGGGAATGGAGTTTTTTTTTTTTTTTCAGGGTAGTACATATAAATCTATTTGCTTTCTTCTAAACCACCATTATTTATTGAAAAGTTTTCCTATTATCAATTTCTGGCTTCCTTATTACAAAGTCACATTTTCATAGGTATGTGAGCTTTCTGTGGGCCTGAAATTCTATCCTATTGATTAATACATCTGTTTTTGTGCCAATACCATGCTTGTTTTCATTACAATGTCTCTAGAACATTTGGAGGTTGGGGAAGGTGATACCTCCTGGAATACTTTGATTATTCTGAATTGTTTTAGCTCTTATTTGTGTGTGTGTGTGTGTGTGTGTGTGTGTGTGTATGTGTGTGTATTTTCCATATGAAACTGAAATTGTCCTCTTAAGTTCTGTGAGGAATAGGATTGGAATTTTGATAGGGATTGTGTTGGATCTGTAGATTTGCTTTTGATAGAATGGCTATACTATATTCTCCTGATCCATGAGCATGGAAAATGTTTCCAACTCTGATATCTTAATCTCTTCAAAGTTGTAAAGTCTTTATTATACTAATGTTTGACAGTTTGTTATCATTTTCTCAAGATATATTCCTTTGATATTTTTGTGAAAGGTATTGTTTTTCTGATTCCTGTATGCTTGCCATTTGTATGTTGAAGGGCTACTGATTTTTTTTAATGTGCGTTAAATTTGCATTCTGCTACTATTCTTAAAGTATTTATATGATGTAGAAGCCTCTGAAGAAGCCAGAAGTTGAATTTTTACATTGGCAATATGTATATGTTTACGTATGTATGTATGTATGTATGTATGTATGTATGTATGCATATATTTGTAGCCTATTTGTAGCCCTCTGTACATCTGACTTGTCTTAGTGTTCTACTAAAACTCCAATTACTATATTGAAGAGACATGGAGAAAGTAGAAAACCTCACCTTGTTCCTGATCTTAGTGATGCCACTGAATGTAAATTAAACTACAAAATTAGAGTGTTTATATCTGGCTATTTAATTTCCCTTTAATTTTGTTTTTCAATGTACTTATGGAAATACATATCAGATTTTTTCTTTGGTTCAATAATATCCCACTGAATTGGAAGAAAATTTCTTTTCTTTTAAGTTGTTAATAAAAAATATATTATTTCATATTTTAAACATTGCATCTATAAATACTAATATAAAAACAAAAAAAAGAAAATGTTAGTGTTTTTCTTATTTTATTTTGATGTTGCCTGTGGGGTTTTCTGTAAGTTGCCATTATTATGTTGAAGTATGTCCCTTGTATCTTTACTTTCTCCAGGACTTTTAGCAAGAAGTGGTGTTTGATTTTTGTCAAAGGTCTTTATTCCTCTAATGGGATGAAGATCAGATTGTTCATATGATGGGTTATATTTTGATTTACATAGGTTGAACCATCCATGCATCTCTGAAGTGAAGGCTATGTGATCATGGTAGATGGCATTTTAGATGTGTTCTAGAATTCATTTGCAAGTATTTTCTTTCTTTTTCATTTATTTTATTTATTTACATTTCAAATGTTATCCCTTTTCCTGGTTTCCCCTCTGCAATCCCCTTATATCATCCTCCTTACCCTGCTTTTATGAGGGTGCTCCGCCAACCACCTACCTATTCCTGCCACACCTCCCTAACATTCCTCTATACTGGAGCATCAAGCTTTCATAGGACCAAGGGGCTCCCTCCCATTGATGCCTGATAAGGCCCCTTCAGCTCCTTCTGGTTTTCTCCTAACTCCTCCATTAGGGTCCCTGTGCTCAGTTCTATGGTTGGCTGTGAACCTCAGCATCTGGATTGGTCAGGATCTGGCAGAGCCTCTCAGGAGACAGCTGTATCAGACTCCTGTCAGCAAGTGTTTCTTGACATTAGCAATATTGTTTGGGTCTGGTGTCTGCATGTGGGATGGGTCCCCAGGTGGGGCAGTCTCTGGATGGCCTTTCCTTAAGTCTTTGATATACTCTGTCCCTGTATTTCCTTTAGATAGGAGTAATTCTGGGTAAAAACTGTGGAGATGTGTGGGTGGCCTCATCCCTCAGCTGGGGTGGGGGGGAGGCATGCCTAACCTTTAGACATGGTCTCGGCAGGTTCTCCCTCCCATTTGTGGGGTATTTTAGCTAATGTCATCCCCATGACTCTGAGAGTCTTTTGATTTCCTGACACTTTGGACTTTCTATTTGCTACCCCCAGTACCCCATTTCCCATTGCTACACATTTATGTTCAATTTCCTGACCCTCTGTACATCTTCCCCATCTCCTTCCATACCTGATTCTTCCCCTCTTTTTTCCCTCCACCTCTTCTCTTCCTTCCAAGTCTCCCCCCACTCTCTACTTCCCTTGATCATTTTATCCCCCCCTTCTAAGTAGGACCGAAGCTTCCAATCTTCAGTCTTCCTTCTTCCTGAGCTTCATATGGTCTGTAAATGGTATCTTGGGTATACCATGTTCTTTGCCAAATACCCACTTATCAGTGAGTACATATCATGTGTGGTCTTTTGTGACTGAGTTACCTCACACATGATGATATTTTCTAGATTCATCCATTTGCCTACGAATTTTATGAAGTCATTGTTTTTAATAGCTGAGTAATATTCCATTGTGTTAATGTACCCCATGTTCTGTATCTATTCCTCTGTTGAGGGACATCTGAGTTGTTTCCAGCTTCTGGCTATTATAAATATGTCTGCTATGAACATAGTGGAGCATGTACCCATGTTACATGTTGGAGTATCTTCTGGGTATATACATCGGAGTGGTATTGCTGGGTCCTCAAGTAGTACTCTGTCCAATTTTCCGAGGAACCACCAGACTGATTTACAGAGTGGTTGTACCAGCTTGCAATCCCATCAGTAATCTGAGGAATTTTTTTGCTTTTATGTCCATGAGGAAATTGGCCTGTAATTTTCTTTCTTTGTTGGGTCTTTATATGCTTTAGTTATTAATGTATCTTTGGTCTCTCAAAAAATTAGATAATGCTCCTTCTAGAATAAATCTAGGTGTTTTAATGTTAACTTTTCTTTAAAAACATGATAGAATTATGTGAAAACCCAACTTGTCTTTTCCTTTTTATATGAGACTTTTAATTATGGCTTCAATTTCACTAAGGTTAAGAGTCTTTTTAAATTGCTTATATGATCTTGGATTAACAGTGGTAAATGGTGTATATCAATAAAACTATCCCTGTCTTTTAGATTTTGCAGTTTGTTGAAATTGTTTTTTTTATTATTAATTTATTTTTTACACTCCATATTTCATTCTCTGCTACCCCCACCTACCCTCCTACTGCTCCACATCCCACACCTCCCCAATCCCACCCCATCACCAAATGTATGTCCCCACCCCACCCCACCTGACCTCTAACCTCCCTGGAGCCTCCAGTCTCTTGAGGGTTAGGTATATCATCTCTGAATGAACATAGACCCTTAAGTCCTCTACTGTATATGTGTTGGGGGCCTCATATCAGCTGGTATAGGTGGTCTTTTTGGTGGTACAGTGTTTGAGAGATATTGGGGGTCCAGATTAATTGAGACTGTTGGCTTCCTTCATCCTTCCTGAAATCAACAACAGGGGTTAGCTGCTTCTCTCCATAGGATGGGTGCAAATATCTGCATCTGACTCTTTCAGCTGCTTGTTAGGTTTTTTGGAGGGCAATCATTATAGATCCCTTTTTGTGAGCATTCCATACCCTCAGTAATTATGTCAGGCTTTGGTCTCTCAACTTGAGCTGGATCCACTTTGGGCCTATTGCTGGGCCTTCTTTTTCTCAGGCTCCTCTCCATTTCCATTCTTGTAATTCTTTCAGACAGGAATAATTACGGGTCAGAGATGGGACTGTAGGATGGCAACCCCATTCCTGTCTCCCTGGTGGAGGTGGGCTCTATAAATTCCCTCTGCCTACTGTTCGGTATTTCATCTAAGGTCCTTTCCTTTAAGTAGTAAGAGACTTTTACCTCCCAGGTCTCTGGAGCATTCAGGGTGGTCCCCCAACCCCTATTGCCTGATGTTGCTCCTTTACATTCTTTCTGCTGGCCCTCAGGGCTTCAGTCTTTTTCCCTTACCCAATACCAGATCATGTTCGACTCTACCCCACTTTCCCCCACCCTGTTCACTTTCCATCCCTGGACCCTCCCTCTCTCCCCACTTGTGATTGCTTTCTTCTCTCTCCCAAGCAGAACTGAGATATCCTCACTTGGACACTTCAGCTTGTTAAGCTTTTTGAGTTCTGTGGACTGTATCTTGGGTATTCTGTACTTTTTAAATTTTTTGGATAATATCCACTTATTAGTGTGTCCATACATGCATATCCTTTTGGGTCTGAATTACCTTACTCAGGATGATATTTTCTAGTTCCATCCATTTGCCTGAAAAAGTCAGCATGTCCTCATTCTTAATAGCTGGATAGTATTCCACTGTGCAAATGAACCAGTTATACTGAATCTAATAGAAGAGAAAGAGCCTGGAGTCTAGGTTTTTAAAGCCCTAGAAAAACCAAGAAAGTAATCTTTCAATAAACCTAAAAGAAGCCACATGAACAGAATCCCGTCTCTAATAAAAAAAAAAATAACAGGAAGCAACAATTAATTTTCCTTAATATCTCTTAATATCAATGGACTCAATTCCCCAATAAAAAAAAATAGACTAACAGAGTGGTAACATAAACAGGACCCAACATTTTGCTGTATACAGGAAACACACCTCAGTGACAAAAACAGACACTACCTCAGAGTAAAAGGCTGGAATACAATTTTCTAAGCAAATAGTTCCAAGAAAGAACCTCGAGTAGCCATTCTAATATTGAATAAAATCCACTTTCAACATAAAGTTATCACACACCCTCCCCCCAAAATAAACAAAAAACCCCAAACAAACAAACAAACAACAACAACAACAAACAAACAAAAAAAACCAAGGAAGGATACTTAATACTCATCAAAGGTAAAAATCCACCAAGATGAACTATCAATTCTAAACATCTATGCTCCAAATGCAAGGGCATCCACATTCATAAAAGAAACTTTACTAAAGCTCAAAGCACACATTGCATTGCACACAATAATAGTGGGAGACTTCAACACCCCACTCAGCAATGGACAGATCATGGAAACACAAACTAAACAGAGACACAGTGAAACTAACAGAAGTTATGAAGAAAAAAAAGGATTTAACAGATATCTATATAACATTTTATCATAAAACAAAAGAATATGCCTTCTTCTCAGCACCATATGGTACCTTCCCCAAAATGGATCATACAATTGTACACAAATAAGGCCTCAACAGATACAAGAAGACTGATATAATCCATGACTCCTACCAGATCACCATACACTAAGGCTGATCTTCAATACCAACATAAATCATAGAAAGCACACATACACATGGTAGCTAAACAATACTCCACTCAGTGATAACTTGGTCAAGGAAGAAATAAAAAAAATTAAAGACTTTTTAGAGTTTAATGGAAATGAAGCCACAACATACCCAAACTTAAACTTATTTGACACAATGAAAGAAGTCCTAAGAGGAAAACTCATATGTCTGAGTGCCTCCAAAAAGAAAATGGAGAGTACATGCAGTAGCAACTTGAGAGCACAACTGATATCTCTAAAACAAAAGGAAGCAAATTCACCCAAGAGGAGGAGACTACAGGAAATAATCAAACTCAGGGCTGAAATCAACCAAGTGGAAACAAAAAGAACAATTAGAAGAATCAACCAAACCAGGAGCTGGTTCTTTGAGAAGATCAACAAAATAAACAAACCCTTATCCAGACTAACTAGAGAGCACAGGGACAGTATCCTAATCAGAAATGAAAGGAGAGACATAACAACAGAATCTGAGGAAATCCAAAAAAGCATCAGATCCTACTACAAAAGCCTATAATTAACAAAACTGGGAAACCTGGATGAAATGGATAATGTTTTAGACATATACCAGGTGCCATAGTTAAATCAGGATCAGATTAATGACCTAAACAGTCCCATATCCCCTAAAGAAATGGAAACAGTCATTAATAGTCTCCGAAGCAAAAAAATCCCAGGACCAGATGAGTTTAGTGTAGAATTCTATCAGACTTTCAAAGAAGACCTAATACAAATACCCCACAAAACTATTCCACAAAATAGAAACAAAAGATACTGTACCCAATTCATTTTATAAAGCCATAATTACTCTGATACCTAAACCACACAAAGACCCAACAAAGAGAACTTCAGACAAATTTCCCTTATGAGTATTGATGCAAAAATATTCAATAAAATTCTCTCAAACCTAATCCAAGCACACATCAGAATGATCATCAATCATGATCTACTAGCTTCTTCCTAGGAATGAATGGATGGTTCAAAATACGGGAATCCATCAACATGATCCATTATATAAACAAACTTAAAGACAAAACCACATGATCATCTCATTAGAAGCTGAGAAAGCATTTGACAAAATCCAACACCCATTCATGATAATAGTCTTGAGAAGACCAAGAATTCAAGGCCCATATCTAAACATAGCAAAAGCAATATACTGCAAGCCAGTAGTCAACATCAAACTAAATGGAGAGAAAATTGAAGAAATCCCACTAAAATCAGCGACTAGACAAGGCTGCCCACTCTCTCCCTACCTATTCACTATAGTGCTTGAAGTCCTAGTCAGAGCAATTAGACAACAAAAGGAGATCCAAGGAATACAACTTGGAAAGCAAGAAGTCAAAATATCACTATTTGCAGATGACATGATAGTATACATAAGTGACCCCAAAAATTCCACCAGAGAAATCCTAAACTTGAAAAACAACTTCAGTGTAGTAGCTGGATATAAAATTAACTCAAACAAATCAGTGGCCTTTCTCTACACAATGGATAAAATGGGCTGAGAAAGAAACTAGGGAAACAACACCCTTCACAATAGTCACAAATAATATAAAATACCTTAGTGTGAAAAATATACACTAAAAATACACTAACTAAGTGAAAAATCTGTATGATAAGAAGTTCAAGTCTCTGAAGAAAGAATTCAAAGATCTCAGAAGATGGAAAGATCTCCCATGCTCATGGATTGGCAGGATTAATATAGTAAAAATGGCCATCTTGCAAAAAGCAATCTACAGATTCAATAAAATCCCCATCAAAATTCCAGCTCAATTTTTCACAGAGTTAGAAAGGGCAATTTGCAAATTCATCTGGAATAACAAAAAATCCAGGATAGCAGAAACTATTCACAACAAAGAACTTCTGATGGAATCACCATCCCTGACCTCAATCTGTACTATAGAGCAATTGTGATAAAATCTGCAAGGTCCTAGTACATCGACAGACTGGTAGATCAATGGAATAGAACTGAAGACCCAGAAATGAACACACACACCTATGGTCTCTTAATCTTTGACAAAAGACCTAAAACCATTTACTGGAAAAAAGACAGCATTTTCGACAAATGGTTCTGGCTTAACTGCTAGTTAACATGTAGAAGAATGAGAATTGATCCATTCTTATTTCCTTGTACAAAGCTAAGTATAAGTGGAACAAGGACTTCCACATAAAACCAGACACACTGAAAATTATCGAGGAGAGAGTGAGGAAGAGCTTTAAAGATATGGCCACTGGGAAATATCCCTGAACAAAACCCCAAAGACTTGTGCTATAAGATCAAAAGCTGACAAGTGGAACCTCATAAAATTGCAAAGCTTCTGTAAGACAAATGAGACTATCAATAAGACAAAAAAGCAATCAACAGATTGGAAAAAGATCTTTACCAATCCTAAGTCTGATAGGGGGGTAATATCCAATATATACAAAGAACTCAATAAGTTAGACTCCAGAGAACCAAAAAACACCTTTGATTCTACCTCACACCAGTCAGAATGGCTAAGATAAAAAACTCAGGTAACAACAGATGCTGCCAAAGTTGTGGAGAAAGAGGAACACTCCTCCAATGCTGGTGGGATTGCAAATAGGTACAAGCACTCAGGAAATCAGTTTAGCAGTTCCTCAGAAAATTGGACATAGTATTACCAGAGGATACAGCAATACTACTCCTGGGCATAAGCTCAGAAGATGTTCCTACATGTAAGTAGGACACATGATCCAGTATCTTCATAGTACCCTTGTTTATAAGGGTAAGACCCTTATAAGCTGGAAAGACCCAAGATGTCTCTCAGCAGAAGAATGGATACAGAAAATGTGGCACACTGACACAATGGAGTACTACTCAGTTATTTAAAATAATGAATTTATGAAATTCCTAGGCAAATGGGTAGATCTAGAGGATATCATCCTGAGTGAGGTAACCAAATCATAAGAGAACACACATGATATGCACTCACTGATAAGTGGATATTAGCCCAGAAGCTTAGAATACCCAAGATACAATTCGTAAATCACGTGAAAATCAAGAAGAAAGGATACCAAAGTATGGATACTGTCTTAGTTAGGGTTTTACTGCTGTGAACAGACACCATGACCAAGGCAACTCTTATAAAAATCAACATTTAATTGTGGCTGGCTTACAGGTTCAGAGGTTCAGTCAATTATCACCAAGGTGAGAGCATGGCAGTATCCAGGCAGGCATGGCACAGGAGGAGCTGAGAGTTCTGTCTTCATCCAAAGGCTGCTACTGGAAGACTGACTTCCAGGCAACTAAGGTGAGGATCTTATACCCACACCCACAGTGACACACCCATTCCAACCAGGTCACACCTATTCCAACAAGGCCACACCTTCAGATGGTGCCACTCCCTGGTCCAAGGATATACAAACCATCACAGATACTTTGACCCTTCTTAAAAGGGGGAACAAAATACCCATGGGATGAGTTACCGAGGCAAAGTGTGGTGCAGAGACTGAAGGAATGACCATCTAGAGACTATCCTACCTGGGGATCCATCCCATATACAACTACCAAACCCAGACACTCTTGTGGATGCCAACAAAAGCTTGCTGACAGGAGCCTTTTTTAGCTGTCTCCTGAGAGGCTCTGGCAGTGCTTGACAAGTACAGAAATGGATGCTCACAGCACAGGGTCCCCAATGAAGGAGTTAGAGAAAGGACCCAAGTAGTTGAAGGGTTTAGCAGCCCCATCGTTGGAACAACAATATGAACTAACCAGTATCCCCAGAGCTCCCTGGGACTAAAGTACCAACCAAAGAGTACACATGGAGGGATCCATGGCGCCAGCTGCATATGTAGCAAAGAATGGCCTTCTCAGTCATCAATAGGAGGAAAGGTTCTTTGTTCTGTGAAGGTTCTATGCCCCAGTATAGGGGAATACCAGGGCCAGGAAGCTGGAGTGTGTGGGTTGATGAACAGGGGAGGTTGAGGGAATAGGGGGTTTTCAGAGGGAAGACCAGGAAAGGGGAAAACATTTGAAATGTAAAAAAAGAAAATATCTAATAAGAATACCAAAATAAGCATGCCTATTTGGTTGTTTTAATTTCCACATGTGTCTGATCTTATGTCTCTGGGTTTTTTTGTTTTTTGTTTGTGTTTGTTTTTGTTTTTGTTAATTTAGATATTCTCCTTCACCTATTTGACTGTTTGTCAAATCTATCGATTTTCTCAAAAAATCAACTCTTTGGATCATTGATTCTCTGTATTTTTTTGTTTGTTTGTTTGGGTAGATTTTTTCTCTATTTTATTTGTTTCAGCCATGAGTTTATTTCTTGCCATTTATTCCTTTCATGGGCGAGCTCTTCTTTTTATTCTAGAGCTTTCATGTGTGCAATTATCTTTCTAATATGAGAGTTTTCTTTTTAAAAATTATGTAGCCACTTAGTTATTTAGACTTGCTACTTACCAACACCTTCATTGTGTCACATAAGTTTGAGTATGTTGTGTTTTCATTTTCACTCAATTTGAAAAGTTTTTATTGCCTTTTAGAATTTCTGGTTTTTGCTAATTTTACATTTAGTAATGAATTGATCAATTTCTGTGAGTTTGTAAAGCTTTATGCCATTTCTGTTTTTGTTGATATCCTGCTTTAATCCATGGTAGTCAGAAAGAATGTAAGTGTGTGTGTGTGTGTGCTATATGTGTGTATATCTGTATGTGAGTTTGTACGTATCTGACTCTATGTTTGTGTTTCTGTGTGTGTATCTCTGTGTTTGTATGGTATGTGTGGGTGTGTCTGTGTGTGCTCATCTGCTTCAATTTCCCTATTTCTATTACTCATATATATTTGGGTTTTTTTTTCATTGTGTCCCAGATTTCCTAGATGTTTTGTGCCTAGATTTTATTACTTAACATTTTCTTTGACTGTGGTATCCATTTCTTCTATATTTTCTTTGTTCCTGATATTCTCTTTTCTATCACTTGTATTCCTTGGGAGTTGCTTGCCTTTGAAATTCCTGTTTACATTTCTAAATTTTTTCTTTCCAGTTTTCCCTGTGGGTTTTAAGAAAAGATTCCCTTTCTACTTTCATGTCTTAAATAGTTTTCTTCAAAGACTTCTACTGTTTGTGGATTCATAGATTCCATTAATGGGTTTATCCATATCCTCTTTAAGGACCTTGGTCACAGTCACAAACATTATTTTGAAGTCTTTTTCTTGTAGTTAGCTATCTTGTACTTCTCAGGGTCTCCTATAACTGTGTTGCTGCACTTCAATGGAGATATATTTTGGGGGTGTTATGTATTATGTTTTCATATTGGCATTTATACATCTGAATTTGGGATGATGTTTACTCTAGGTTCTGATATCTGGTATTGTGTATGTTATGTGTTTGCTTGTTTCTGTTGTCTCCTGTGGTTCTCAGGAGTGCACTCTGGCTGTATGTTGCCTGGTTTTGAAATCCTGCATGGTATATGCATTGGGGGAACCCAGGATAGAATATATTTCTAGGTATTGAGAGCTTACAGGAGAAATGGATGCATGGGGGAGGTCAGAGAGGGTCCGCAAAAGTGAGCAAAGCTGAATCACCCATGAAGACCTGCTGGTGGACATAGAAAATCACCATGCTGTAAACAATTCACTTTCACCCACCAATCATAAGTATGTCTGTACTTTGTAAACATTTTCCTTATACAAGAGAACAGGCAGGCACCTACAAATGTTTTGCTTCAAAGCTGAGCAAGAAATTTGATTGTTAATTGATGCAGGATTGCACTGAATGATGTGGGCAGCATCACTTTTTTGGAAAATGATACCTGGCTGGGGGAAAAAAAAACCTAGGTAAACATTAGTCTGTCAGTAAACCAGTAAGCATTCATCAATGGTGAGAGCACATATAAGAAAGAAACCATACATGCAATAAAATAGATTTTTCTATTTTTGGTTTCTACATATCAAGCAGCATGTTCCTGGCCTAAGCCACTACTATTTTGTAGAGCATTGGCCTTTGCTATGATTCCATTTCTCTCACTCACAAAGAAAATGTTGGAAATGTCTGGGTATATTTTAGATTGTAATGAAAGGGATTATGATAAAAAAAAATTGAAAGCCCTGTGTTAATGTTGTCAAGGTAGAGAGGACTATTCTAGAGAAGCATGACTTCCGTAAACATTAACTGAGTTAAAATAGAAAAAAACAAAACAAAACAAAACCTTAAGGTGCAGGAGAAATGGTTTAGCATTTAAGAGCACAGTCTGTTCTTTCAAAGGACCTGCTGTCAAAAGCAAGTATCCACATAGACAACCACAACTGTTTCTAACTCCAGTCAGAGAGAATGTGGTGCCTATTTCTTATGTCCTTGGGCAGTGGACATGCATGTAGTATAAAACATATATTCAAGCAAAGCTCTCATATACGTATATTAAGCAAGGAAAGAATGAAAGAAAGAAAAAAAGAAAGAAAGAAAGAAAGAAAGAAAGAAAGGGAGAGAGAAAGAAAGAGAGAGAGAAAGAGAGAAAGAAAGGGAGAGAGAGAAAGAAAGAGAGAGAAAGAGAGAAAGATAAAGAAGCTCTAAGAAAACTGTAACATGGAGAAGTTATATAGACTGATTTTGGCTTTATGATAGAATTCTGATTTATTAAGTAGGTTAAAGTTTCTTTCTTCCTTTCTTTCTTTCTTCCTTTCTTTCTTCCTTCCTTCCTTCCTTCCTTCCTTCCTTCCTTCCTTCCTTCCTTCCTTCCTTTCTTTTTCTTTCTTTCTTTTTTTTAACTTTTAATATTTTTATTACATATTTGCCTCAATTACATTTCCAATGCTATCCCAAAAGTCACCCATAGCGCCCCCCAATTCCCTACCCACCCATTCCCAGTCTTTTGGCCCTGGCATTCCCCTATATTGGGGCATATAAAGTTTGCAAGTCCAATGGGCCTCTCTTTCCAGTGATGGCCGACTAGGCCATCTTTAGATACATATGCAGCTAGAGACAAGAGCTCCAGGGTTCTGGTTAGTACATCATGTTGTTCCAACAATAGGGTTGCAGATCCCTTTAGCTCCTTGGGTACTTTCTCTAGCTTCCCCATTGGGAGCCCTGTGATACATCCAATAGCTGACTGTGAACACTCCTGTGTTTGCTAGGCCCCACCATCGTCTCACAAGAGACAGCTATATTTGGGTCCTTTCAGCAAAATCTTGCTAGTGTATGCAATGGTGTCAGCGTTTAGAAGCTGCTTATGGGATGGATCCCTGGATACGGCAGTCTCTAAATGGTCCATCCTTTCATCACAGCTACGAACTTTGTCTCTGTAACTCCTTCCCTGGGTGTTTTGTTCCCAATTCTAAGAAGGTGCACAGTGTCTACACTTTGGTCTTCATTCTTCTTGAGTTTCATGCGTTTAGCAAATTGTATCTTATATCTTGGGTATCCTAAGTTTTGGGCTAATATCCACTTATCAGTGAATACATATTGTGTGAGTTCTTTTGTGATTGTGTTACTTCACTCAAGATGATGCCCTCCAGGTCCATCCATTTGGCTAGGAATTTCATAAATTCATTCTTTTTAATAGCTGAGTAGTACTCCATTGTTTAAATGTACCATAATTTCTGTATCCATTCCTCTGTTGAGGGACATCTGGGTTCTTTCCAGCTTCTGGCTATTATAAATAGGGCTGCTATGAACATAGTGGAGCATGTGTCCTTCTTACCGGTTGGGACATCTTCTGGATATATGCCCAGGAGAGGTATTGCTGGATCCTCCGGTAGTACTATGTCCAATTTTCTGAGGAACCGCCAGACTGATTTCCAGAGTGGTTGTACAAGCTTGCAATCCCTCCAACAATGGAGGAATGTTCCTCTTTCTCTACATCCTCACCAGCATCTGCTGTCACCTGAATTTTTGATTTTAGCAATTCTGACTGGTGTGAGTTGGAATCTCAGGGTTGTTTTGATTTGCATTTCCCTGATGATTAAGGATGTTGAACATTTTTTTTCAGGTGCTTCTCTGCCATTCGGTATTCCTCAGGTGAGAATTCTTTGTTCAGTTCTGAGCCCCATTTTTTAATGGGGTTATTTTACTTTCTGGAGTCCACCTTCTTGAGTTCTTTATATATATTGGATATAAATCCCTTATCTGATTTAGGATAGGTGAAGATCCTTTCCCAATCTGTTGGTGGTTTTTTTGTCTTATTGATGGTGTCTTTAGCCTTGCAGAAGCTTTGAAGTTTCATGAGGTCCCACTTGTCAATTCTCGATCTTACAGCACAAGCCATTACTGTTCTATTCAAGAATGTTTCCCCTGTGCCCATATCTTCAAGGCTTTTCCCCACTTTCTCCTCTATAAGTTTCAGTGTCTCTGGTTTTATGTGAAGTTCCTTAATCCACTTAGACTTGACCTTAGTACAAGGAGATAGGAATGGATTGATGCGCATTCTTCTACATGTTAACAACCAGTTGTGCCAGCACCATTTGTTGAAAAAGCTGTCTTTCTTCCACTGGATGTTTTTAGCTCCCTTGTCGAAGATCAAGTGACCATAGGTGTGTGGGTTCATTTCTGGGTCTTCAATTCTATTCCATTGGTCTATTTGTCTGTCACTATATCAGTACCGTGCAGTTTTTATCACAATTGCTCTGTAGTAAAGCTTTAGGTCCGGCATGGTGATTCCACCAGAGGTTCTTTTATCCTTGAGAAGAGTTTTTGCTATCCTAGGTTTTTTGTTATTCCAGATGAATTTGCAGATTGCACTTTCTGATTCGTTGAAGAATTGAGTTGGAATTTTGATGGGGATTGCATTGAATCTGTAGATTGCTTTTGGCAAGACAGCCATTTTTACAATGTTGATCCTGCCAATCCATGAGCATGGGAGATCTTTACATCTTCTGAGATCTTCTATAATTTCTTTCTTCAGAGACTTGAAGATTGTTATTATACAGTTCTTTCACTTCCTTAGTTAGAGTCACGCCAAAATATTTTATATTATTTGTGACTATTGAGAAGGGTGTTGTTTCCCTAATTTCTTTCTCAGCCTGTTTATTCTTTGTGTAGAGAAAGGCCATTGATTTGTTTGTGTTAATTTTATATCCAGCTACTTCACCGAAGCTTTTTATCAGGCTTAGGAGTTCTCTGGTGGAATTTTTAAGGTCACTTATATATACTATCATATCATCTGCAAAAAGTGATATTTTGACTTCATCTTTTCCAATTTGTATCCCTTTGATCTCCTTTTGTTGTCGAATTGCTCTGGCTAGGACTTCAAGTACAATGTTGAATAGGTATGGAGAAAGTGGACAGCCTTGTCTAGTCCCTGATTTTAGAGGGATTGCTTCAAGCTTCTCAGCATTTACTTTGATGTTGGCTACTGGTTTGCTGTAGATTGCTTTTATCATGTTTAAGTATGGGCCTTGAATTCTTGATCTTTCCAAGACTTTTATCATGAATGGGTGTTGGATCTTGTCAAATGCTTTTTCCGCATCTAACAAGATGACCATGTGATTTTTGTCTTTGAGTTTGTTTATATACTGGATTACGTTGATGGATTTCCATATATTGAACCATCCCTGCATCCCTGGGATGAAACCTACTTGGTCAGGATGGATGATTGTTTTGATGTGTACTTGGATTCAGTTAGCAAGAACTTTATTGAGGATTTTTGCATCAATATTCATAAGGGATATTGGTCTGAAGTTTTCTATCTTTGTTGGGTCTTTTTGTGGTTTAGGTATCAGAGTAATTGTGGCTTCATAGAATGAGTTGGGTAGAGTACCTTCTGTTTCTATTTTGTGGAATAGTTTGTGAAGAACTGGGATTAGATCTTCTTTGAAGGTCTGATAGAACTCTGCACTAAACCCATCTGGTCCTGGGCTTTTTTTGGTTGGGAGACTATTAATGACTGCTTCTATTTCTTTGGGGGATATAGGGCTGTTTAGATCATAAACCTGATCTTGGTTCAACTTTGGTACCTGGTATCTTTCTAGGAACTTCTCCATTTCATCCAGGTTCTCCAATTTTGTTGAGTATAGCCTTTGGTAGAAGGATCTGATGGTGTTTTGGATGTCTTCAGGATCTGTTGTTTTGTCTCCTTTTTCATTTCTGATTTTGTTAATTAGGATGCTTTCCCTGTGCCCTCTAGTGAGTCTGGCTAAGGGTTAATCTAAATTGTTGATTTTCTCAAAGAACCAGCTACTTGATTGGTTGATTCTTTGAATAGTTCTTCTTGTTTCCACTTGGTTGATTTCGCCCCTGAGTGATTATTTCCTGCCATCTACTCCTCTTGGGTGAATTTGCTTCCTTTTGTTCTAGTGCTTTTAGGTATGTTGTCAAGCTGCTAATGTGTGCTCTCTCTAGTTTCCTTTTGGAGGCACTCAGAGCTATGAGTTTTCCTCTTAGAAATGCTTTCATTGCGTCCCATAACTTTGGGTATGTTGTGGCTTCATTTTCATTGAACTCTAAAAAGTCCTTAATTTCTTTCTTTATTCCTTCCTTGACCAAGGTATCATTGAGAAGAGTGTTGTTCAGTTTCCACGTGAAGGTTGGTTTTCTATTATTTATTTTGTTATTGAAGATCAGCCTAAGTCCATGGTGATCTGATAGGATGCATGGGACAATTTCAATATTTTTGTATCTGTTGTGGCCTGTTTTGTGACAAATTATGTGGTCAATTTTGGAGAAGGTACCATGAGGTGCTGAAAAGAAGGTATATCCTTTTGTTTAGGATAGAATGTTCTGTAGATATCTGCCAGATCCATTTGATTCATAATTTCTCTTAGTTTCGCTGTGTCCCAGTTTAGTTTCTGTTTCCATGATCTGTCCATTGGTGAAAGTGGTGTGTTGAAGTCTCCCACTATTATTGTATGTGGTGCAATGTGTGCTTTGAGATTTACTAAAGTTTCTTTAATGAATGTGGCTGCCTTTGTATTTGGAGCATAGATATTCAGGATTGATAGTTCCTCTTGGAGGATTTTACCTTTGATGAGTATGAAGTATCCCTCCCTGTCTTTTTTAATGACTTTGGGTTGGAAGTCAATCTTATCAGATATTAGAATGGCTACTCCAGCTTGTTTCTTCATACCATTGCTTGGAAAATTGTTTTCCAGCCTTTCATTCTGAGGTAGTGTCTATCTTTTTCTCTGAGATGAGTTTCCTGCAAGCAGCAAAATGTTTGGTCTTGTTTGTGTAGCCAGTTTGTTAGTCTCTGTCTTTTTATCACGGAGTTGAGTCCATTGATATTAAGAGATATTAAGGAAAAGTAATTGTTGTTTCCTGTTATTTTTGTTGTTAAAGTTGGCATTCTGTTCTTGTGGCTGTCTTCTTTTAGGTTTGTTGAGGGATTACCTTCTTGTTGTTTCTAGGGCGTGTTTCCTGTCCTTGTATGGGTTTTTTTCTGTTATTATCCTTTGAAGGGCTGGATTCGTGGAGAGATAATGTGTGAATTTGGTTTTGTCTTGGAATACTTTGGTTTCTCCATCTATGTTATTTGAGAGTTTGGCTGGGTATAGTAGCCTGGGCTGGAATTTGTGTTCTTTTAGTGTCTGTATAACATCCGTCCAGGATCTTCTGGCTTTCATAGTCTCTGGTGAAAAATCTGGTGTAATTCTGATAGGCTTGCCTTTATATGTTACTTGGCCTTTTTCTCTTACTGCTTTTAGTATTCTATCTTTATTTAGAGCATTTGTTGTTCTGATTATTATGTGTCGGGAGGTATTTCTTTTCTGGTCCAGTCTATTTGGAGTTCTGTAGGCTTCTTGTATGTTCATGGGCATCTCTTTCTTTAGATTTGGGAAGTTTTCTTCTATAATTTTGTTGAAGATGTTTGCTTGTCCTTTGAGTTGAAAATCTTCATTCTCATCCACTCCTATTATCTGTAGGTTTGGTCTTCTCATTGTGTCCTGTATTTCTTGGATGTTTTGAGTTAGGATCTTTTTGCATTTTACATTTTCCTTGATTGTTGTACCGATGTTCTCTATGGAATCTTCTGCACCTGAGATTCTCTCTTCCATCTCTTGTATTCTGTTGCTGATGCTGGTATCTATGATTCCAGATTTCTTTCCTAGGGTTTCTATCTCCAGTGTTGCCTCATTTTGGGTTTTCTTTATTGTGTCTACTTCCCTTTTTAGGTCTAGTATGGTTTTGTTCATTTCCATCATCTGTTTTGATGTGTTTTCCTGTTTTTCATTAAGGACTTCTACCTGTTTGATTAGGTTATCCTGTTTTTCTTTAAGGATTTGTAACTCTTTAGCAGTGTTCTCCTGCAATTCTTTAAGGGATTTTTGTGCTTCCTCTTTACTGTCTTCTACCTGTTTACCAGTGTTCCTTTGTATTTCTTTAAGTGTGTTATTAAAGTCCATCTTGAAGTCCTCTACCATCATCAGGAGATATGCTTTTAGATCCGTGTCTAGCTTTTCCAGTGTGTTGCGGTGCCCTGGACTGGGCGAAGTGGGAGTGCTGGGTTCTGATGATGGTGAGTGGTCTTGGTTTCTGTTAGTAAGATTATTACGTTTACCTTTTGCCATCTGGTAATCTCTGGGTTTAGTTGTTGTCATTGTCACTGTTTAAAGATTGGAGCAGAACCTGTGTTCCACTCACCAGCAGTCTCAAAATCCTGTGGCGGGGGTCGTGGGTAGCTGGAGGTACCCTGGTGCTGGTCCAGCGGAAGAGGCCTGTGGCCCTACTCAGGCCGGTTTCTGCTTCCCTAACTAATGCAGTCTCAGGTCCCGTGTGCAATTGGATTGGAGCAGAAGCTGTGTTCCACTCACCAGAAGTCTTAAGATCCTGTGGCGGGTGTTGTGGGTAGCTGGCGAGTGTCAGAGGACCCTGCGCCCTTGCTACCCTGGTGCTTTTCTGACCGGAAGAGGCTTGTGGCCCTATGTAGGCTGGATTTCTCCCTCCCCAACCAAAGCAGTCTCAGGTCCCGTGTGATTGGACTGGAGCAGAAGCTGTGTTCCACTCACCAGCAGTCTCAAAATCCTGTGGCGGGGGTCGTGGGTAGCTGGCGGGTGTCAGCAGACCCTGAGCTCTAGCTACCCCGGTGCTGATCCGGCTGGATGAGGCCTGTGGCCCTACTCAGGCCGGTTTCTGCTTCCCTAACTAATGCAGTCTCAGGTCCCGTGCACAATTGGACTGGAGCAGAAGCTGTATTCCACTCACCAGCAGTCTCAAAATCCTGTGGCGGGGGTCGTGGGTAGCTGGCAGGTGTCAGCCGACCCTGCGCTCTAGCTACCCCTGTGCTGATCCGGCCGGATGAGGCCTGTGGCCCTACTCCCTCTCCCTACTTCTATGATGGTACTCCCTCACCACCCAGCCACTCCCACCTCACCACCCTCACAGTTCCCTACACTGGGGCATCCAGCCTTCACAGGACCAAGGGTCTCTCCTCCCATTGATGCCAGACAAGGCCATCCTCTTCTACATATGCAGCGGGGGCCTTGGATCCCTTGTTGTGCACTCTTTGGTTGGTGGTTTATTCCCTGGGAGCTCTGGGCAGGGGTGGGGTAGAGGTTCTCCTTGGTTGATATTGTTGTTCTTCCTATGGGGTTGCAAACCCTTTCAGCTCCTTCAGTCCTTTCTCTAAATACTCCACTGGGGCCCCCTAGCTTAGTCCAATGGTTGGCTGCAAGCATCTGCATCTATATTTGTCAGACTCTGGTAGAACCCCTCCAGAGACAGCTATATTAGATTTTTGTCAGTGAGCACTTCTTGGTATTAGCAATAGTGTCTGGGTTTGGTGTCTGTGTATATGATGGAACCCCAGGTGGGGCAGTCTCTGGATGGCCCGTGAAAAGACTTTATCATCAATGTTTACTTACGTACCAGAAACTCTAGAAGGCTTTTGACTGGGAAGCCATCACAGAACTTCAAAGAGATTCTTGCAGTACATTATATATCTAGAAATTTGAACCAGCTCCAAGAATACTTAGTCTTAGGGCTGGCAAACCAGTACTTCCACTGGCCAAAGCCTTTTGTTCCTTCCAAGTTGGCTTCTGCAGAGGCTGCTGTGCCACAAGTGAGCCACAACACCAGAGAATGAGCTAAGTGCCAATTTTTGAAAGTCCTAGAAAATACACATCACCTTGGCATTTTGTTCTCTTGGTTATAAAGGGACATACAGATTCACTGTGGGAAAAGATATTGGCTCTAGATCTTGAAGAGCTTTGATCACTTAGCTCTCTTAGAGTGAAGTCACAAGAAAATTGGAATGCCAATTATATTATTGATAAGTGGATGGGGCTTTGATTTTTTTGCTAGAATCATGGGTGAAAAAAATCAAAGAAATATCCATGGGAGATTTTGTTTCTTGTCTGATTATAAAATCTGTAGTATGATACCAATAGTCCTTACAGAGACTATTTAAACTGATAAAAGTCCATGACATCATCTATAAAAGCAAAGAAACAGTTTAATTGCCAGAAATAATGTTGAATAAAAACATGTTAGATGTCTAGATTGCTTTTCATCCATATGTCAGAGGAATAAATAGATACATCATATCACACTGCTGTAACTTGCTCTTACGTTTAGTGTGACTGTGTCCCTTAGCATGATGTAACAGTGGTTATGGAGAAACAGCAGCTCTGATGACATGACATGATCTAAACCCTTGCATGATCATTGCCAACTACAATTTCCTCTGAGAAGGGGAGATGTATCATCAGAATATTTCCCAAGATTTCAGCCACCAATTCTTACTGGTAGTGAAATGTGCTGTTAGTGGATGCTATACTATAAAGGAAGAGGAAGGTTCATTGAATTGGGGATTATACTGACACAATTTTTATTAGTTGTTACTCTGCAGACAGAGCAGATGTCAGTTACGTAGCTACCAGGAGTCATCTACACTTTTGTCAGTAACCCCTCACCCATACATTGTTCATCAAACGGAAGATTGATAGAATCATTTCTGTGGACTGGGGTGGATTGTGGTTTGACTATCTTGCAAAGATAGTCATTTCTGTGTATCTTCTCTGGAAAAGCCACATAATACCATAGTAATCCAGGAAATCCAATTTCATTGCTTACCGAAACTCAACTTTGAAAATGGTAATATTCATGAATATTTTAATAGAAAAAAGAAATAATACTCTTAGAAAAGGAATAAAAGAAAAAAATAGGAATTTCTGAATAATAGCATACATTTTAAAATCCACAGTACATATATCTATGTGACACTGATAGATGTAGAAGAGTCATAAAGGCAGAGTATCATAGGTGGAAAGGAAGGCACATAAATAGGACAAATGTAAATAAGAATTTACTGTATTTACTGATAGGCAGTTTTGTTATTTTGCAAAGAATATTTTCTAGTGGGCAATACTGATGTATTCTGAACACTAATGTTTGCTTTTATATTTTATTAAAAAACTACAAGGGGCTACCCTGAATGGTTTTCTTATTTTGTGGATATAGAGTATAAAGAAAAAGGAAAGGATATTATCAGAGTTTTGTTCAAAAGACCATAGAAAAGGTGAAGAAAGCATGACCTAAAGTAGGGTGTATCTAATCTACCTCTCCTTTTGTTTATCCATTCTACTGAGGTGAGTGTCAGTGAATCCTATCATGTTTCAGTGTCTCATTTAGTTTTCAGTCTTGCGCTCAACTTCTCAACTCTACAATACTAGGGAGTATAGATGTGTGCTATCCCTTTTGGTGTTTTAAACTTTTCTGGTTTTATATAACCTTTTAAAGGTTATTCTGATATTTCCTTCTTATTTTTCTGCAATGTTTGTACCATAGTTTCATTTTATGTGTTTATGATGTGTGCATATGTGTGCCTACACATGTATAAGTGCCCATGCTTTTGCACATATGTATGTGAATGCAAGCACACACATGTTACAGCACTCATGTGGAGGTTTTAGGACAGGCTTAGGTTGTCTGTAATCAGCATGTAGGTTGGTCTTCAACTGTCTCCATGTCTAGACAGCATCTCTGTTGATTTTTCAATGCATATGCCAGGTTAGATGGCCCACAGGAATTCTCTTTCCTGTCCTTTCCATATCCATCTATGTGTACAGGTTATATATTCAGCTTTTTCTCAGGTTCTGAGGATTTGAACTCAGGTTTTCAGATATATGCTACAAGTGTTTGCACCCACTGAAATATCTGCCAAAACCATAGTAATTTCTTTAGGGAAGTGTGAGCTCTTATCTATATTTTAAGGAGGCCTAGAAAAGCTTCTACAGAAATATTAGTGTCCTAAATTTGCCATAGATTCTGAAATAACTGAACTCAAGTTCCTTATAAGACAATATAAAGATCTTTCTAGACGGGCCAAAAGTGCCAATACATGTAATAGCCTTGTATAAGAAAAAAAAATGATTGTTTACAAAGTATAGATGTACCTATGATTGGTGGGTGGGATTGAGTTGTTTTCAAGATGATTATTTTCTATTTCCTCCAGCAGTACAAGTGATCTCTCTTTGCTATGTTGTCCAGCTTTGCATATGTGATTTTTAAAAAAAATTTGTGGCCAGCAAGGTTTGTGTGAATATCATATTATGCTTTCAAACTATATTTTCTTGAGCATTTATACATTTGTGTGTTTTTTAGGATTGTTCTGTTTACTTGTTTATCTCTTTATATTGGTTAACAAGAATTATCATATATTCTAAATGTTTATTCAGTGTCGGTCTTTTCTGTTTCAAGATCTGTATATAATAAGGACAGAAGATTCAGTTCAGTCTCAGAGAGTGGTTAAGCCCTCTTTCTTCTCCCTCACATCACTCTGAACATGCCAAGAAGTAAAGCCATGTGGCTCTCACTTGGAAATAAAAATGTCTCAACTATTCCCTGGAAACTTCAATCTCAACTGACTGCGTAGTCCCAGCTAAATCAAAGCCACCATATCAAGATATTACCAACCCTTATCACGACTTGCATTTGTGATTCATCAAGAAACCTCAGCTGTGCAGAAATAAGCCCCTTCATACGAGGACTATTGGTCATATCATACTGTGAATTATTTCTGATAATAGATGGAATATTGAAATGTGGTTTTGACTTAAATATAATTAATTATAATAGTTATTTATTATGTTTTCTTTCTTATTTAACTGTTCCTTTAAGGGCTAAGTCGACTGTCTATTCAACTGGATGTCCACATTACATCTATGGTCTGATGTCCACAGTACAAATTATGTACTGTAAAGTTGTTAGTGTGCATTAATATTTATTACTTAAGACCAAGGATAAGTAGCATGGATAGCTGGAATAGATATTACTAGCATAATTAAATTTCTTCCTGCTGTAATAAACTTGATTATGGTAATAGAAAATTTTATTCTAATAAAGAAGAGAGTTGCATGAGATCTTATCACTAATTTTCTTTACAACACAGAAGCAGTTGTGTTAAGGAGTATGCACATAACCTATATACCTAGAATTGATGGGCTACTGCTTAATTTTACCCACAACTCAAATAACTTGTTAAATACTGTATTAAATCGCCATTTCACTATTCAGGAGCAAAGTGTATTGTCAATAACATGAAGATTTTAGGTAACTTATGTGTTTCATCCTTTTTGTCATATCTTCCTTATAGTTTTAAAGATTTTCATGTCATATTGGCTAGTGACTCACCTCAGTATTCACAGCTGTGGATGAGTCTGTAGGTTTATATTTCTTTTGTCATTCCAATGACATTTTTAAGGAAGGAAAGAAACAAGTGTCTATCAGAAGGAACTTTGAATTCTTACTTACATTTGTTTCATTGCTCTCTTTCTTCAGTTTGCTCAGCTCTTTTAAGTGTATTCCTTCAAATTACACATTAACATTGCCCATATTTATGGGGTGTTGTATAATGTTACAACACATTCATAAACTGTTTAATTTTTAAATCAGAGATAAGCATATTTATTCATTGTATTTACAGAATTTCATGTAGTTCATATTGACCTACCTCATACTCTCTATATAGTTAAGATTTGTTGTGCACTCCTGCTCTGACATTCACTTCCCATGCACTATAATTACAGATGCAAGCCATTTCATCTAGTTCATTTATCATTTCTTTGCTGTAAAAATATTTCCATTTTCAGAGATATATAGACTCACAGAAACACGTATCAAGTGTTTCTTTTTTTCTTTTGTTTCACAGAATCTCAAGAGCAGCAATAATAAGAGAAATGAAAGTAGAAGGGACTATTAGGGACTTGGGAGAATTCAGTGGGATAAGATATAAGCAATAAGTGACAGTTATAATGAAGAAAATGTGATCCAAGTATATTTATCACATATGTATGAAAATGTCATAGTGGTCTGATTTATTGCTATTTTATATAATTAATATATACTATTTTGAAAGTACTTGAAAAGAGTAAAAGAGTTCAGAAAGGTAGACGAGAAAATGCAAACAAGAAGGAAGGATAAAATGGAAGAAAGGGGGAGGGAAGGAGGAAATAAGGAAGTGAGAGAGGTATGGATGAAGTTTAAAGGACGGAAGAAGAGAGCTAAAAAGAAGAAGGTTAAATCAGGGAGCAAAAAACCACAGAGTAGAATTCAGCATCCCAGATGGAGATACTGAGATGCTTAGCAGAGCCATGCTCAGACATTATGAAGAAGTGGGCAACCATATTTTTAGATTAAAAGCAAATTATGCATCAACATGTTCAAGAATAAGAATAAAAGAATAAGAATAAAAGAATAAGTCACTATAAGAATAAAATTGGCGAGGTGGTGGTGGCACTTGTCTTTAATTGCAGCATTGTGGAGGTAAAGATAGGAGAAGCCCTGTGAGTTTGAAGCTAGCCTGGTCTACAGAGTAAGTCAAAGGAAAGCTAGGGCCACACAGAGAAAACTTTTCTCACCTTACCCTCCAAATGGAAAGAATAAAATTGATATTTATAAGGTGAGACAAAGACGAAATTTCCTCTCAATATAGTAGGCTAATTGAATGAAAACACCCCAAAAGGTGCATAATTCCTAGAACAGAGACAGCATAGTTTCAGACAAAGAAGGGATGGCAATTACTTCCTTGACAGGTAAAAATTTATAGATTTGTGACGCATGCTTCATAATTCATAATTCTAACCCATATTTTAATTTATATTTAGTGCTCTTAAAATGAAAGTTATTATTCCCAAAGTGCTGGATGATCATTTTGGAGGGGATTATAGTTATCTCATCATCATCTTTGCAACCTGGACTTTCACATTTTGTGAGGTTTCTGGATAACCATCAAAGGATAGTGTTCTGTAGACTGAATAAGCTCCATGTAAATGCTATTAATTTTCAAATAGCATTTCAGAATTGTGCATGTCATCTTGATTCTGACCACCATTACCCCATAAATGTTCAAGACTGTATTTCATTGGGAGAAGCAAGGACACAGTGTTTTGCTCACAGTAATGCCTCTTTGTCATCAATTCATTGTTTTTACCATACAGAATATTAAATCCAAACTCAGAAAGTCTGAACATAAAAACAGGACTGAAATGGTGTCTTCAAAGTCTGGTTCCCATTTGAAGTTCTTTTTTTGCTCTTTTAAGGTAGCCAGGCCCACTCCACAAAGAGATGACATAGACTGAGAATTATTCTCCATTTAATAAACAGAACATGTATTTTACAGGAAAAATAACAATTATAAAATAAGTAGCCATGGTTACAATGACATTTATAAAGGTTAAAGTAGAATAATTCATTTGGAAATGTAATGGTTTGAACTTCATATTAGCAAAATGAACATATCTAAAGTGCGTAAATGGAAAGAAAAGTCCCTTTTAGTGAACATTTAATTTACTTTAAATGTATTTGGCTTTAACTAATTTAAAAAATACACTTAATTTTACAGACACTTTTAGTAGATATTTCCACTCATAAAGGTCTTCAATGTGCTGGATTTACTGAAATCCATGATTCTTAGTAGATGAGAGATATATTTGATATACTCATTGTGTTAAAAAGTCAAACAAGTTTTGTTTTTTAACAGTTCTGAAGTTAAACTTGGCTGTGGTGTTTCCATAAAAGTAAATTCTACTTTCTAGCAACTATAATTTGTTTTCTCCAGAATTTCATTGTTGTCCGTGAAAAACAATGAAAATCATTAGAGGAGATAAGTTAAAATTAATTTCAGTATAGTTTCATTATCTTTCTAAATATTTGCATACCATATTACATATGATTGCTAAACTTTAACTAATTTAATGCATAGCCATTATAGTGAGTTTGAGGAATATAGATTCATTCAGAATTACACATTTAATTAATCAGAAATCACTGCACTCTTCCTTCTTTTAATCTTCATTTGTGTGGACTAAAGAGATGGCTTGCTGGTTAATGGCACTTGGAGCTCTTGCAGAGGTCCCAAACTCTATTTACAGATGGTATGTTTCTCTATAGAATAGACCATAAAGACTCCCACAAAGACTCTGAGAACAGATAAAAATTTCAGCATTGTAAAAGTATGCAAAAAGGATTAGTACTCTTCCTATATATCAATAAAGTTATACTGAAAATGTTTGAATAAATTTATTTTTCGTAATGCCTTAATATACACACACATATATGTAATATAGACATACTAAATATATTACATAATATATTTAATATAATTTTAATATTTAATATAATTATAAATAATATATATTTTCTCTAAGTCCTGGGCATTAGTTTATATATCATGATAAGATGATATTACACATATGCTGTAGGTTTATTTCTTTCATGTTAGAAAAAAAATATTAACCTACAATGTACTTTTTGAGATTTTTTGAAAAATTAATGAAAAAGGAGACATCTTCAGGTACTCAGCCTTTAGCTGTTTCATATATTAAATATTTCTTACAAAGAAAATCACTCGGAATTTGTTGTAAATCTACAGGTTCTAGATTTGTACATGATATTATCAGGCTATTTCCTTTTTTACCACTTTTAAACAGTCTATTGAACTTAATCTTGTAGAAAATAAGCCTGTTGTTACATATGTTTTCTTCAAATAATTAGATTGTACTTAAATTGGTAAACTATTTTATTTGATAGGAGCTAGAAATTTTGATAATAATTTTGTGTACTGCTATGAAGTTATTTTTTGGTCAGTTTTACCATAGAGGACTTCCTCACTGAGAGATTATGTGCATGTATTTTGCCCATTAGTATTTTAATTTTCATTTTATTTTGAATCTGTCTTTATTTGGTCTTCAAATAACTATGCTTTTTCTTGATGATTCCAAACTTTTGTACCTATCTTTGTATTGAGTTCTACATTTACTTTTATCAATCAGAGCACCTAGAACTATATAAAGGTATCACAAACTAAGAATATCTTTATACTCCAATGCATCTTCTTGCAATGTTGTCCATATATATGATAGTTTTCAGCATAATGGAAAAAATGTTTTAGTTTCTCTAAATTGTTTACTAGTTCACACAAAAAACTCATTGCAATCAGAATCAAAATCTGAGGGAGGTCTTTATATACTCAACAAGTTGGATCTAAGGTTTATATAAAGACAAAATAGGTTCGAAAGATCAAGGGAATCTTGTAAAAGTTGAATAGCAGACATGTTCCTTGCCCCAAGGAATTATAATATAAGCCTTTAGAGATTAAACCAGTGAAGTTCCAGTTGTGAGTACAGAATGGTATATGAACAATGATGGAGTGATCAAAAGCATCTAGAATATGGAAACCTAGGTAAGGAAACATAGTTTATTAGAATTGGAAAAAGTCAAAGGAGTGAAAAATAATGAATATTTTAAAAATAACAGTAGAATAATTGTATTCATAAGATAATAGAGTTAAATCAACTAAACGTTCCAGAAAATCAAGCCCCAAACAAACTAATAAGGTACAAGTAAAAAAGGGAAATCTATTTATAATTTATTTAATAAACACAGATAAAGATGAACAAAGTGTCTAGAAAGCAGTTAGAAGCCATTTTTTGAATCCCATTCAATGCAAATAAAAATGGCTGATAACATGTTTGGTTGGTAAGAATGATACTGTTGTTGATAAGAGTGAAAGTGAGTGGAGCCAACCCAAAGATTGACAAATACTTTCAGATGATGGCACATCACAGCTTTTGTTCTTTCAGGGCCTCAAAGTTTATAAACACAGATAACATTATTATGTTAAATATTACATATAAACTACTTAAGCTTTGTAATTATCTATTTTTGAAGACCGATTTTTCCAGAGTGTTAAATCAGATTTGAAGTTACTACTCTGTTGTTAGAGATATTTCAGCTGTGGCAAGAATAAAGAAAGAAAATTGAGCCAGATGTGGTAGCAACTGCAAGAGTTTATCTGCACTTGACTCAACACAACAACGAAGTGAGTTTGAAAACATTTTGAAATCTTGTCCATGAAATAAATGAAATAAAATAGAGGGAAGGAAGAATAAATGGAAGGAAAGGAAGAAAGAGAGAATAAAGGAAGGAAGAAGAAACAAAAAAAGTTGCATATGCATTGCACCAAAGATGGTCTTCTTAAGCTTTATATGATTTGTAAATTGTATCTTGGTTATTCTGAGCTTTTAGCCTAATATCCACTTATCAGTGAGAGCACACCATGTGTGTTCTTTTGTGGCTGCTTTACCTCACTCAGAATGATGTTTTCTAGCTCCATCAATTTGCCTAAGAATTTCATGAAGTCATTATTTTTAATATCTGTGTAGTATTCCATTGTGTATATGTATCACATTTCCTGTATCCACTTCTCTGTTGAAGGACATCTGGGCTCTTTCCAGCTTCTGGCTATTAAAATTAGGCTGCTATGAACATAGCGGAGCATGTGTTCTTGGGTATATGCCCAGGAGTGATATAGCTGGGTCTTCAGGTAGTACTATGCTCAATTTTTCTGAGTAACTGTTAAACTTATTACCAGAGTGGTTGTACCAGCTTGCAGTCCTACCAAAAATTGAGGCATGCTCCTCTCCCTCCACATCATAGCCAACATCTGCTGTTACCTGGGTTTTTGATCTTAGCCATTCTGACTGGTATAAGGTGGAATCTCAGGGTTTTTTTTTTTTTATTTGCATTTTCCTGATGACTAATAATGTTAAATATTTCTTTAGGTACTTCTCAGCAATTCAATATTCCTCAGGTGAGAATTATTTGTTTAGCTTTGTACCCCATTTTTAATAGGATTATTTGATTCTCTGTAGTCTATCTTCTTGAGTTCTTTGAATATATTGTATAATAACCCTCTATTAGATACAGAATTGGCAAAGATCTTTTCCCAATTTGTTGGTTGCCATTTTGTCCTATTGACAGTGTCCTTTGCCTGACAGAAGCTTTGCAATTTTATAAGGTCCCAATTGTCAATTCTTTATCTTAGAGCATAAGCCATTGGTGTTCTGTTCAGGAAATTTTTCCCTATGCCCATGTATTTGAGGCTCTTCTCACTTTTTCTTCTATTAGTTTCACTGTATCTGGTTTTATGTAGAGGTCCTTGATCCACTTGGACTTGATCTGTGTACAAGGACATAAGAATGGATCGATTTGCATTCTTCTACATGCTGACCACCAGTTGAACTAGCACTTTTGAAAATAATGTCTTTTTTCCAATGATGGTTTTAGCTTCTTTGTCAGAGATCAACTGGCCAATAGCTTTCCTCTACTGTAAGGATAAACAGGTTGAGAAAGAAATTAGGGAAATTACACCCTTCAAAATAATTACAAATAATATAAAATATCTTGCTGTGACTCTAACCAAGCAAGTGAAAGATCCATATAACAAGAACTTCAAGTCTCTGAAGAAAGAAGTTGAAGACATCAGAAGATGGAAAGATGTCCTATGCTCACGGATTGGCAGGATTAATATGGTAAAAATGGCTATCTTGCTGAAAGCAATCTGCAGATTTAGTGCAATCCCAATCAAATTTCACTCAATTATTAATAGAGTTGGAAGAATAATTTGCAAATTCAGTTGGAATGAAAAAAATCCAGAATAGCGAAAACTGTTCTCAACAATAAACAACTGGCTGATATCATATAGAAGATTGCAAATTGATCCATTTCTATCTCCTTGTACTAAGGTCAAATCTAAGAGATTAAGGAACTCCACATAAAACCAGAGAGACTGAAACTTATACAGGAGAAAGAAGGGAAAAGCCTCAAAGATATGGGTACAGGGGAAAAATTCCTGAATAGAACAGCAATGGCTTGTGCTGTAAGATCGAGAATCGATAAATGGGACCTCATAAAATTGCAAAGCTTCTGCAAGGAAATAAGACAAATAAGACCGTCAATAAGACAAAAAGACCACCAACAGATTGGGAAAGGATCTTTACCTATCCCAAATCAGATAGGGGATTAATATCCAATATATAAAAAGAACTCAAGAAGGTGGACTCCATAAAATCAATTAACCCCATTAAAAAATGGGGCTCAGAACTGAACAAAGAATTCTCACCTGAGGAATACCGAATGGTAGGGAAGCACCTGAAAAAATGTTCAACATCCTTAACCATCAGGGAAATGCAAATCAAAACCACCCTGAGATTCCACCTCACACCAGTCAGAATGGCTAAGATCAAAAATTCAGGTGACAGCAGATGCTGGTGAGGATGTGGAGAAAGAGGAACACTCCTCCATTGTTGGTGGGATTGCAAGCTTGTACAACCACTCTGGAAATCAGTCTGGCAGTTCCTCAGAAAATTGGACATAGTACAACCGGAGGATCAAGCAACACATCTCCTGGGCATATAGCCAGAAGATGTCCCAACCGGTAAGAAGGACACATGCTCCACTATGTTCATAGCAGCCTTATTTGTAATAGCCAGAAGCTGGAAAGAACCCAGATGCCCCTCAACAGAGGAATGGATGCAGAAAATGTGGTACATTTACACAATGGAGTGCTACTCAGCTATTAAAAAGAATGAATTTATGAAATTCCTAGGCAAATGGATGGACATGGAGGGCATCATCCAGAGTGAGGTAACCCAATCACAAAGGAACTCACACAATATGTACTACTGATAAGTGGATATTAGCCCAGAAAATTAGGATACCAAAGATATAAGATACAATTTGCTAAATGCATGAAACTCAAGAAGAATGGAGACCAAAGTGTGGACACTTTGCCCCTTCTTAGAATTGGGAACAAAACACCCATTGAAGGAGTTAAAGAGACAAAATTTGGAACTGTGACGAAAGGATGGACCATCTAGTGATTGCCATATCCAGGGATTCATCCCATAATCAGCTTCCAAACTCTGACACCATTGCATACACTAGCAAGATTTTGCTGAAAGGACGCTGATATAGCTGTCTCTAGTGAGGCTATGCTGGTGCCTAGCAAACACAGAAGTGGATGCTCACAGTCAGCTATTGAATGGATCACAGGGCCCCCAATGGAGGAGCTAGAGAAAGCACCCAAGGAACTAAAGGGAACTGCAACCCTATAGGTAGAACAACAATATGAACTAACCAGTACCCCAAAGCTCTTGTCTCTAGCTGCATATGTAAGATGGCTTATTCGGCCATCACTGGAATGAGAGGCCCATTGGACTTGCAAACTTTATATGCCCCAGTACAGGGGAAAGCCAGGGCCAAAAAGTGGAAATGTAAATGAGGAAAATACCTAATAAAAAAAGGAAATAAAAAAAGAACTTCTGGTTGAATAACCATCCCTGACCTCAAGCAGTATATATATATATATATATATATATATATATATATATATATATATATATATATATATATGTATATATATATATATATATATACTATTGGTATCAAGACAGGCAGGTAGTTCAATAGAATAGAATTGAAGATCCACTAATGAATCTCCACTATTTTTCTTCAAATTACAAAACACATATAAAAATACCAAAATTTAAGCAAATTAGAAACAGTGGAGTATATAAATTTTGTAAATGACATAATCAAAATTGTTATTGGTGAATATCATATGTATTGATTACCAACTTGTTGTTAATTTATAATACAAGTGTCAAAAATGTTCCATCTTCCAGCATAACATTAAACAAGATACTAGAAGTCCCAAAACATAAATAATAGACAAACAAAAGGGCACTGGGCATACATATTTGTTAGAAACAACCAACTCTGGTTTCTTTTGTTGTTGCTTAGTTTTTTTGTTTTAGGCTTTTTGATAGAGGGTTAACTTGTATAGCCTTGGCTGTCTTGGAACTTGCTCTATAGAACAGGCTATCCTCAGAATCAGAGATCTGTTTGCCTCTGCCTCCAAAGTGATGTGATTAAATGCATGCATCATGACAGCCTGACTAAATCTAACTTTTTTTAACTACCTAAAAAATTCCAAAGACTTAGAACAGAAACTTGTATACATATACACATATGCAAATGACTATCCTAGAATAGGTTTATGTGAATAATCAAAATAATAAAGCAAAATCTATCTTTGTAGGCTAGCCACCTTTTTTCCAGATGAGCAGTGGTATCTCTCACATTAAAGAAATGTCTCTTTACAGACAATGGAAACCCTAAAAGAAAAACATAACAAGAACAATGGTGGGGAAAACAGATCCTAGGAATTCCAATCCCCTTGGACAAATCCCAGCTCCTGCATCTGTGATTGCAGGTAACAGCAGAAAAGGAGGCAGAGAAACCATAAGAGAATACTAGGAAGTCTGCTTTGAAACAGTTTCTATTAGAAATGGCTTTATAATCATGACAGAACAAAAGGACATGTTAGCACTAAGGACTATTTTGTGGATTCCCACATCTGGAAAAGAACTGTAGGAAACTAATCATTACCTGGGGAAGAACAATTAACTTTTCTAGCAGATGAGGCCCCTCATTTCCTGTCCAATCAAAAATGGCCAGCCCTGACACACACACACACACACATATACACACACACACACACACACACACGACACACACACACATACACACACACACACGATATATATATAGTATATATATATATGTATATATTGTGTGTATATATACACATATATCTATACATATATGTATATTTGATAAAATAATTACATATAACAAAATGGGCTAAAAAAGTTATATTTTTTATTTGTACTTATATGAATGTAATGATAATAATCATAGTAAAAGAGGCTATTAACTTGAGAGCCTTGGTGGGTGTAAGATGATCAATATGTAGATTTAGTTTTGATGGATTTCATAAATTAGATCAGAATATATTTTTTGTCTTTTTTTATTTGATATTTTTTCTATACATTTTAAATTTCAAATGCTATTCTGAAAGTTTCCCTAATCTCCCCCACCCACCCACTCCCACTTCTTGGGCCAGGCATTTCCCTGTACTGAGGCATATAAAGTTTGCAAGACCAATGAGCCTCTCTTCCCATTGATAGCCGACAAAGCCATCTTCTTATACATATGCAGCTAGAGACACAAGCTCTGGGGGTACTGGTTAGTTCATATTGTTGTCCCACCTATACAGTTGGAGATCCCTTTAGCTCCTTGGGTACTTTCTCTAGCTCCTCCATTGGGGGCCCTGTGATCCATCCAATAGCTGACTGTGAGCATCCACTTCTGTGTTTGCTAGGCACCAGCATAGCCTCACAAGAGACAGCTATATCAGGGTCTTTTCAGCAAAACCTTCCTAGTGTATGCAATGGTGTCAGCGTTTGGAAGCGGATTATGGGATGGATCCCTGGATTTGGCAATCACTAGATGGTCCATTCTTTCATCACAGCTCCAAATTTTGTCTCTGTAACTCCTTCCATGGGTGTTTTGTTCCCAATTCATAGAAGAGGCAAAGTGTCCACACTTTGGTCTCTGTTCTTCTTGAGTTTCATGCGTTTAGCAAATTGTATCTTATATCTTTGGTATCCTAATTTTCTGGGCTAATATCCACTTATCAGTGAGTACATATTGTGTGAGTTCCTTTGTGATTGGGTTACCTCACTCAGGATGATGCCCTCCATGTCCATCCATTTGGCTAGGAATTTCATAAATTCATTATTTTTAATAGCTGAGTAGTACTCCATTGTGTAAATGTACCACATTTTCTGTATCCATTCCTCTGTTGAGGGGAATCTGGGTTCTTTCCAGCTTCTGGCTATTATAAATAAGGCTGCTAAGAAAATAGGGGAGCATGTGTCCTTCTTAACGGTTGGGACATCTTCTGGCTATATGCCCAGGAGATGTGTTGCTGGATCCTCCGGTAGTACTATGTCCAATTTTCTGAGGAACTGCCAGACTGATTTCCAGAGTGGTTGTACAAGCTTGCAATCCCACCAACAATGGAGGAGTGTTCTTCTTTCTTCACATCCTCACCAGCATCTGCTGTCACCTGAATTTTTCATCTTAGCCATTCTGACTGGTGTGAGGTGGAATCTCAGGGTAGTTTTGATTTGCATTTCCCTGATGATTAAGGATGTTGAACATTTTTTTCAGGTGCTTCCCTGCCATTCAGTATTCCTCAGGTGAGAATTCTTTGTTTAGTTCTGAGCCCCATTTTTTAATGGGGTTAATTGATTTTATGGAGTCCACCTTCTTGAGTTCTTTATATATATTGGATATTAGTCCCCTATCTGATTTGGGATAGGTAAAGATCCTTTCCCAATCTGTTGGTGGTCTTTTTGTCTTATTGATGAACTTATTTGTCTTAGTGCCTTGCAGAAGCTTTGCAATTTTATGAGGTCCCATTTATAGATTCTCGATCTTACAGCACAAGCCATTGCTGTTCTATTCAGGAATTTTTCCCCTGTACCCATATCTTTGAGGCTTTTTTCCACTTTCTCCTCTATTCATTTCAGTGTCTCTGGTTTTATGTGGAGTTCCTTGATCCACTTAGATTTGACCTTAGTACAAGGAGATAGAAATGGATCAATTTTTGTTCTTCTACATTATAATCGCCAGTTGTGACAGCACCATTTGTTGAAAATGCTGTCTTTTTTCCACTGGATGGTTTTAGCTCCCTTGTCAAGATCAAGTGACCATAGGTCTGTGGGTTCATTTTGGGGGCTTCAATTCTATTACTTTGGTCTACTTGTCTGTGGCTATACCAGTATCATGCAGTTTTTATCACAATTGCTCTGGAGTACAGCTTTAGGTCAGGCATGGTGATTCCACCAGAGTTTCTTTTAGCCTTGAGAAGAGTTTTTGCTATCCTAGGTTTTTTGTTATTCGAGATGAATTTGCAGATTGCCCTTTTTAATTCATTGAAGAATTGAGTTGGAACTTTGATGGGGATTGCATTGAATCTATAGATTGCTTCTGGCAAGATAGCCATTTTTACAATGTTGATCCTGCCAATCCATGAGCATGGGAGATCTTTCCATCTTCTTAGATCTTCTTTAATTTCTTTCTTCAGAGACTTGAAGTTCTTATCATAGAGATCTTTCACTTCCTTAGTTAGAGTCAGGCCTAGATATTTTATATTATTTGTGACTATTGTGAAGGGTGTTGTTACCCTATTTTCTCTCTCAGCCTGTTTATCCTTTGTGTAGAGAAAGGCCATTTACTTTTTTGAGTTAATTTTATACCCAGCTACTACACTGAATCTTTTTATCAGGTTTAGGTATTTTCTGGTGGAATTTTTAGGGTTATATATATATATATATATATATATGATTATATGATTATATGATTATATTATATATTAGTTATATATATATATATATGATTATATGATTATATGATTATATGATGATATGATTATATATATGTTTTATATATATATATATATATATATATATATATATATATAATCATATCATCTGCAAAAAGTGATATTTTGACTTCTTCCTTTGCAATTTGTATCCCCTTGATCTCCTTTTGTTGTGTAATTGCTCTGGCTAGGACTTCAAATACTATGTTGAATATGTATGGAGTAAGTGGGTAGCCTTGTCTAGTCCCTGATTTCAGTGGGATTGCTTCCAGCTTCTCACAGTTTACTTTGATGTTGGCTACTGGTTTGCTATGGACTGCATTTATCGTGTTTAAGTATGGGCCTTGAATTCCTGATCTTTCCAAGACTTTTATCATGAATGGGTTTTGGATTTTGCCAATTGCTTTCTTAGCATCTAATGAGATGATCATGTGGTTTTTGTTTTTGAGTTTGTTTATATACTGGATTATTTTGATGGATTTCCATATATTAAACCATCCCTGCATCCCTGGAATGAAACCTACTTGGTCAGGATGGATGATTGTTTTGATGTGTTCTTGGATTCGGTTAGTGAGAATTTTATTGAGGATTTTTGCATCCATATTCATAAGGAAAATTGGTCTGAAGTTCTCTATCTTTGTTGGGTCTTTCTGTGGTTTAGGTATAAGAGTAATTGTGGCTTTATAGAATGAACTGGGTAGAGTACCTTCTGCTTTTATTTTGTGTAATAATTTGTGAAGAACTGGAATTAGATCTTCTTTGAAGGTCTGATAGAAGTCTACATTAACCCATCTGGTTCTTGGCTTTTTTTTGGTTGGGAGACTGTTGGTGAGTGCTTCTATTTCTTTAGGGGATATAGGATTGTTTAAATCATTATCCTGATCCTGATTTAACATTGTTATCTAGTATCTGCCTAGAAATTTGTCCATTTCATCCTGGTTTTCCAGTTTTGTTCAGTATAGCCTTTTGTAGAAGGGTCTGATGTTGTTTTGGATTTCTTCAGGATCTGTTGGTATGTCTCCCTTTTCATTTCTGATTTTGTTAATTAGAATGTTGTCCCTGTGCCCTCTAGTAAGTCTAGCTAAGGGTTTATCTATCTTGTTGATTTTCTCAAAGAACCAGCTCCTCCTCTGGGTAATTCTTTGAATAGTTCTCCTTGTTTCCACTTGGTTGATTTCACCCCTGAGTTTGACCATTTCCTGCCATCTACTCCTCTTGGATGAATTTGCTTCCGTTTGTTCTAGAGCTTTTAGGTGTGTTGTCAAGCTGCTAGTGTGTGCTCTCTCTAGTTTCTTTTTGGAGGCACTCAGAGCTATGAGTTTTCCTCTGAGAAATGCTTTCATTGTGTCCCATCTGTTTGGGTATGTTGTGGCTTCATTTTCATTAAACTCTAAAAAGTCCTTAATTTCTTTCTTTATTCCTTCCTTGGCCAAGGTATCATTGAGAAGTGTGTTGTTCAGTTTCCACATGAATGTTGGATTTCTATTATTTATGTTGTTATTGAAGATCAGCCTTAGTCCATGGTGATCTGATAGGATGCATGGGGCAATTTCAATATTTTTGTATCTGTTGAGGCCTGTTTTGTGACCAATTATATGGGCAATTTTGGAGTGGGTACCATGAGGTGCTGAGAAGAAGGCATATCCTTTTGTTTTACAATAAAATGTTCTGTAGATATCTGTTAAATCCATTTGTTTCATAACATCTATTAGTTTCACTGTGTCCCTGTGAATTGAGAGTTCCTCTTGGAAGATTTTACCTTTGATGAGTGTGAAGTGTCCCGCCTTGTCTTTTTTGATAACTTTGGGTTGGAAGTCGATTTTATTCGATATTAGAATGGATACTCCAGCTTGTTTCTTCAGACCATTTGCTTAGAAAATTGTTTCCCAGCCTTTCATTCTGAGGTAGTGTCTGTCTTTTTCTGTGAGATGGGTTTCCTGTAAGCAGCAAAATGTTTGGTCCTCTTTGTGTAGCTAGTCTGTTATTCTATATCTTTTTATTGGGGAATCAAATCCTTTGATATTAATAGATATTAAGGAAAAGTAATTGTTGCTTCCTATTATTTTTGTTGTTAGAGTTGGCATTCTGTTCTTTTGGCTGTCTTCGTTTAGGTTTGTTGAAGGACTACTTTCTTGCTTTTTCTAGGGTGTGGTTTCCATTCTTGATTTGTTTTTTTTTTTTTGTTTTTTTTTTTTTTTCTGTTATTATCCTTTGAAGGGCTGGATTCGTGGAAAGATAATGTGTGAATTTGGTTTTGTTGTGGAATACTTTGGTTTCTTCATCTATGGTAATTGAAAGTTTGGCTGGGTATAGTAGCCTGGGCTGGCATTTGTGTTCTCTTAGTGTCTGTATAACATCTGTCCAGGCTCTTCTGGCTTTCATAGTCTCTGATGAAAAGTCTGGTGTAATTTTGATAGGCCTGCCTTTATATGTTACTTGACCTTTTTCCCTTACTGCTTTTAATATTCTATATTTATGTAGTGTGTTTGTTGTTCTGATTATTATGTGTTATATTATTATGTATTATATTTCTTTTCTGATCCAGTCTATTTGGAGTTCTGTAGGCTTCTTGTATTTTCATGGGCATATCTTTTTTTAGGTTTGTGAAGTTTTCTTCTATAATTTTGTTGAAGATATTTGCTGGCCCTTTGAGTTGAAAATCTTCATTCTCATCTACTCCTATTATCTGTAGGTTTGGTCTTCTCATTGTGTCCTGGATTTCCTGGATGTTTTGAGTTAGAATATTTTTGCATTTTGCATCTTCTTTGACTGTTGTGCCGATGTTCTGTATGGAATCTTCTGCACCTGAGATTCTCTCTTCCATCTCTTGTATTCTGTTGCTCATGCTCACATCTATGTTTCCAGATTTCTTTCCTAAGGTTTCTATCTCCAGCATTGCTAAACTTTGAGTTTTGTTTATTGTGTCTACTTCCCTTTTTATGTCTATTATGGTTTTTTTCATTTCCATCACCTGTTTGTATTTGCTTTCCTGTTTTTCTTTAAGGACTTCTAAGTGTTTTGTTGTGTTTTCCTTTAAGGACTTGTAACTCTTTAGCAGTGTTCTCCTGTATTTCTTTAAGTGAGTTATTAAAGTCCTTCTTGATGTCCTCTACCATCACCATGAGATATGCTTTTAAATCCGGGTCTAGCTTTTTGAGTGTGTTGGGGTGCCCAGGACTGTGTGAGATGGGAGTGCTGAGTTCTGATGATGGTGAGTGGTCTTGGTTTCTGTTAGTAAGATTCTTATGTTTGCCTTTTGCCATCTGGTAATCTCTGGAGTCAGTTGTTATAGTTGTCTCTGATTAGAGCTTGTTCCTCTCATGATTCTCTTAGCCTCTATCAGCAGACCTGGGAGATTAGCTCTCTCCTGAGTTTCAGTGTTCAGAGCACTCAGTGCATGCAAGCTCTCCTCCTGCAAGGAAGGTGCACACTTATCTGGCATTCGGACCTGCCTTCTGGCAGAAGATGAAGGCCCAAAACTGGGCCTGTCCCAGAAGCTGTTAGCTTCTGTAGTCCACACTCTTGCCTGAGAAGACTAGTCTCGGAGGCATCCTGGAATCAAGATGTCTCCCCTAGCTGCTCAGACAGAGCTCTCCCAGGCAGGATGGACACCTCTCCTCTGGCAGGGTAGGTGCTGGATGTCTGAAGCCTAAAAAGCGGTCTCTCTCAGAACCTGTCCTCTAGGGACCTTGGGAGTGTCCACCGACTCCCACGCCCAAGGTGACCAGGTGCTGGCGCTGACCAGAAGGGATTTGTGACCCTGGTCAGGCCGAGTTTTCTGCTTCCCTAATGCTGTCTCAGGTCCCACGTGATTGGGTTGGAACAGAAGTTGTGTTCTACTCACTGGTGGTCCTAAGTTCACATGGAGAGTCCTCTAGGGACCTTGGTGGTGTCTGCTGACTCCACACCCAAGGTGACCTGGTGCTAGTGCTGACTAGAAGGCCAGAATATATTATTGATGTGACATTTAAATCCAAACTAAAATCCCCAGAAGATATAGAATAAAATCTATGTGATTGAGAATTTATAATAAGTTTATATAAAATAGAAAATTACAATTTGAAATTATAATCTGAGTGGCCCAATAGAATAACAAACAAAATGTGATTTTTCACCATATTGTGGCTGGGATCTAGAGAAACCCCCCTTTCTTGTTTGCAGGTGCTTGCTTTTGTATTGTGTCTTATACACAGTAAAGTATGCTTTTGTATTTCCCCCTCACCTTGTGAGGATTCTATTCATTTTCACCTTATAAGAACACTATTCCTCTTAGAAAAGGGCTCTATCCTGAGGATTTCATTTGTTCACAATTATTTCTGAAATCCTGTCATTGAAATGTACTTGCCTTGGGGGCTAGAGCTTCAACATATGAACTTTAGAGATCACCATTCCATTCACAAGAGTTTCCATTTGATCTTTGTTAACAATACACAGTTCCAACCTTTACACAGCAACATTTAGCTTGCTGAAAAATGTACACTACTTCTACACACTTAAGAGACTCTGGCTATGGCTCAAAGGATGTTAACCTTCTTATTCAGCACAAGTATGTAAGGTTATAGACACACTTGTGAGTTATTACCTTATGCATTCATGGGCACAATGCTTCTTCATGAGCCTATGTGCTCTTATAATGATAATTTCTCAGAGAGACAGAGAAAAAATTTGGGCTATACAACAAATGTAGTAACATTCTGAATACAGAAGGAAAACAAATGGAATCATAATGATATTCAACCATAATTACACATCTACTGGGCAATCTCATCATTCATAGGTTTACTTATATAAGTATTATATAACATATATAACCTTACACACTTGTGCTGAATAAGTAGGTTAACATCCTTTGAGCCATAGCCAGAATCTCTTAAGTGTGTAGAAATAGTGTATATTTTTCATACACACACACACACACACACACACACACACACACACACACACACACACACACACACAATTCTGGTAACCTCTATATCTGTGTCTTAAATACAGCATTAAATGAAACACTATATACAACTGAGACATGATAGATGTATTTTGGTCTTTCCAAGTCCATTTAAAGCTTATTTGTAACCTGTACCATGTACTTAGTAAATTTACTTGACTTCTTTCTCTGAGTTTCCTGCAGCCTTAAGCTCTTCAATATGTCTCCCATATAAGGCTCACTTACACTGCTTTCCCCTTAAACCCACTGTAACTCAGCAATCTGGAGGGAACTTGATCATCATAGTTTCCCTTGAAAGAACAGCTGTCTAGATTTTCTGGTTTATTCACCATCAGTCCTGAAGTTTTCTGGCTTTCACCACTCTATGATTTCCCAGTGTTATAAAAAAAATCTGCAGCCTTTTTTGATGTCTAGGAAAGGAAAATATTCTCTGAGCAGTTTACTAAGCCACAAGGCAAGATGCATGTAAATTTAAAATAGAAACATTTTCATTGCAATGATACATTTAAATGAAAATTATGTTCTTTTGCGATATGAGAATTTCAGAAATCCCCACTCCTTGAAAGTATAACTAGACTTCCTGAAAATATCTAGGTCACTGGTAACAACAGACAAGTAGTACCTAATTTTGGGAGACCTGAGTCACTCGCAGTGTCTCCTGCATTTTATGCTACTAACTCAAGACAAAGCATTGCCTCTGGTTTTGTTTGATTCAGACTTTTCTGAAAAATACTCTCCTGGGATAGGTGTTCTTAAAAAAAAACATAAATACATCATTTTATTTGATTAGATTTAGTATATTATAGTAGTACTGCTAAGAATGATTGCTTTTTGAATTTTATTCAGATAACAAGGAACAGGTGGTATATTCTTCTTCTAGATCTGAGAAGATATGAGACCACTGGGAATTCTTGCACCTCACAGACTAATTTCCAATCTGGTGGAAGAACTGAATTTCCCAATAAGAATAAGAATAGTCTCATTTATATCGAAGTATCATTGAGACAGTAAGTCTTTAGACTTCTTAGGGAATCTACTTAAATCCCATTTGAGGATTATATTGATGATATGACTAGGCCCAGCAAGTTGGTTAGAAACTAGAGGTTGACTTAACATGAAAATCAGATTTTGTAGAATCATTGTCTTTCATTTCATTCTTTTTTATTAGATCTTTTCTTTATTTAAATTTCAAATTTTATCCCCTTTCCTCATTTCCCTTCCCAATGGCCTTCCCATCCCTTCCCCCTTCCCCTTGTCACTAACCTACCTACTCCTGTTTCCCTGTCCTGGCATTATTTTGCACTGGGGCATTGAGCTTTCACAAGACAAAGGGCCTCTCCTCTCACTGATGTCCCACAAGGCCATCCTTTGCTACATATTCAGCTGGAGTCATGGGTTCCTCCATGTGTCTTCTTTGGCTGGTGGTTTAGTCTCTGGGAGATCTGGAGGTACTGGTTAGTTCATATTATTGTTCCTCCTATGGGGCTGCAAAGCCCTTCAGCTCCTTGAGTCCTTTCTCTAGTTCCTTCATTGCATGCCTTGTGCTCAGTCCCATGGATGGCTGTGAGCATCCACTAATGTATTTGCCAGGCATTGGCAGGTCCTCCCATGAGACAGCTATATCAGGCTCCTGTCAGCAAGTACTTGTTGACATCCACAACACTGTCTGGGTTTGGTAACTGTATATGGGATGGGTCCCTAGCTATATCACTCCTGGGCATATACCCAAAAGATGCTCCAACATGTAATAAGGACACATGCTCCACCATGTTCATAGCACCCTTATTTATAATAGCCAAAAGCTGGAAAGAACCCAGATGTCCTTCAAGAGAAGAATGGATACAGAAATTGTGTTACATTTACATAATTGAGTACTACCCAGCTATTAAAAATGATGAATTCATGAACTTTTTAGGCAAGTGAATGGAACTAGAAATTATCATCCCGAGTGAGGTAACCTAATTACAAAAGAACACACATGGTATGCATTCACTGATAAGTGGATATTAGCCCAGAATTTCTGAATACCCAAGATACAATTCACAGGCCAAATGAAGCTCAAAAAAGAAGGAAGACCACAATGTAGATACTTCGGTCCTTCCTAGAAAGGTGATCAAAATACCCATGAAAGGAGTTACAGAGACAAAGTTTGGAGCAGAATCTGAAGGAATGACCATCCAGGGATAGATGTTCTTAACCATAAATTCTATTGTTTTAAAATGGATGCCATGAACAACTTTTTTTTTTCCTTTTTTGAAAACAACATCTTGTTTTATTTTATTCACATTTGAATAATGGTTACCATTCCTATCAGCATTGAGAATCATAAAGCTACAGACATCTTGCTGATTTTGCATTTATTTATATCAGTATTATTAATTCAAAACAATGACATTTTCTGTTTTTCACACCTTCTACTGCAAAGTCACAGGGTGGCTAAATATTCAATAGCTACATTTTAAATGCATGACATTCTCAATGTTTGATACCTAATCAGATAATATCAAGATTAGAGGGCAGTGGGCATACATACCTCCTCATAATCAGCAGCTTCTAGAAACAAGAACTCATGCTATAGGACTGTGAACTGTTGGTCAGAAAAATGGGGCCTGAGATATATTTGCTCTTAAGAAGAGACTGGTATCTTGAATTTTCCAAGTCTTTAATATATAACCATTCAAAACTGACTCCAGAAACATTATAGTTATATAGCAGGAAGCTCTCTAATATAATATCAAGAAATATCATTATCCCTTCCCATAAGAGGTAGTTCTAGAGAATTTAGAAATAATATGAAGTTTGATGACAATAGATATCAGATCAATAATCTTTTGTCCATGAACCCCAAGAGTGTTTCTTCTATTCTGCAGCAAATTTGTCTGTTTTCTGTGTGGTACTGTGTGTGCCTCATTTAAAAATTACGAAGACATATAAGAAAGCAGCAATGAGTGAGACCTAAGGATATTCTTGCCTTTTAAAAGCTCCCAAGCTCATGTGGTTATAGCACTTTTAATTTTTCTGACCAACAGAAGAATAATTTCAGTAAGAAGAATAGATAACCAATATCAAGATGGTACTTCATTCTAAAGAGATGCTTGAGAAGACTGATATCAACTAGATAGATATAGCATTCAAGGAAACAGTAGTAGTGGAATAATAGAGTGAGGAAAACCTAAAATCCATCCTTTAAACTTCCAGATGCTTAATCATCCAAAGAAACTAATGGATATGATAAAGGCAAACGATTTTGGCATTCATTTTAAAGTTTCCCTGGGCATTTACCATAAATAAATAAGACATAGGTTTCAACTTGGTAATCCAGAATCATCCAAGTTATTATGATGAACTTTAGGGGGATAACTGTTATTTGTATATCAAATAAGGAGTAAAGATAGATCACCTTCACTTTGTATGCCTTTATTCCTCTATAGTGTTTTGTTTGTTTGGTTCTTTTTGAGACAATATATATTGATGTACCCTAGACAGCACTCAAACTAAACAGCATCCAACCTTAGCATCTAGAGCACCAAGACAGCAGGTGTGCATGAGCATGTTGGCCCTAGTTATGGATTTAACATGCGTTTAACAGTGTGTTTCCTCCAGGGTCTTTCAGTCTTCCCTGTTTTTCTTAGGGAAAAGTCTCTCTCTCTCTCTCTCTCTCTCTCTCTCTCTCTCTCTCTCTCTCTCTCTCTCTCTCTCTCTCTCTCTCTAAATATATATATAGTTATACTCACAAATATTAAACATATATTACAATCCTAAATGTACGTCTGAAATAACAGAATTTCTATGTTCTATTCTTACAATTTTCTATAAAAAAAATCTACAGAAAGAATTTTTATAATCTTGTTATTATCAATCTTTCTGAACCTTACAACTTAATAGTGCCAGAGTCTTCTATGTCATATTACCTTTTTAATGATTAAAATATTTTCTTTAAAATAGGGATTCTTAATATTTGCCAAAAGAAAGTTTTGCATTTAGATATTTTATGAGAATTTCATAGAGGAGTATTGAATTTTCATAATTTCCATACTTACCTCTCCCCCTCAATTTCTGTACCTTATGTTTGAATGGCTGTTCATTGGCAGATGTTTCTCAGCATGTCTGGATGCTACCCCTAGATGCCAGTATTACCCCTCAGTAGTAACAACCCAGAATATTTCCACATATCAACAAATATACCCCAGGGACAGTTCTTCCCATCAAAGAACCACTATTTGAAAGGAATAATAAAATATTGCATTATTTGTTGTTATTGATACATCATATCATTCATAATAATGATCACATTTTTGTAGACCACTTCTAAATATGAGCAAGATTCTACTGCCTAATAGAAATATGATCCATTTGTTTCCATTTGATAGATGTTTCCTAATTATGGTGAATATTTGGAAATAAAAAAAGTGCAGAGTCAAGCCTAATAATTGTCTTTACTTTTAAAATAAAGTCATGAGGGCATTTAAATTCTTCCTGCTCTGCTCTGCTCTCTCTCTCTCTCTCTCTCTCTCTCTCTCTCTCTCTCTCTCTCTCTCTCTCTTGTGCTCTCTCTCTCATATGCTTCATATGTTAAATTATTGTCTCTGCACAGTTCACTGATAACATCTGTTGCCTTGCCCTTATCACCTCAAAAAATTTTCCAGGAAAATTAATGACCAGATGGCTTTACCTGAATAAAAATCTTTTTTGGATTCATAACCTATTTTAATAAAATACCTTCTGCACTGAAAGAAAGCCAAAAGCTAATTCAATGCTATTAGGCAGTGTAAAATTTAGAAAGTATGGTCTATCTGTTCTTTAAAATGTCTTTTTCTGTATAAACATATTATATTCCCTTTACATCTTTTTAGTTTATAATCACATTGTGATGACATTCAAGTATCAACCTCTGTGAATATAACTCATTTTTTGATTTATTGTTTTGTGATATAATATTTGATAAATTTCCATGCTAATTTAGCTTTGCAAAAAGAAGAAACATAGATCATGTTTTGAAATAGCACATTTAAATTAGTTTATTCTAAAAGTATCACAAAGCACATGATTATTACAGCAATATTTTAAACATTTAATTTCTTTTCTAATACTTATCTCATATGATGCACCCAACTGCAGTCTTCTGTCCCTCCCTTCTCACAGTTTCCCTCACTTCACATGTCCCCAAGATCCTCTCTTTGTTTTCCTTCAGAAAAAAATAAAATAAAATTATTGCTAATGGTATGCTATACTCCTAGACTGGCTAAATATTTTCTTAATTATGCATCCATTAGAGACACAATAGAATATTTTTAAACCAACAATTAATCACCATGAAATAATGAATGAAACCCAGTCTTATAATAAAAATAAATTGTGTAAACAAACACACATATGTGTATTCAATATTAGGAACCACATGTAGGGTTTGGAGCAATGGCTTAGTGGTTATGAGGGCTTGCTGCATCTACACAGGACATAAATTTGGTTTATAAGAACCAATTTTTGGAGCTTACAACTTCCTATAACTACATGGGCATTTTCTTCTGGCCTCTTCAAATCCCTGCAAATATGTGGTACACACACACACAAACACACATATGCACATGCAAGCTTGCACACACACATGAGAGAGACAGAGAAAAAGGCAGAGACATAGAAAGACACATAGAAACAGAGAGAGTTAAAATTAAAGTTTATTGAAAAATGTACAATGATTTTTAAAATGAGATAATTAATTTGAAAGAGCCCAATGAGAGGCATATGGGAGAGTTTGGAGGGAGGGAAAGGCAGGAAAAAATTCTTTAATTATAATCTCAAAAACTGAAAAAAAATTACAAAAGATATACTATGGCTTATGTTAAATCAGTGGTTCTCAGTCTGTAGGCCATAAGCACTCTGGGGGGGTCACAAATCAGATATCCTGCATATCCAATATTTACATTACAATTCAAAACAGTAGCAAAATTACACTTATGAGGTGACCATGAAGTAATTTTATGGTTGGGGTTCACCACAGCATGAGGAACTGTATTAAAGGGTTACAGTATTAGGAAGGTTGAGAACCAGTGTTTTAAACCTATAATTATTTTTGCTAGAAACACCAGAAAATGTCACTGTTATTAGAAATACTCTCCTTGGATATAATATGCAAAATTTGCATTTCCATGATAGAATGTTTTATCATTATACAAATAAGATATTCTCTTATACTGTAGCAAAATAAGCCACCAAAACTTACCCAAACATCATTAAAAATGCTTAAGGAAAAGAAATAACTGCTGTGTGTCTGAAGAGGTGAGTACTTGTAGAGGTCTAGCTTCAGTGTGTGGGGGTTCCTGAGAAAGGCGGGATTGGGAACTTTGCTGATTCAATCAATGACTGGGAGTCAGTAGTAGATACAAACTGTCAGTTCAGGTACTCTTTCTGTTCCCTGAGGATTCTCATCACTCCTCCTCCTCCTCCTCCTCCTCCTCCTCCTCCTCCTCCTTTTCCTTCTCCGTCTTCTTCTTCCTCTTCCTCCTCCTCCCTCCTCCTCCTCCTCCCTCCTCCTCCTCCTCCTCCTTTCTTCATGCTTTAGCCAAAGTTACATCATCAAGGCTTGATCATTGTTAATAATCTTCAAAAATCCTTAAATTTACATAAATTCTATGAATCCCAGATCTCATTTCCTTAGAGCAAAAACTAAACACAAAGCCAAAGCACATTTCCTTATATGTTTTTACAGCCTGTTCTTCCTGGGTAGCTAAGCACAGCTCCTGCAGTTTTCTGGTACAGCAGACAGCAGTCTTTAGTAACTACTCTCAGGTAAGAACAGAAAGATAACATACTACTAAATCCAAAATGATGCCTTACAAAGTTTTTAATTTATGTAAGTAAAGTGGTTAGCTCTCTCTAACATCTTTCTGGGCATTATCATCTCCAATTCTTCAAACAGCTAGAACAGGATACTAACTTTTATATACTTCTACGCCATCTTTTAATTCTCTAATTTTCATTTCCTCATCTAAGCAATTCCATAGTCTCATGGAGCCTTCTACTATTATTTATTCCTAAATCATATATAATTTACTAGTTTTCTACACATACTTTTCCTCTTAAGACTACTTTAACTTTTTGTTTGTTTGTTTGTTTTTCAAGACAGGGTTTCTCTGTATAGTCCTGGCGGCTGTCCTGGAACTCACTCTGTAGACCAGGCTGGCCTTGGAATCAGAAATCCACCTGCCTCTGCCTCACAAGTGCTGGGATAAAGGAAAGCATCACCACTGCCTGGCTACTTTAACTTTTTATCCTCAATGTTCCCAAGTTCATCCTGGCTAATTAATGCAGCAGTCATTGGACCAGGGGTACATGTATCTCCTCATGATTCCAAATGTAAGGCCAAGTCTGGCAATGAAATGTTTCTACAAAGGACTGTGTAAGGCTTCCATGGACTGGGCAGTTTTGTTGTCTAGATTCTTTCTCATGGTCCTAAAAGCCAAACGGAGGGCCTTTTCCTCATCTTCCACAGCCTCATGACCTCATTCCTTATTCCTGAAAACCATATTTGTTTCAATTATTATGGCGAGATTAGCTCTGAGTAATGGAGGAAGTATATTCCCTGGAAAGAATGACTGAAAGTAAAGTAGTAAAGACAGCAGATCAGCTTCAGGGAAACAGCAACCATCAGCACACGTGGGGATGGCAGGGATCAATGTCCTGGCTATGCTCCAGGGGCAGGAACTGTGTCACACCTCCCCTATGCCACCATGCCGGACCCGACAAGGACTGAATCTTATTTAATTCTCTGTTCTAGCTCCAGGGCTCTAGCCAGATTCTGTCATTTGATTAGTGGAAATTGAAATAAATTACACTACAAATAACTAAAACATAAATAAATTGTGTACTTTATACACAAGTTGGAACTTCTGGGATTGCTTACAATTGAGGTTTATTTTGGCTTGTTTAGTCATTGAAAATGGAAATGCACACACAGATTTGCTGAGAGAGCATTTGTGCAAATCTATCTGGAAAATCCGAGGCTGCTTGGGTTGTTCGTCAAGACCTTTCACAGGAAAGCCTTTTCCTTTCTTTCCCCAGTCAGAATGACTTGTAGGCTTTTGCACAGTGCAAGCTCAAAGAGGAAAGCATGAGTCTCAGTGTGGCTGAGTTATGGCAGCAGCCGTTTAGAGAGTGATGCTGCTACAAATATGGGCACTGCTTCAGTGATCTATGTGCAGCAGATTCCTGTCTCCCATCAGTCCTCTAGATGACATAGTGCTACACATAACATGGTATGATTTCATGCCCAAGCTGTCTATTTTCTTTACTATCTGTTCAAGTGGATAGATTTTGCTTATTGCTTAACAGAATGACTTTTAAAATCTCCTTTCAATTTTTCCGTAGTTTAAGTTACCAAGCACCATTTGTTTTGTCAAATGTTCTCTACTATTGCAGTTGTAAATTAAAATGATTTACCTGTGTATAGCCATTCAAAGGGGTTAGAATTGCATTTAGGCAAACTATTACACCCCCTCTGTTTTTAATTCAGTTTTAACAGTGCGAAGGGAGTACATTGTTTATGCAGTAAAACTATTTGCTCAGTCCATTAAACTACAATGAGAAAATCACTACCTGTAGTAAAATTTATGAAAATGTAGTATCTTGAAATGGTTGGTAAACCTGAAAAAGAACTATTTCCTGCTGGGAGGAAACTTCAGAATATATCTATAAATCATTCAAGTCAACTCACATTTAACTGAAATTGTAGGATCCTTGTAAAATTATATTTTCATAACGTGGGAGAATCACTGTAAGGGTAGCTGCTTTATACTAAAATAGGCATGTCATTGATGGATTCTTATTATAAATGAGTTACAATGAGTTGCTACTGGTAGGTTACAATAATTCATTTCATTTTTCACTTTTATTATTGTTCTTTAAGGTAACTATGGAACCCTAAATACAAAAAGTAGGAAAATGCAAAAATGCAGATTAGAATACATAGGAAAACATTCTAATAACTTGAAATATAGTTTTGCTGTTTCTGTTTGATAAAACAGAAATCTTACCCTTGTATTACTAAGTGGAAATAAAGAGCAAACATTCAGTTTGTAGATTCTATCACCAGCCTTTCCAGATTCTGTCATGGTTTCAGGAGAGTGAGTTGGCTCTGCTTTCTTTGATTCAGCTTCTTCATGAATAAAATGGGAATAAGAAGAAACCGGCCTGAGTAGGGCCACAGGCCTCATCCGGCCGGATCAGCGCCAGGGTAGCGGGAGCGCAGGGTTGCCTGACACCCGCCAGCTACCCACGACCCCCGCTGCAGGATTTTGGGACTGCTGGTGAGTGGAACACAGCTTCTGTTCCAGTCCAATCACGCGGGACCTGAGACTGCTCTGGTTGGGGAGAGAGAAATCCAGCCTACATAGGGCCACAACCCTCTTCCGGTCAGAAAAGCACCAGGGCAGCTGGGTCACAGGGTCTGCTGACACTCGCCAGCTACCCACAACACCCGCCACAGGATCTTAAGACTTCTGGTGAGTGGAGCACAGCTTCTGCTCCAATCCAATTGCGCGGGACCTGAGACTGCATTAGTTAGGGAAGCAGAAAACGGCCTGAGTAGGACCACAGGCCTCATCCGGCTGGATCAGCGCCGGGGTAGCGGGAGCGCAGGGTTGCCTGACACCCGCCAGCTACCCACGACCCCCGCCGCAGGATTTTGGGACTGCTGGTGAGTGGAACACAGCTTCTGCTCCAATCCAATTGCACGCGGGACCAGAGACTGCATTAGTTAGGGAAGCAGAAAAACGGCCTGTGTAGGACCACAGGCCTCTTCTGGCTCGACCAGCACCGGGGTACCATCAGCTACCCACGACCCCCGCCGCAGGATTTAGAGACTGCTGGTGAGTGGAACACAGCTTCTGCTCCAATCTTTAAACAGTGACAACGATAAAAACTAACCCCAGAGATTACAAGATGGCGAAAGGTAAACATAATAATCTTACTAACAGAAACCAAGACCACTCACCATCATCAGAACCCAGCACCCCTACTTCGCCTAGTCCAGGGCACCCCAACACACCGGAAAAGCTAGACACGGATTTAAAAGCATATCTCCTGATGATGATAGAGAACTTCAAGAAGGACTTTAATAACACACTTAAAGAAATGCAGGAGAACACTGCTAAACAGGCAGAAGACAATGAAGAGAAAGCACAAAAATCCCTTAAAGAATTGCAGGAGAACACTGCTAAAGAGTTACAAATCCTTAAAGAAAAACACGATAACATAAACAAACAGGTAGAAGTCCTTACAGAAAAACAGGAAAACACATCCAAACAGATGATGGAAATGAACAAAACCATACTAGACCTAAAAAGGGAAGTAGACACAATAAAGAAAACCCAAAATGAGGCAACACTGGAGATAGAAACCCTAGGAAAGAAATCTGGAACCATAGATACGAGCATCAGCAACAGAATACAAGAGATGGAAGAGAGAATCTCAGGTGCAGAAGATTCCATAGAGAACATCGGCACAACAATCAAGGAAAATGTAAAATGCAAAAAGATCCTAACTCAAAACATCCAAGAAATACAGGACGCAATGAGAAGACCAAACCTACGGATAATAGGAGTGGATGAGAATGAAGATTTTCAACTCAAAGGACCAGCAAACATCTTCAACAAAATTATAGAAGAAAACTTTCCAAATCTAAAGAAAGAGATGCCCATGAACATACAAGAAGCCTACAGAACTCCAAATAGACTGGACCAGAAAAGAAACACCTCCCGACACATAATAATCAGAGCAACAAATGCTCTAAATAAAGATAGAATACTAAAAGCAGTAAGAGAAAAAGGCCAAGTAACATATAAAGGCAAGCCTATCAGAATTACACCAGATTTTTCACCAGAGACTATGAAAGCCAGAAGATCCTGGACGGATGTTATACAGACACTAAGAGAACACAAATTCCAGCCCAGGCTACTATACCCAGCCAAACTCTCAATTAACATAGATGGAGAAACCAAAGTATTCCACGACAAAACCAAATTCACACATTATCTCTCCATGAATCCAGCCCTTCAAAGGATAATAACAGAAAAAAACCAATACAAGGACAGGAACCACGCCCTAGAAACAACAAGAAGGTAATCCCTCAACAAACCTAAAAGAAGACAGCCACAAGAACAAAATGCCAACTTTAACAACAAAAATAACAGGAAACAACAATTACTTTTCCTTAATATCTCTTAATATCAATGGACTCAACTCCCCGATAAAAAGACATAGACTAACAAACTGGCTACACAAACAAGACCCAACATTTTGCTGCTTACAGGAAACTCATCTCAGAGAAAAGGATAGACACTACCTCAGAATGAAAGGCTGGAAAACAATTTTCCAAGCAAATGGCATGAAGAAACAAGCTGGAGTAGCCATTCTAATATCTGATAAGATTGACTTCCAACCCAAAGTCATTAAAAAAGACAGGGAGGGACACTTCATACTCATCAAAGGTAAAATCCTCCAAGAGGAACTATCAATCCTGAATATCTATGCTCCAAATACAAAGGCAGCCACATTCATTAAAGAAACTTTAGTAAAGCTCAAAGCACACATTGCACCTCATACAATAATAGTGGGAGACTTCAACACACCACTTTCACCAATGGACAGATCATGGAAACAGAAACTAAACAGGGACACAGTGAAACTAAGACAAATTATGAACCAAATGGATCTGGCAGATATCTACAGAACATTCTATCCTAAAACAAAAGGATATACCTTTTTCTCAGCACCTCATGGTACCTTCTCCAAAATTGACCACATAATTGGTCACAAAGCAGGCCTCAACAGATATAAAAATATTGAAATTGTCCCATGCATCCTATCAGATCACCATGGACTAAGGCTGATCTTCAATAACAAAATAAATAATAGAAAGCCAACCTTCACGTGGAAACTGAACAACACTCTTCTCAATGATACCTTGGTCAAGGAAGGAATAAAGAAAGAAATTAAGGACTTTTTAGAGTTCAATGGAAATGAAGCCACAACATACCCAAACTTATGGGACGCAATGAAAGCATTTCTAAGAGGAAAACTCATAGCTCTGAGTGCCTCCAAAAGGAAACTAGAGAGAGCACACATTAGCAGCTTGACAACACACCTAAAAGCACTAGAACAAAAGGAAGCAAATTCACCCAAGAGGAGTAGACGGCAGGAAATAATCAAACTCAGGGGTGAAATCAACCAAGTGGAAACAAGAAAAACTATTCAAAGAATCAACCAATCAAGGAGCTGGTTCTTTGAGAAAATCAACAAGATAGATAAACCCTTAGCCAAACTCACTAGAGGGCACAGGGAAAGCATCCTAATTAACAAAATCAGAAATGAAAAAGGAGACATAACAACAGATCCTGAAGACATCCAAAACACCATCAGATCCTTCTACCAAAGGCTATACTCAACAAAACTGGAGAACCTGGATGAAATGGAGAAGTTCCTAGACAGATACCAGGTACCAAAGTTGAATCAAGATCAGGTTAATGATCTAAACAGCCCTATATCCCCCAAAGAAATAGAAGTAGTCATTAATAGTCTCCCAACTAAAAAAAGCCCAGGACCAGATGGGTTTAGTGCAGAGTTCTATCAGACCTTCAAAGAAGATCTAATCCCAGTTCTTCACAAACTATTCCACAAAATAGAAACAGAAGGTACTCTACCCAACTCATTCTATGAAGCCACAATTACTCTGATACCTAAACCACAAAAAGACCCAACAAAGATAGAAAACTTCAGACCAATATTCCTTATGAATATTGATGCAAAAATCCTCAATAAAGTTCTTGCTAACCGAATCCAAGAACACATCAAAACAATCATCCATCCTGACCAAGTAGGTTTCATCCCAGGGATGCAGGGATGGTTCAATATACGGAAATCCATCAACGTAATCCAGTATATAAACAAACTCAAAGACAAAAACCACATGGTCATCTCGTTAGATGCGGAAAAAGCATTTGACAAGATCCAACACCCATTCATGATAAAAGTCTTGGAAAGATCAGGAATTCAAGGCCCATACCTAAACATGATAAAAGCAATGTACAGCAAACCAGTAGCCAACATCAAAGTAAATGGTGAGAAGCTTGAAGCAATCCCTCTAAAATCAGGGACTAGACAAGGCTGTCCACTTTCTCCATACCTATTCAACATTGTACTTGAAGTCCTAGCCAGAGCAATTCGACAACAAAAGGAGATCAAAGGGATACAAATTGGAAAAGATGAAGTCAAAATATCACTTTTTGCAGATGATATGATAGTATATATAAGTGACCCTAAAAATTCCACCAGAGAACTCCTAAGCCTGATAAACAGCTTCGGTGAAGTAGCTGGATATAAAATTAACTCAAACAAATCAATGGCCTTTCTCTACACAAAGAATAAACAGGCTGAGAAAGAAATTAGGGAAACAACACCCTTCTCAATAGTCACAAATAATATAAAATATCTTGGCGTGACTCTAACTAAGGAAGTGAAAGATCTGTATAATAAAAACTTCAAGTCTCTGAAGAAAGAAATTATAGAAGATCTCAGAAGATGGAAAGATCTCCCATGCTCATGGATTGGCAGGATCAACATTGTAAAAATGGCTATCTTGCCAAAAGCAATCTACAGATTCAATGCAATCCCCATCAAAATTCCAAATCAATTCTTCAACGAATTAGAAAGTGCAATCTGCAAATTCATCTGGAATAACAAAAAACCTAGGATAGCAAAAACTCTTCTCAAGGATAAAAGAACCTCTGGTGGAATCACCATGCCGGACCTAAAGCTCTATTACAGAGCAATTGTGATAAAAACTGCATGGTACTGGTATAGTGACAGACAAATAGACCAATGGAATAGAATTGAAGACCCAGAAATGAACCCACACACCTATGGTCATTTGATCTTCGACAAGGGAGCTAAAAACATCCAGTGGAAGAAAGACAGCATTTTCAACAAATGGTGCTGGCACAACTGGTTGTTAACATGTAGAAGAATGCGAATCGATCCATTCCTATCTCCTTGTACTAAGGTCAAGTCTAAGTGGATCAAGGAACTTCACATAAAACCAGAGACACTGAAACTTATAGAGGAGAAAGTGGGGAAAAGCCTTGAAGATATGGGCACAGGGGAAAAATTCCTGAATAGAACAGTAATGGCTTGTGCTGTAAGATCGAGAATTGACAAGTGGGACCTCATGAAACTACAAAGCTTCTGCAAGGCTAAAGACACCATCAATAAGACAAAAAAACCACCAACAGATTGGGAAAGGATCTTCACCTATCCTAAATCAGATAAGGGACTAATATCCAATATATATAAAGAACTCAAGAAGGTAGACTCCAGAAAGTCAAATAACCCCATTAAAAAATGGGGCTCAGAACTGAACAAAGAATTCTCACCTGAGGAATACCGAATGGCAGAGAAGCACCTGAAAAAATGTTCAACATCCTTAATCATCAGGGAAATGCAAATCAAAACAACCCTGAGATTCCACCTCACACCAGTCAGAATGGCTAAGATCAAAAATTCAGGTGACAGCAGATGCTGGCGAGGATGTGGAGAAAGAGGAACACTCCTCCATTGTTGGTGGGATTGCAAGCTTGTACAACCACTCTGGAAATCAGTCTGGCGGTTCCTCAGAAAATTGGACATAGTACTACCGGAGGATCCAGCAATACCTCTTCTGGGCATATATCCAGAAGATGTCCCAACCGGTAAGAAGGACACATGCTCCACTATGTTCATAGCAGCCCTATTTATAATAGCCAGAAGCTGGAAAGAACCCAGATGTCCCTCAACAGAGGAATGGATACAGAAATTATGGTACATTTACACAATGGAGTACTACTCAGCTATTAAAAAGAATGAATTTATGAAATTCCTAGCCAAATGGATGGACCTGGAGGGCATCATCTTGAGTGAAGTAACACAATCACAAAAGAACTCACACAATATGTATTCATTGATAAGTGGATATTAGCCCAAAACTTAGGATACCCAAGATATAAGATACAATTTGATAAACGCATGAAACTCAAGAAGAATGAAGACCAAAGTGTGGACACTGTGCACCTTCTTAGAATTGGGAACAAAACACCCAGGGAACGAGTTACAGAGACAAAGTTCATAGCTGGGATGAAAGGATGGACCATTTAGAGACTGCTGTATCCAGGGATCCGTCCCATAATCAGCTTCTAAACGCTGACACCATTGCATACACTAGCAAGATTTTGCTGAAAGGATCCAAATATAGCTGTCTCTTGTGAGATGATGCCGGGGCCTAGCAAACACAGGAGTGGATGTTCACAGTCAGCTATTGGATGTATCACAGGGCTCCCAATGGAGAAGCTAGAGAAAGTACCTAAGGAGCTAAAGGGATCTGCATCCCTATTGTTGGAACAACATGATGTACTAACCAGAACCCTGGAGCTCTTGTCTCTAGCTGCATATGTATCGAAAGATGGCCTAGTCGGCCATCAATGGAAAGAGAGGCCCATTGGACTTGCAAACTTTATATGCCCCAATATAGGGGAATGCCAGGGCCAAAAGAATGGGAATGGGTGGGTAGGGAAGTGGGGGGCGCTATGGGGGACTTTTGGGATAGTATTGGAAATGTAATTGAGGAAAATATGTAATAAAAATATATATAAAAAAAAAGAAAGAAAAAGAAAAAAAATGGGAATAAGAAAAGGATTTGGCACATTGAATCTGCTATAAGAAAGATTATTGAACAAGAAAACTGGAAAACAGAGAAAGACATATAGGGAACTCAGAGCCATGCAAAGCACATAAATATCTGAACAAAAGGATTAGAGTGTATGCAAAGTATCAAAGTGGTATGTTATCAGAATGCTCATTTAACAATAAAATATAAAGAAGAGGTTCCATAAATCTCACTTGACTTCCTAATTGGAAAATTGAATCTTAGTAAAGTTTCTCTGAATAGGTTAATATAGGATCTCAAAAGTTTCTCATTCATATGTCTCACAATATTTTATATAACTTTACATTACATGTAATAGTGCAGAGACCCTGAAGCATTTTGTCTTTCTTGTGGCTTTATAAGGACTTGAATTTCTTCTGGCAGAAGGGACAGCATTTTCCAGATGGTTTGGAATCTGTGGAGAGTCAGGATACTTGAGGTTTTTATCATTTTATATTTATCGCATAAATCCCCCCCCCTCTCCCTGCCATGTATCAGTTGGAAGTTTTGAGTTTTTATACACTTTCTGTCTTTTGAGCTGCAGTTACCATTTGACTACTCAAATATGTAGTCAGACTTTTAACTCCCAAGAGCATTTGTCCCCTTGAATCATTCTTTTAGAACTGTGGCCTTGGTCATTAACATAGGGGCTTAGAGTGTGGCAAGTACTCAGAGCAACAATGGATGATTTTCTTTTCTGCATGATGATGGTTTATTAGAGTCTACTCATATGGATGTTCACTTCTCGTAAGTGCATGAAATTCCACAAGAACATAGGCACATATACACCTGTCATCCTTTTACCACGAAATACATATAAGCTGTACCATATATCTCCCTTCAATTTTGGAACTTAGTCCCTACAATTCCAAAGTTTATTATTGTGTTTAGTCTGCTTGTATCCATTAGCTGTATGTCTAACAGAAGCTTTTGCTCTGAGACAAAAGAACTGGACATTTTAGAAACCAGAATCCATGTGGAATTCCTATACTGATATCTATAGGAAATCAGCAATTGAAATGCTCTGTTACTATGCTAATATCCTCAGAAGTTGCACACTGGCTAATTTTAAACTTTGGGACACATTTTGTGAATAATAAAAACATTTCTGCTTCTTAAATCGAGAACATCTCTGTATGGAAAAGTCAAGAAATGTTTAGTATACTTTTTACATTTAAAAAAATGCAAGACACCAGTAGGCATTAAATATTCCTTACTTGATTTCCTGTTACTTATATTTTTCTTATTCACCTGCTTGACTTTTCAATGTGAGGTGTAGGTAGGGTGCAACTATTTGTGAGCATTAAAATGCACATACAAAAATACCATGTAGCTAAACCTGACAGGAAGGATTAGACATTTTCTGAAGATCTTATACTTTGGCCTAAATACCAGTGGTATGAGGTTTATGAGAGTTTCCATGGAAGATATGGTAAAATGCTATGCATGAGGAGGCACCACATATACACATGAGTGTCATATATGGAAATCATGCAGCCAAGCTGTGGATTTCAGAATACTTACTTGCTACGTATCTGGTGAGTAGCCATACCTGGTTTCTTAAAAATTGAACTCCAATTACATTGTAAACATCTAACACCTCTAAACGTTTGTATTTTCCAATATTCTTACACACAGAAGGAACCAGGTGACTCAGTCCTTTCAAGTGACCTATGTGCAAATCAGTAAGTTGAGTTCTCAGAAAAGAATACTAAAATGGTAAAAGCACTGGTTAGCCAAAGTCCTTCTCCCTCCATTTTTGTTCTCCCATCAGTCTGTTTGGGGGCACTCAGGTACAGACTCGGGCTATGGCTTCTCTTTTCACCATCTGGACATCTTGAAGGTAAAAATCAAGATGGCCTTGGTCCTGAGACCTGACATCTGGACTAGCTGTTTTGATGGTTAACATGTACTTAAATTCTGACAATTTTATTTTGTGGAGCCCTGGGATTTTTTTTTCAACCATAATAGAAAGAACTCTTTCCCACAGCTTCAGCTCTGCATACTGTGAAGTTTAAAAATCCTCAGTGTAGTTGCTGTCCTCATAGCACCACCCTGTCAGCACTCTATGGCCTCAATGTCAACAAAATACTTATTTGCTTCCTGTGTGCTCACATATTTCAAAGAGTGGAAAGTGACTGGTTATAACTTAAGCTTGGGGGTTGGATATAGAGCCTGATATTTATTTATTTGTTTGTAAGTTGTATCTTCAATTGCCTAAATAATGGGGTAATTAGAAAAAAGACAGGCAATATATCACAGAAAGTAGCTTTTAAGTGTTACACATTTCTTTCTGAGCTGTGTGGTACACAAAAGAATGTGCACTGAACTTCTAAGCAGTACTAAGCCATCCACTAAGGTGTTTCACAACATTGTTGGCTAGTGTTTGGCTCTAGTGTTATGAATAGACCCATAAGAAAAATTTCAGCTGTATAGGCTTTAAGACACACTCAAAGCTGGGCATTGTACCCAACACCTATAATCCCAGCACTCAAGGATTGAGCTCATTTGAAGCTATCCTGGCCTGTATAGTGAGCTGTTTATCTATTTTTTTTTTAATTCCTAGGTGTATGCTTCTGCATTTCAGATGAGTATAGTTTACTGAACTTATTTTTACAATTCTTTTTTTTTTTTTTTGGTCTATTGAAATATTGTTGTACCTGGTGTCTTTGAACACTTTCATATTGCCGAGAATATAAAGGAGCTGGGGGGAAAAAAACCAGAAAATTAAGATGAGTGGAGTGTGTAGAGGAAGAAGGAAACAAAAAGATCAAGAAAAATTAGGAAAGAGAGCCTCTATTTGTGCATATTTGCTTATTAACTAGGTACTGAGATAATGTCATGCCATATAAAAATAATTTAAGTTTTCCACATCATGTAAAATATATAGCAGGTATGACGACAATCTTAAATGATAAAATGCATCTAGCTTTGCTGAGCATGATTTTTTTCTAACACAAGGCAGGTTTTACATAATAGAAAAGGAGTTAATACAAGATGTAGGTGTCTAGAATTTTTTTTAAACTTTATTATCAGTAAAGTGTGAACTTCATTGTCGCACATAAGAAAATGTTCCTTAATTTGGAATATCCAGAGCTGGGAAAGAACAGTGGGATAAGAGGTATGTGGCGGTCACTTGCTTCCAGTAATTTTACTAAATATTATTTTTGTAGATAGGGCCTCCTAAGATGATTAATACACCATTCAGAAATCAAAAGTGGTGAGAGAAGAAAGTCATACTTTTACTAGACTTGGACTACCAAAATGAATACAATTGCAACAGAGGAGACACTAATGGAAAGTACTATGTAAGTTAACTGTTGGAAATAGACTGAATTCCAAAGTACATGGAAACTCCTTCATAACACTACAAAGTAGAATTCTGTCAGCAAAAAGGCAGGTCCACCTTTGATGCAAGGAGGTTAAAGATCCTCTTATAGAACTCTGTAAGTAATTAACAGGATTTTGGTTAGTTTGCCTTCAGAATAATGTGTTGTCCAACTGCTTCTTTACATTTGGCCACAGAATATGATGAAGTTAGTTCTAGCTAACTTCCAGTAGCTAGAACTGGAGAACTGAGGTGCCCTGGCCTTCTACCTCAATGTAGAGACACTCGCTGGTATCAGATTCAGAACTGCTGTAAAAACAATGTGCTAATTCCTTCCTAATTTCTCCTGGTTTTCTGTTCTTTTTCCACTACTCTATGACAAAGTGTATGACTTTTATTTCACAGGACAACTAAGAATCACGACTTTTGGACTTTGCGTACATCACTAAATCCTGGACTTTACCCTGGCTGGTGCAGTTGGATAAAATGAATGTTAATCATCTGCTGTATTAAAGAGAAGAAATCAGATGTTCATGGGAAGGCATGCTTTAACCTCTAAATATTCAGAAAAAAATAGAGCATGGCCTGGTGACTGCAAGCCTTTTAAGAATCTAAGCCAATATGGTAACTAGTTACTAACCCTTGGATAAAAATTATATCTAAAATGGTGGTAAAAAGATCAGAAATGAAGATACAGCATAGTATATTCCAAACCCCTATGAAGGACCAAACGCACTAGAGATTCAATATATTAAGGGTCATCGTGTTTTCTTATCACTTTTATATCATTTATAGCTAATTTGGATATGTAATAATAACTTAATTTCCACTTGGTAAATAGTCATGTTTTCTTTTGAAGTTTTAAAAGCTAATGAAATATTCCAAATTTTATATTCTCCCTGGATATACTACCATAAAAACAGAAACCTAGGCTGTGAGAATGACCTAGTTTTAATGACACAATGGTCAACTCATGCAACTGTTCCAGTCATATCTGCTAATTTCAACTGTAAGTTCTGGATTTTAAACTTTTGTATTACTAATTATAGAAGTGGCATTGTATTAATTACAACAAGACAGAAGATTTAATAAATAGTTTTTGTCCAGATGTTCTTTGAGCAGTTTCTGGAAAATATTCAACATTAAAGAATTCCTATTTGCTAAGCAGATATAGTAGTTAGTTTCACAATAATTATTTGATTTTCTATTTTTAACTTTGAAAATGATTCTCCCATTCTCTTTTCCAATGATTGCTTTAACAGCAATTGTAATGTCCTATTAATCACCCTGTTGGAATTATCACTTTGGCAGCTCACTTAGCTAGCCTTGAAACCCTTCTTTTAGAACTATATCACAAATTTTAAAGGAGATCTCTAATTTTGTCTTTAAAAGCACACACACTGTGCATCGATATCTGTGTAAACACACACAATACACACACAGGATGGGGGCTGTACTGTGGAATGCTATATTGTAAAGACTAGGAAGGGGATCAGTATTTAGATCCTCTTGGACATAAACCTTGACTACACATACAATGAGAAACTCTTGTAACGTGTGCAGGTAAGTAAAAAGGTTATTGTGTTTTTAGATTAAAAGAAGAAATTAAAAAAAAGTTAGTGTTTCTGAGCAATTAAGGTAAACCATGAGAATGGTGCATTAGTGTGTTGTTCCTTGATATACTCCTGCTCAGAGATCTGGAAGTGGTGTGGTTTTGAAAGTTTTGATGCCAAGTATTAACATCCACAGACCACAACACAAGGTAGTCTCAAGTTTCTGTCTGTTGAAATGGGTAGGCAAGTTTCATTTTTTCCAAATTCCCTCTTGTGCACTCTCTAGTATGAAGATTTATATCATACAGTAAATGCTAAAACAGTCAGTAAGGGTAGAGTTAATTCAATGATTAATAAGGTAAAGCCACCTTTTAGAAAAAAGAATTATTTATTAGAATGTGCACACACACACACAGAGAGAGAGAGAGAGAGAGACAGACAGACAGACAGACAGACAGACAGACAGACAGACAGACAGAGAGACAGCGACAGAGAGAGAGAGACACAGACAGCGAGCCCCATCACTGAGAGATGAGAAGCTTAGCATTGTAAGAGGTAGTACCGTGTAATTAGTACATTAGTACTGGTTTGTCACTTCAGTTTATCGCAATGGAGTATGTGTAATTGATAATTACATATACATTAAAAATATAGTTTGTGATTTTTATACTACACCCACAGTTTCAGCATCTCTTTCTTCCTTTTGTAACAAGTGAGTGCTATGCTATCCATATTTTTATGTTTTGAAAAGATTTATGTCTTGGAATGTTGTATAGTTAAGAATTATTTCTCTTTCTCTCTCCTTCGACTCATAACTGCCGGGAGTGTTCCTGTTACTATTAATATAATTGTAGCATATGGCACAAATTAATCATTTCACAGTCATTGGCAACCTTAGTTATGGCAGAATTTTGTTTAAGGTTAAGAAAATTAGATGAAAAAAATTTATCTCAAATGTGTCAACTCTTAATCTTTATTCCTTATGCATATTCTATAATGAATATTGTGTGGGTCAGAAAGTGAGAATATCTAAAAGTGCGATGGACATCTAACATTATGTACATCACCCAAACTTAACATTCTGCTCTTTTCAGGGAACCAGTTGGTCCACTGACCCCAAGAAACAACTTAGTAGCTGGGCAGCATGAGATTTTGATCACGTAGGTTAATTAATAAGGTCTAACTAGTTAGAAGAATTGTTGGGTTTAAAGGCATTTAATGTGATTAGACTTTCAAACATTATTTGGTACATTAATTTAAATATGTAAATTAGCAGAGCCCAGGGACCTTGGCATGAAAAAAAATTAGGGACAGATAGGAATAAAATTAAATTTTAAGAAGATGTTAAAACAAAAATATACTACAATCTGGAATTAAGAACTGAAATTTGAGTTCTTCAGCCTCTTAAAAGTTACTACTATTAGAATCTGAGACCACTATGGTATGAATATTTATAAATGTGCAACCAGGCATGTTTTGTAAATTAGAAACCATCATCTTTTCCACGCTTTAAACTTAAATACACTATGTGGTCCACTTGGTTAATTGTTCCTGATATTAGAGCATCTTCATCCTTGAAAGATTAAAAGTAATACCGATTCCTTAAAATTATAATTAACATCTTTTGCTCAGTAAGTTCCTTAGTAATTGAGAATTACATACTGATACCTGTGTGTTTATTCCCGCTTCCTGCAGTAATCCATGGATAATTCAAATTCACTCTAGTGTGGAAACCATTGAAGGGAAAACAAACAAACAGACTTTGAGTTTTCAGCACTTCAATGCCATTAAAATAAACTCTGAAAGCAAATTTAAGTATCATTAGAAATGTCTTATTGGGTCCTTCAAAGTGTATTTTCTAGTGTTTGTGAAGTAGTATTTTGTTGCTATACTTAGTAGTATTTTGTTGCTAATGCTAATATAAAATTAAAATAGAGCCAATTTTTATTGTTTTGTGAATCAATGCTATTATAATTCAGTATCAGATATGAGTCAGTTAATTATGCTTCAACCAGAGTTCTAATATTTCAGAGAAGAGCAGATGTTAGTATTTTGAGCACCCCATTAACATACCTAGTCAGTTTTCCCACTGCTCTCCCTAGAGCAGAGAATAAAGGCTTATTTTCCTTTTTGTTCCTTAAGCAAGCCCAATTGCTCCCTGAAGCACAAGATTTAATTATCCTTATTGCATTATATTTGCTTGAATAGCTATAGAAGTTATTAATGAGCATAGCATTTTCTGATATTTTACGTGAAATTCAGCTAGCTATGATATTTATGGTGATTTAATTACCTTAGCCCATTAATTAGTGAAGCAAAAGAATTAGGATTTAGGACTTATAATGTAATTTATTTCTATTGATCATTATGGTAGGTGACTCATTGCCTAATGGGACAGTTTTGACGTGGAATCAGGTATGTGAGTGTATGTTCCTTTCCATTTGTTCCTTTCCATTCTGTTTATGGAACTATTCCTCAAGAAAACCAATGGATTAATAATGATTTTTAGCTCAACCACTAAATATCTATTTGACTTTAGGCAAATAATTGAAATTCTGTCACTTTAATCCTTTGTAAAAATATAAATGAAGTAACTCTAATTTCCACACAGTATTTTTATTTTTAGTATGGGATAACAATACACTTAAATCCCTTGGAAATATATCTGACCCACAGTATGCCTTGCATAAATATTTGCGATATTACTATCCTTATTAAAAATGATCAAACACACAGACTTTGAAAAGGCAATAGTGAATTTTTAGATACTCTGCATGCTCAATGGAAACCTAACTCTACTTAGACTTTGATGGTCATCTGGTCATTACAGAAAAAAAAAACTGTCATGAGAGTACATAAAAGATTAAAATATCACACGTCATATTGAGCAAAAACTCCCCAGTGCCTGCATTACTTATGGACAGGATAAATTCTGGGTTATAAGTTTTGTGGGAGGGTTGTCCCTCTGTAGCTAAATTGGGGCTCCAGTCTCAATGTTCTATGAGTGACAGGGGCCCAGGGAATCTGAGTGAACACTCATTTTTCACTTGCTCTCAACCTGTATTCTAATAATGGGTCATGGCATAAATCACTCTTTGTACAAAGAAAAGCTTTATTGATCAAAGGTGGGTATATACTATTAGTTAGTTGTATAAGCATAAATATCTTAGGTAGCAGTTTAATATGTATATTTAGAAAAAGAGAAGAAGTAGGTTCACTACTCTATATAACCTTTATTGCCAGTTCCTCCTTATCAGGCGTGAACTCCTTTGTGGAGCAGGCTTCAGATCCATTCGGGAACAGATTACCCCACAACAATCTGGCTACTATGGTACACATGCTGCTGGGAAGGCGGGATCCTAGTATGCAGGGCCCAAACCTAGGAAAGAGCATCGCTGGCTTTCTTTCCCCTCAGCTGCCTATACAGCCGTACCTTAGAAGCATTCCAGTAGGAAGAAAGAATTTAGCTCAATTCCAGGATGTTTTGTCTTCATCCATCAGGAGTTTATGTTCAGCAGCAGAGTCTTATCTTTCAGTTCTGGTGAAAAACCATGGAGTGTTTGTAGCTGCTACAGCTGGCTGTCCTGGCTAACAATTCCTGTGTAGGTGTCTCACAGCCAGCTGAGATTTTTTTTTAATAACTTATTACTTCTGGGATTCACATTACAAATGCATAGATGATACCTCTTTTAAAACTTTAGCAATTTTATGTTAACTTATAAAATAATAGGTCTTGATATGGCTTCTCATATACCCTACATGTTTGTGTGTTCTTCCCCTATGTTTTTCTTGCCCCAAATTTGAAGACTAAAAATTAGAACGTAAGCAGCATGTGAAGAACAACACACAATGTCTGCCTCTCTGGGTGTTGGCTATCTCACTCAATGTAGTGTTTTCCAACACCATCTATTTTCCCTCAAATTTTATAATTTTATTTTTATTTATAGCTGTATAAAATTCTATTGGGCATATGGGCTACATTTTCACTATCCTATCCATTCATCAGTTGATAGACATTTAAGCTGAATCCATTTTATAGCCACAGGGAATTGAGAAGCCATAAACACGGGTATGCTTATATCTTCATAGTAAAGTGTCATGTCAGGAAGAGTACAGATGGTGTATATGGTGGTTTTACTTCTAGTCTTTTGAGAAACCTCCAGACTGAATTTCACAGTCCATATAATTTGCATTCCCAACAACAGTGCATGTGGTATATGTAACCTCTCCTACTATCCACAGCAGTGTCTGTTTTCTTTTGTATTCTTGATGATGGACATTGTTACTAGGTGAAGTGGATTCTTAGAGTCATTTTAATTTCTATATTCCACATAGATACAATGTTGAACTGCTTTTCAAGTGCTTCCTGCCTGAGAACCCTGTTTAAAATCGTGAGCTTTGTTTTAATTAGGTAGATTTTGTTTGGTGGTAAGGTATTCTTTAGTTTTTTTGTGTGTAGTATAGAAACTAATTCAAGATTTTATCCCATTCTGTGTGTGTGTGTGTGTGTGTGTGTGTGTGTGTGTGTGTGTGTGTGTGTGTAAATAAAACTGAAAAAGAGTCTATGAATCTTAGAGGGAACAAAGTGAGGCACAAGAGAGGTCTGGATGGAGGAGAGAGGGATGATGTAATTACACACTAATTAAAATCTGCAAATAAAAATTTGAAAAGAAGCCCGGCGTGGTGGCGCACGCCTTTAATCCCAGAGCTCGGGAGGCAGAGGCAGGCGGATTTCTGAGTTCGAGGCCAGCCTGGTCTACAAAGTGAGTTCCAGGACAGCCAGAGCTATACAGAGAAACCCTGTCTCGAAAAACCAAAAGAAAAAAAAAAAGAAATTACAAAAATTTGAAAAGAAAGTGTCAAAAATAGAGCTTTTTGTTGTTGTTTCAACAGGTTCCATTTGTCATTTCCTGGTCTAATTTCCTGTGATACTTGTGTCAAGTTTAAAAAGTCTATCTAGAGACCAAATGTCACTGGGAAGAAAATTAAAGAAGAGCAACAAAATAAAATATAACAAACAAACAAATGAACAAAACCCAATGCACCAAAGCAACCAAAATTAGTGAAATGACTATTAATGATATTCTGCTATACTCATAGATTGTGTCTTGCCCAGTCTTCATCAGAGAGGCTTCCTCCAGCATCATATAGGACTGAGTATGTTCAGAGACCTACAATCAGTGATTATATAAAGAGGAAGTCTCAGTTGTCTGTCTCCATCAGGCCCCTCCCCTCAGGAAGGTGTGGAGCAGACAAGAAGGAACCTAGAAGTCACAGCAGATGAAGGGCACCACGAAAACATTGACAACCAAAACATCTAAGCTGGGTTCACTTGGGCTCAGAAGACTAAACCAGCAACTCGGCATAGGTCTGCACCATGTCCTCTGTGTGTCTGTTATGGCTGTCAGCTTGGTGTTTTTGTGAGACTCCTAACAGGGGAGCAGGTACATCTCTGACTCTTGTCTGTTCTTGAGATTCGTTTCCTCTTATTGGGTTGCCTTGTTCAGCCTATATAGGAGGGCTTTTCCTCTCTATCACTGTACCTTGGTTTGTTCTGTTTGGCAGCCATCATCTGGAGTCCTGCTTTTTTCTGAAGAGGAAATGGGCAGAGAATGGATCTGGGGCTGAGGGGAAGAGTAGAAGAGGGGAGAGAGCTGGAAGGTGTTGAGGGAGGGGACATGGTGTTGAGAACTTATTTTATGAGAGAAGAATCTATTTTAATTTTTTTAAAAATTGAAATTTTAATTATAATGATGTTTTGAAATAGTTTCTCTCTTCCCCTCTAGCAGTGTCAGGCTATGCGGCCCAAGCTGCAGTCCTTGATCTGTTCGCACTTGAGTGTGTGCACAGTGAGAAGCACAGTGAGAAATAAGAATAGTTTCATTATTCTACATGCAGATACCCTATTTTCCTAGCATCATTTATTGAATGTCTTTTCTACAGTCTTTTCTGCAGTCTGTGTTTTGAGTATTTTGTTAAAATTCATGTATCTTCAAATCCCAGCAACCACATGGTGGCTCATAACCACCTGTAATGAGATCTGAGGCCCTCTTCTGGTGCTACAGCTACAGTGTACTTACATATAATAAAATAATAAATAAAAAAAATTCATGTATCTTTAGTTATGTAGGATCTTGTTTAGGCCTTCTATTCTATTCAATTGCTCCATGTGTTTATTTTTGTAACTTTATAATGATGAGTGATTATTTTCATGATCTTCAATTCAGTATGCAAAGCAGTTGCCGAGAATTTTGCATGTATATTTATCAGGAAAATTGTCCTGTAGGTTTTTTTCCTTGAGTTTTATTTCCCTTTAATATTAGTGTAATACTGGTTTAAAAAATGAGTTTGGAAACATTACTTCTTTTTCTGCTTTAAAGAATAGTGTGTGTGAGCATATATCCAGATACTAAAAATCAACATTTAAATTTGAACCAGAATAAAATATAAACTTCAGAATTACATTTACTAAAGTACAAAAGCCCGAAAAGACAAACTGTTGATCTGAAGATGTTTTTATGCCAAAATGTGAGAATATAATTTTTTATCAAATGTAGACAATATTGTAAATTCAATTTAGGCATGCACTAATTTTGACACTACATAAAAATTATGAAGAGCACAGCAGTGTGAAACAGCACAGATTTAATATTCCACAATTGTTTCTGAGGATCAGATGTCTGGCTGCAGTATATCTGCCTATATCACGTGCAAGCCAAAGCTGATGTATTAGTTCTCATATGAATGTTAATGGAGATGGGCTTGCTTTTCCTGTTGCTCAGATCACTGCAGAAATCATTGGCCCACACTTGTGAAAATAAAAGCTGAGCTTCTGGATCGTGTCTAAAGTATGTTCTCCTTTTCCTGCATGCAGGGGCTTCTAAGTCACTAACTTCATTGACCCAATGTAGCAAGCAGAATCTCGACTAAGCCTACATTCAAGATTAATTATCATAGAGTAACAATGTCACAGGTGTAGTATTTTATCACTCTTATCAATTTTGCTATATTTTGTTTGCTAGAATTAACTTAGAAGCCCCATCTAGCAACTCACGGGAAGAAATTATAAGTATCATGAGACCTAGGACACCAGCATTTGCTGAGCCATCTGAGAGTTATATTCTCTATGGCAAGGGCTCAGACAATGTAGAAATATATGGCATGCAAAATAAAGCAACATGAAAAGTAGCAAACCTCATGGTATTGGAACAGGGGTAGACCAGTAGATCAATGGACTAGAATCACAGACCTAGAAGTAAACCCACACACCTATGGACATTTGATCTTTCACAAAGAAGCCAAAACACATACAGTGGAAAAAAGAAAGTATCTTCAATAAATAGTGTTGGTCTAATGGTGGTCTAAATATAGGAGAATGAGAATAGATCAATATTTGTCACTTTGCACAAAGCTCTAGTCCAAGTGGATCAAGAATTTTAACATTAAACCAGATACACTGAATCTAATAGAAAAGAGAGTGGGAAAAAGCCTTGAACACATGGGCACAGGAGAAATTTCCTGAACAGAACACCAATGGCTCAGGCTCTAAGATCCACAACTGATAAATGTTACCTTATGAAACTGAAAAGCTTCTACAATGTTCAGACACCTTCAATAGGACAAATCAGCAACCTACAGATTGGCGAAAAAAATCTTCATTAACCCCACATCTGATAGAGGACTAATATCTAAAATATATAAAAACCACAAGAAGTCAACTTCCAAAAAACCAAATAACCGAATAAAAATGGGGTACAGACCAAAGAGAGAATTCACAACAGAAGAATCTCAAATGGCCGAGAAGCACTTAAAGAAATGTTCAAAATCCTTAGTCATTAGAGAAATGCAAATCAAAACAACTCTGATATTCCACCTTACAACAATCAGAATGTCAAAAACTCAAGTGACAGCACATGCTGGTGAGGATGTGGAGAAAGAGGAACACTCCTATATTGCTGGTGGAATTGCAAACTGGCACAGCTACTCTGGAAATCAATCTCTTGGTTCCTCAGGAAATTGGAAATAGTTCTACCTGAGGACCTAGCTATGCCAAACTTGGTCATATACCCAAAAGACACCACACCACACCACACCACACCACAACACACCACACCACAAGGATACATAGTCCACCATTTTCATAACAGTCTTATTTGTATTAGTTAGAAACCGGAAACAACCTAGATGTCCCACAATGGAAGAATAAATGCAGAAAATTTCATTTACACAATGAAATACTGTTAAGCTATTAAAAATATGGACATCATGTAGTTTTCAGGCAAATGAATGGAACTAGAAAGTATTGTAGTGACTGAGATAACTCAGTCCCCAAAGGACATGCATGGTATGTACTCACTGATAAATGAATTTTAGCCAAAAGTATAGAATATCAAGGATAGAACAAACAGACTGTGAAAAGTTTAACAAGCAATAAGACCCATGTGAGGATGCTTCAGCCCCACTTAGAATGTGGAAGAAAATAATCACTGGAGGCAGAGGGAGGGACCTCAGCAGGTGAGGGGAGCAGGAGGGGTAAAGGGGGAATAGGATCAGGTATGGTAGCAGGGGCAGGAGAAGTCCAGAGGGCCAAGAGAATGAATGGGAATAAGTAGCCTGGGGGACAAGGGTGCACAGTGATGAGAGAGAACTGGGAGGTAATAAACTCTAAGGACTCAATGGGGGTGACCTTAGCCAAAAATGCCCAACAATGGGAAGAGGGAACTTGAAGAGTCTACCACCAGTAGATAGACAACGCCTCAAGTGGAAGGACAGGATTACTAACTCATGGTCAAAATTTCTGACCTATAATTGTTCCTGTATAAAAGAACTGCAGGGTCAAAAATGGAGAAGAGACTGAAGGAAAGGCTGTCCACCTCATGGGGAGAGGGGTGACACCAAGACCTGACAGCATTACTGATGCTATGATATGCTTACAGACTGGAACCTGGAAGGTTGTCCTGTGAGAGACCCTACCAGCACCTGACTGAGACAGAAGCAGATCCAACCATTGGACGGAAGTCAGTGCTCCCTATGGTTGGATTATAGGGGAAAAACTGAAAAAGCTGAAGTGGAGAGTAACCCCATAGAAGACCAGTCGTCTTAACTAACTCAGACCCGGGGAAGCTCCTTGAGACTGGGCCACCAACCAGAAGTATACACAGGTCTTTCCGAGAACCCTGGCAAAAATAAAAATAAAATTAAAAAATAAAAAATAAAAATAGCAGAGTTCTGCTTGGTCAGGCCTCACTGAGAGAAGGAGCACTTAATCCAAGAGACTTGAGGCCCCACAGAAGGGGGAGGAAAAGTAGGGGTAAGCACTCTCTCAGAGGCAAGGGGGAAGAAGACTGGATGAGGAACTGTGGGAAATGGACTGAGGGGTAGCACATTTAATAAATAAAAAACATCACACTAGCTCCTTCCTCAGTGCTGCGTTTTTGTTCTGACATCAGTCACCAGCAATGGTCATCTTACTGAGCCCCGACAGCTAACTTCTCCAAGCCACCCTGGTATCACTTAGCTCTGCCAAGCCGCCAGCTTTGATGCTTTTCTCATGAATGCTGGGAGCTGTGATTGCTTTCTACCAGTTAAGCACCCTGTGGTTAGTTCTGCCAAGCCACCAAACACTGCTCCTGCAGTGTCCTTTCTCCTGCCCACCTTAGTTGCTGCAGATGGAAAATACTAGACAGCCTTAATATTTTAAAACTAGCCAGATAACTCAATGGCTGGCAGAAGAGTATCCTACCCCATCCTCCTTGTCCTCAGTTATCTGAGGAAGCTACAACTATTGGTGCCCAGAGGCTTACATGTCTGATGTTTCCTCCAATACACCGTCTGCTCTCACTCCTCCTCTCCTCCTTCTGGGACCCGGAAGTCCCACCTTTCCCCCTTGCCCAATGAGTGGCTTCCGCTGTCTTTATTGACATAATTAAGAACCAATTAGGGAAAGAACATTTCCGTCTACAGAGGGAGGCAGTGACTGGTATATAAATAATAATAATAAAAAAGAACAGCTTAAAAAAAACAAGACAAGAAGTCACTGCAGAAATTCAAGAAAGACTCAGAGACTTCTCTTGACAAAGTTAACAATCAGGAAGTCCATTGAATATGGTGAATTAGAATAATTCATGTCACTAAGACATATATGACATGAAATTTCAGAGCAAACATATTTAAATAGGAACACCATAAACAGCCAGGAAAAAACACAGTGAACTACCAGAGAACAGTAATAGCAATAGCTGACTTTCAGTAGTCAATGTGAGCCAGCCAGCAATGGACCAATGTGATTTGAGGACAAAACACAACTAAATGAAATAGCTATCAAATTTGTCTAAGTAAGCCGGTACTGATGACAAGAGAAGCAGTCTCTGTGAAGAGACTTTTGTTAAATAAGATCTTAGAGAGTGTTACTTGGAAGGCTTTTCATTCGTGAAGGTATATCATACACAAGAGTACCAAATACACACCTCACATTAGTAACTGTAAAAGTGGTGGCATACATGCGCCTATACTTTAACATGAAATAGTCCAATACAGTAAAAAATACTTCAGGTAAGTTAAAGATATGAATGAGAAAGAGATCCAGTCCTCAACAGGATGGTGAAAATATGACTAATTGATTTTATAAGTTTGATAGCTTAGGAGATATACTGAAATTTCATTGAAAGGCCAGTGAAATGGCTCAGAGAGTAAAATTACTTGCTATACTAAACTGACATTCTTAGTTTGATGCATAGAACCCGAAGAGGAAAGAGACTACTAACTTTGAAAGTTCTGCGCATGCACACACACACACACACACACACACACACACACACACACACACACACACACTGCTAGTAAATAGGCTTCCTGTGGGCTGTATTCACCAACATGTGAAATCTAGGACAACCAACCATGGACAGGCAAGTGGGTGCTACCTCTGTTGTATACAGCACAGCCCTCCTGGAATACCTCACTGCAGAGGTAGTTGAGTCAACAGTAAATGCATCAAAACTTTAAGTTAAAGCATATTACTTCTCATCACTTACAACTTACTATTTGAGGATATGAAGAATTGGCCTCTCCCAATAATGATACAGCTATTAGTGGCAGTATTATCCCACATGCCCATCCCAAAATCACTCTTTGGGTAGAAAAGACAAGAGAATACTGTCTAAGGTTGCCTGGGTTCCATATTTTCTCAGGACTCTAAGTGTTAGCAGCTGTCCACTTTTGGTGATTCCAGTGCACTATATCTCTGTGAAAAACACAATTTTCCTTTTTGTAATCTATTGAGTAAGTTGGAGGCTTAATTAGCCTTCTAACCAGCCAAATTTCTGCATTTGTCTTAACCATATTTATGTTTTACTGTGACTTTAAAGAAGCTACTTATTCTGAGGGAATGGGATGGGATTGAGGTGACTATTAAAAAATAACTGAATTTTAGCTATAGTACAGAAATTACAATAACAAACATTTGCGTTTGTAGAGGCATTCTTTCCCCTTTAGTGGATACGTTTGAAACGCTCATTACCCCTACTCTGCACAAAAGGAGAAGTCACTGGGAAATCAGAAGTTTAGTACACATATTCTGAAAGAGGGAGGGAAATAAATGGATCATTAATGCTTCCTAACAAAACACTTAATATAGTGAAAGCTGGTTTGATATTTGTAGATTTTTCCTAAGCAAAGGCCTACAAATAACTATTTCGTGTGCCTTGTCAAAATTGCAGATCTAGGAGTAGTTGAAATGAGATTTTTTTCTGAATTATTTTTCACTTTAGCAATGAAAAAATTCTGGGGAACAACCAAAGACTATTGTGTTCTATACTTTTATATGTCCATTCAGATTCACCCCAACCTCTGTTTCAAACCAGATGAATGTATGGGTTCAATTTGTGTATTAACTCAGCTTTCATTTAAACTATATGTTATTTTTAAAATAAAATTTCAAAGCCAAGCATGGTGGCACATACCTTTAATACCTTTAAAGCACTTGGGAGGCAGAGGCAAAGGCAGGTGGGTTTCTGAGTTCGAGGCCAGCCTGGTTTACAGAGTGAGTTCCAGGACAGCCAGGGCTACACAGAGAAACCCTGTCTTGAAAAACCAAAAATAGATAGATAGATAGATAGATAGATAGATAGATAGATAGATAGATAGATAGATAGATAGATAGATAAAATTTCAGGATATGCACTTTTATTTATTTATTTGGAGGCACGTAGTTTTCATTAACTTTCAAAAGAAGCTGGTGAGATATTTGACTGCCATGTGTAATAGCCTGAGTTAAATGCTAATACCAGAAATATCAAAAGAAATAAGCAGTAGTACCACAAGTTGAAAACATTTAGATTTTCTGCATTACATAAATATATACATTTTGAAATATGTTCATTAATATATATTAAGTAATTAACTGATATGGGAAAATAAGTATTTTTTGATCCAAGACAAGTCCTAAGAGTGAATGTTATTAATTTACATCTGCAATAAAGACAACAAAACACAAAGTATATTTGAACACAGAAAAGTTTTTTGTGAGTCCCTGAGTCAGAAAAAAATTGACAAATTTCAAAAGAAGAGCAAAAGAGTTATAAAATAAGCATTCACAATTTCTTTTGCTGTATATAAAAATATTTATCAGAGAATGCGTAGTGATGACAAGTAATTTAATAAGTTTCAAACTCCAGTGCCATTTCTTTAGACAGCATGTAATTATACCCTTCACATTTTAGACATTAGAGACAAGGTTTACATTGGAAATTAAAAATGGAAGAGAACCTTTTAAAATGGAAAAATGACAAATGCAGAAAGTGGCCTGCTCTTGAAAGTGCACTAGTTTTATCTCTGACTCCAATTTAATACGCTCTTTTCTGTACATGACATTAACTATGTTTACTCTTACATAGGCTAAATACTTCAGCCTTACATGGCTATAGTTGAAATAATTTAGGAAGTAAAATTGAAAACTTTTAATTATGTTTGCCCCCTATTTTTGATGTGTAGAAACACTAGCATATTGGTATAATTGTGGAAAAGAATTTATGAGAGTTTCATTTGTTGAGCTGCAAAATCTATCAGTGAAAGTACCTATATTGTATAATTTCCTGTAGGTATATCTGTATGACCTGTATCCTAGTTAATTATATGCTGAATGGAGAGACGGTTTGAGGACTGACAGGGAATTGAGTGTTATCTTTTAGTGGTAGTTGAATAGGAGCGTGCACAACAATCTGTATCAGTATAATTGGAAGAAATGTGCCTGTCATTGAAAAAGTTGAAAGTAAAGAACAAAATTATTTATTTGGTTTTGATAGTAGTCTCAGCCCAAATATTTTAGAAATGGGGAATTCAACTTCTAAAATAATTTTGACTTTTTAAAAAATATTTTTTATTATGTATTTTCCTCAATTACATTTCCAATGCTATCTCAAAAGTCCCCCATACCCTCCTCCCCCCCCCCCACTTCCCTACCAATACATTCCCTTTTTTTGGCCCTGGCATTCCCCTGTACTGGGGCATATAAAGTTTGCATGTCCAATGGGCCTCTCTTTCCAGTGATGGCCTACTAGGCCATCTTTTGATATATATGCAGCTAGAGTCAAGAGCTCCGGGGTATGGTTAGTTCATAATGTTGTTGCACCTACAGGGTGGCAGATCTCTTTAGCTCCTTGGATACTTTCTCTAGCTCCTCCATTGGGGACCCTGTGATCCATCCAATAGCAGACTGTGAGCATCCACTTATGTGTTTGCTAGGCCCCCGCATAGTCTCACAAGAGACAGCTATATCAGGGTCCTTTCAGCAAACGCTTGCTAGTGTATGCATCGTGTCATCGTTTGGAGGCTAATTATGGGATGGATCCCTGGATATGGCAGTCTCTAGATGGTCCATCCTTTTGTCTCAGCTCCAAACTTTGTCTCTGTAACTCCTTCCATGGGTGATTGTTTCCAAATCTAAGAAGGGGCAAAGTGTCCACACTTTGGTCTTCGTTCTTCTTCAGTTTCATGTGTTTTGCAAATTGTATCTTATATCCTGGTATACTAAGTTTCTGGGCTAATATCCACTTATCAGTGAGTACATATCATTTGAGTTCTTTTGTGATTGTGTTACCTCACTCAGGATGATGCCCTCCAGGTCCAACCATTTGCCTAGGAATTTCATAAATTCATTCTTTTTAATAACTGAGTAGTACTCCATTGTGTAAATGTACCACATTATTTGTATCCATTCCTCTGTTGAGGGGCATCTGGTTTCTTTCCAGCTTCTGGCTATTATAAATAAGGCTGCTATGAACATAGTAGAGCATGTTTCCTTCTTACCAGTTGGGACATCTTCTGGATATATGCCCAGGAGAGGCAGGATCCTCCGGTAGTTCTATGTCCAGTTTTCTGAGGAAGTGCCAGACTGATTTCCAGAGTGGTTGTACAAGCTTGCAATCCCACCAACAATGATTATAATAAAATTAGATAATTTCTCTTTACCTTTCATCCAACTCTTCCTTTCTAACCCCACATCTCTCTTAAAGTCATGGCTTCTTTTTATTTAATGGAACCCTAGGACCAGGCAGAAAAATAAACTTTCCTTTTAAATGGTTTGTCTTGCTAGTTCAAGTGACTTCTCAAACAATATAGATTATCATATCAATGTACTCCTTGGAAATCTCTCAGCTCTAGCTTTCATATTTCCAAAAAATACTATGAAATAAGTTGATAGAGGGAAACACCTGAACAAGCCTACTCAGCTATGACAACTATGAGCTGCGACAATTACCAATATGTCAAGATATCTATAAACACTCAATAAGCAGCACATACATTGGTGATAATAAGCAGCCTTCTCATTGGATGTCAGGCCCACTCTGCATGTATAAAAATCATTCCTGGTACTCATAAAGTATAACAAAATAGAAAAGGTCGAGCTGATTTGTTGTTTTATATAGTGATTTATTTAAAGCATTGCGTGTACTGCCTATTTGCCAAGAATGACCTCACTGGCTACTGGATTGATGTGGAAAAACAGTGGATTGTTGCCGTTAACAATGTGTTGGTTAAGCTTCTGTGAAATCTGGATTGCTTGTTCACCCCACCCTTGTGGGGGTTTTTCTATATAAAATGAGAATAGGATAACATTTGAAATGTCAATAAAGAAAATATCTAACATTAAAAGAAATGAGAATACAAACGGGATCCAGGGCAGAAACCTTTCAGGATCTAGCCTGGGTTTGGTTCACCTGTGACATTTCTTTTCCACTCTCATGTGGATGCTAGAGAGCTCATTTTAGAGATATCCCTGCAACACTGGAAAAGCTAGCCAGCTACCTGAGGACAGTGGGGTCATGGGCCTCATAAAAGAATCTATTTCTGCCACTTAGCATGATTTCTTACTATATTCTTAATAATGTTTATACCCACAGAAATATCACCCTTCATCAAAACATCCTCCTTTGGAACAAATAGAGACCATCACAGAGAACCGCAACTGGACACAATTCAGAGGTCAGTAGATCATGAAGATCACAGCCCCAAAGGATACATCTGTATCATAGCTCCTGCAGGTATGGGTCAGAAAATATCAGGAAAGATGGCACAGAAAGATTATAAGAGCCAGAATACCAGGAAGTCTGCTGTGAAAATCTTTCCTAGAAACATCTGTTTAAAAAATTACTATCCAGGCGTGGTGGTGCATGCCTTTAATCCCAGCACTTGGGAGGCAGAGGCAGAGGTAGTCAAGTTTCTGAGTTCGAGGCCAGCCTGGTCTACAGAGTGAGTTCCAGGACAGCCAGGGCTACACAGGGAAACCCTGCCTTGAAAAAAACAAAACAAACAAAAACAACAACAACCCCCCCAAAAAAACCAAAAAAATTATTCAACAACAACAACAACAAAACCTAGGATAATGTCAATAGTAATGGGCATGTTTTCATAAAAGGCAGGGAATTTTGCAAGGTCCTGCTCCTATACAAAGAAACACAGGCCACAAAGTAATGTTGGAAGGACAGCTAGCTTCTTCCATGATGAATTCCCTTATTGGTTGTCAAATGCATGATGGTCTTTGAAAACTCATACATACCACCAACAAAACAGATTATACACACACACATATATATATACACATACATATATACATGATTATATAACAATAAAAATTAAAGAAAAATAGGCTACTAACGAGAGATGGGAGTAGATGTGTGGAAGATTCTAAGAGTGTAGCTGGATGGGGCTGGAAAGAAGAAAGAGGGGGGAGAAAATAATACAATTCTATTTCAATTAAAAACATATTTTAAAAATGACATCTTCAGGAGAGGGTGGAATTACATACTGATATTTTAAGGAAGATATCCCAACACCAGTGACTGTCTTTTCATAAGCTCATTATATCTTTTATTTAGAATAAACAGCATTTTTGTAGCTCTTAGTGGGATGTGAATGAAAACTAAAACAGCTGAGTGGTAGCAAACACTTGCAGCCAGATTTTATTTACCACATGTTATCTTTAAAAGAAACAAAATACAGAACAATCTTGAATTCTTGAGTGAATGGATAGTTTCAGGTCTAGAATTGAAAATAGGCAAGATGATCCCATTTCCTTTACCCATTTAAGAAACTAAGTTAAATGAGGTTTTATGAAGCTGTTATCCCAGTACTCCAAGCTGGGGAAAGAGCATCAATTTGAGGCCAACCTGGTCTCTATGGAGACAACTAGTAACATGCATACACACAAAAGAGAAACTCCTTTTCCTTCAATGATGTTACTTAATTTCAATGAAGTTCTAGAAGGCAGACAGGATCCTACTCATAAGCAACTTAATTCTGTCAAGGTTAATTTTCTGAAAGAATGCCTCTTTAAAATACAGTCCAGACACATGAATCAGCACAACCCTGAAATTTAGGTCTAATATGGAATGCATAAATCTTCTATGTGCCTCTGGAACTCTAAATTCATAAGAAGACTTTAAATAGTCTACATTTATGACATGTAAGTTCTACAATGTAGTTAAGATGCACTGACTTACTCAGTTTTAAATGAGAACTCATTTTTATAACAGAAACAGATTCATCCCAAGCTCTTTTTATAATTGTATTTTCATTGTTTTCCTTGTTCATTTCAATATGTGTAATGACAACTGTGAAAATATCAGTATCCAGGTCTACCAAGGGTATGGCATGAGCTGGACTATTCTTGTAGGTTTGCATGCATATCTGAACGCTGCCTAACCCTTAATTTATAATAGTAATCTATAGGAAATTTCAGAGTTCATAAATCTAGATCTGTGAGCCAAAAGATGTGTACCACATTCTGAAATGTCAGGAAATTCACAAGTCTACCTTTGAAACAACTAATGTGTAGTTAGACTTCTGTTATATTTACCCACTGAAGCCTTAGGTTGTTGACCTAACATTTCTGCCTTTTAAATACATGAATTCAATATTGTCTATGTAAACTTTATTTTAGAGGAAATTTTTATGGTTTTAACAAGTTGTATTTTCAGTTAGTTCAAATATTTTTAAGTGTTGTTTTGGGTAGGAGCCCTTCTTTTGCTTCCTTCTCACCTCACTTTTCCCCCAATTTCTTTGTACATAATTATTTACTAATCATCTTTTTTGGTAATTTTTCAAAGTCTGGCTGCTTACATATCAGCTATATGTTTTACTGTTGTTGAGATTTATAAAATATTAAAATGAAACAAATAGTAATAACAATGAAAACTTATTTTGTATTCCAATTAAAACTTCCAGGAAAGCGGCTGTATGTGGGACAGATTAGCCTCATCCCTAGAGGGAAGTGGAGGTGGAAGGACACATTGTTATAGGACAATGACTTGTAAAGTCCAAACCTCAGGCAACGCCCAAGCGTACACAATATCAGATTCCAGGACATTGTTTCTGTTGTATTTTACATACTACATGCATTTTGTGAATGTTTTGTCTTACAATCTTATGTATGAATGCAACAAAACCATAAAGGAATTGGCATTTAAGTAACATGGCGTACATATCTCTGTAAGTCCAGAGGGGAAAAAAATATTTGGGCACAAGGCAACAAAATATAGCAAGATTCAGAGCCAGAGGAGAGTGGTTATCCAGCTTAACTCTTACAGAAAGAGAGTTGATGTTGATTATTGGGGGGTTGATTTGTTTGGGAGGGACCAGATAGGACAAGGTGGGGGCAATCAAGTATTCTAAGACATGTATCTCAGGAGTGTGTGCTGCAGTACCAGGTGAGTGTGAAGTGGAGTTTTAGCATGGCTGTTTTCTCTTCAAAGCCCCCAACAGGTTGCTAATACGACTTTCTTGTTTTGAACTCTGCAAAACTCTCTGCACAGAATTAATCCACTAACACAGTTGTTTGGCTGTTCAGTTTTTCAAAAATCCGTTGTTTATTTTCTAAATCTCTGAGCATTTTATCTGTTTTTCTATTAATGATTTCTCAGTTCACTCTCCTGTAACAGATACTATGCTTTTCATGACTCTTGTTCTGCAAAGCTACAGAAATCGGTCTCATGGTCTGGTCTATCTTGGGGAACACTTGGTAGAGCTTGAGAAGAATTGTGATTTTCTGTTGTTAATGAAATGTTCTATAGGTACCACATAGATCAAGCTTACTGCTAGACATGTCTGTTTTTATTTTTGTTTACCGATTTACCTATGAATCTTTCATGTCCTTTGTTGATTTCTGTCAGCTTTCACTCCTATCCTGTCTGTGATGTTTTGTTGTTAGAGTCACACTCATCTGTTGTTACATTTTTTTTCTTTTTTTGAGAACTGGCCTCTTTAACATCATGAAATTCTTCGATCTGATCCTCTTTATCTCCCCTACTTCAGTTTGTTTGCTGACTCCACTTCAGTAAAACTGCTCCGTCTTCCTTGGTACTGTGTTAGTGTATCTGTCTCTTTACTTTGACCTACCTGAATGGTTATAATTGCACTGCTCCTTCCAGACAGTATATCATCAACTCTAGTTTTAAGTTTTATTTTTAAGGCATCTGACGATTTCCTTGTTGCCCTCTCTGCTGTCAGGACAATTATCCTTCAGGTGATTATTATTTCTGTTGGATCTTTGTTTTCTTTATAGCCAGTTTCTGTTTACTGCATTTTCTCCTTTGTTTTCTCTTTATATCTTTTTCTGCTTTGATAATTGAACAACTTTTCACAGAATTTGATTTGGGGACTCATGTTTGCCCTAGATTTTTCAAAGTGCACATTTCACTAACTAATCTAACTCCATCATGAAATAGCACTATGCCAATTCAAATGTAGTACAGCTCCTCATTACAGAACATTCCAGATTCCTCTTTTACATAATACATTGTTTGGTAGTCAACTCATGCTGCTAAAGTAAACATCCTTGGATTTGGTAGTTTAGAAGACAGGACAGTATTTATCTAAGATGCAGAGATGGTAAAAACCAAGATTAAAATGTTATTTGGATTGTTTTCTGGTGATATTCTTTTCTTCAACACTACCAAGTATGATAGAGCAATGTAGTTTCTGCACAATATGGCTTAATGCTAAAAAATTTCATGTTTATCTGTTTTCTTTAAATCTTTCCAAAGTATAATAAATATGTGTGTAACAATCAAATCTTGCAGGGCTGTTATGGTACATGTCTTTAATCCCAGCACTTAGGAGGCAAAGGTAGGCCAATCTCTGAGTTCAAGACCTGCCTGGTCTACAAAGTTCCAGAACAGCCAAGGTTACACAGAGAAACTCTGCCTCAGAGCAGAAAATAATCTTGTTTAGTGCATTAAACACGTTTGTATGTGTTACAATGAGTGACTTCCATTGGAAATATAAAGTTACAAAAATCTAACAAGACTTGAGTATTGCTGACTCTGCTGGAGTTCTGTTACCTTTTTCTCAGTGTTGATCAAGTCTGGATTGAAATACTGGCAAACTAAGGTGCCAGGGTCATTTGAAATAGCCTATGCTGCTACTAAGAGACAGTCTGGATGGCTGAGCAATGATAACCTGTAGTCATTGTCCACAGAGGAGCCAGCTCACTTTCCCCCATTTTAAAGGTCTTGCTCATATTAAATTTATGAATTTCCTGTTAAAAAGAAACATAAATCATTGTGGAACAACTCAGGAGACTGCCACAAATTCTATTCATGACATTTCTGCATGAGTTGGAGAGCTATTGGAATGAATTAGAGGCGCTGATTTCCAAGATTTTACACCTGAATGGGAACTAAAAGCAATCCTTGAAAGAGAAGCCCCTGGAGACCTATGACAACATCACAAGATGCTGACATCTTAATATTACAAAAACATATTTCAACTATATTAATTATTTACAAGCTTATTTATATAAACAGTATAAACAGCCAGATGCACATGCACACATCTCTTCTTGAAGATGTGTATGATAATTAAATTTTAAACTGGTCACTATCATGCTCATACTTATTACACTTTCCATTTCATTTTTGATGACTCCAGTAAAGAGATTTGGTAAATAAAATACATTTTTCAGAGTGATCCTATATTAAGATCTAATTTACTCCAGGCAGTGTGCTAGGTAGTGCTTATGACATATGTTCTGAATATCTTACATTTCCAAATGGCTAGTTTTCTTTAGCCTGAATTGCCAATATATTCACATAATTATATCAAATGTAAGAGAAGCATTCCTCTTGAAAACCAAAATCCTATTAAATAAATAGAAAATAATAATAATTCAATGCCAAGTCAACCAGTGATTAAACCTTAGCTCTGTATCACTTTGTCTGAAATTTTACAATTTTTGGACTGTCTCAAATCCCATTGAATTTTTATCAGCAAGCACATGTTCCTTATTTTATGACTTGGGATGTAGATACACTTAGGAAAATCTTGTTCTTACAGATAAAAAATAAAATCACTGATGGGTAAAGTGATGGGTAAACACTCTGTTTTATGGCTGTAATAACTAAGAAATTATGACTAAGTTCATACATGCATATGGACACTTTTAACCTAAAAATTCAGGATGAACAAGCTGTTCATTGCAGAGACCAGCACTTCAGCTTGGCAAGGAGAAGCTCCCCAAAGAAACATGGAGCATCTTGTTTGCCCAGTTCTAGAATCATGTCTGACTGGTATTATTTCTCAAAGTTGCATCTTAATTTGTTTCCTGAGCATCACTGAGAATGTTTCCATGCATTTCAGCTCTATGTGTGAAGTTCCAGAAGTGAATCTTCCAAGAATGTAAACATTGGAGAAGACTGTTGCAAGTGGCAGTAAAATGAAAATGTCTGCCAGAAGTAAAAATTAGTGAGGAAAATAATCTTCAATGAATTTATACTCTGATTGTACACAAAGACGTTTGAAAACAGAGATGTGGCTTGTTTATGGCTATTCTATATTCAGTAGAAATTAACATTACAATCACTTTAATTCAAAACAATGTTTATTATTGCTTAAATAAAGTTACATATAACAGAGTAGAACAAAATATTATTACTGTCTGAATTTATTACAATCCCTGGTTTAAAAAGGCTTCAAATAAATACTGACTTCAAATGTATATTATTGTAAAAAGGAGCAATTTGGAGGCTATTGGACAGTAGAAAAACATAAAATATTCTTTTTGTCATAGTGTAGAAGTAAATATTGCCAAAGTACAAGATATATCTGATTAGATATAACTTCATGATGGCCATCATTTTGTTTAATGAGTTTACACTAATTTTTCTAAAAGCTACACCAAAACATTTTTCTTGAGTCGATGGCACATGGTCACATAAATTTGAAAAGGATTCTTTCATGTGGGCAGTTAATGACAGCATGGCATTAGAATGGCAGATCATGGTTCTAGAAACGTTTGTATCATGGTGGCACTAAAGAGTCAATTTACTAGGCAGTTAAAACATATTTTGGGCAACAAAAACCTTTAAAACACTGGAATCATCTAACATGTAGTTTAGACAAATAATATTGTATGAGAATTGATTCAGAATTAAGGTGAGAATAATGAAACTTCAAATGCTAATTTTACATTTGGACAGTAGGATTATGATACCTGAGACGAAATTAGTAGGAAACAACAAGATTTTAAAGAAGAATTTCGAAGTTAAATTTTCATATTCTAATATTCATATTTGCCTACTGTTGTTTTGTAGATGTGAAAAAATGGCTTATTTTTTTACAATAACTTAAATCTCAGAGAGTCTCTGGTTTGAAAGCTATGGGTTTCCTAAGAGGACTTCTAAACAGAGTAATTTTGCTTGTAACTATGGTTTTCTGTGATGTATATTTCTCTTTTTCCCACTGTAAGTGTGCCAGGTAGTATCTCATGAAAGACAAGAGCACATGATAGATAGGTATGAGACCCCGAAGACCTGAAGGCAGCCACTTCTAATTTGCCATTCTTCAGTTTTACATTTTGGAACATTTCATTCAACCATAATGGGGTTTAGTGTGTTCCCATGTTGAGAATTACACTCATTCCAAGCTTTTCTAAAGGGGGAAGACTCAGTAATGTGGTAACTAGTAAAGATTTTAAAAAATGTGTATAAGACTCAAATCACTAACTCCTACCTATAAGGCACAACTACCAAAGAATTTAGACAGCTGAGTTTTGATATAATACAAGTCACACACTACCCACTTATAACTGAAGAAACAGAGAAAGATCCTATTTGTCCTCATGGGAAAGAATGGGAACACAATACAATACACTGATCCTTTGACTTTAGCTGGATTTAATTGGTTTTTACCTGAGAAACTCTAGATACTCACAGTATATAATTTGTGCATTGATAAGGCAATGAAGGCTTGTGAGTCTCTCCTGAGATGAAGCCTTCTGAAAATAAGAGAGCTGATACAGACATTTGTAGCTTTTGAAAAGGCTTTGAACATATTCTCATTGTACCTATGCTACAAATGCTGGGTCTGGTGTATAGGTCTCATTTGAAACAATGGAGAGTTTATATAATGAAAAGATAGCCATTAAGACTGTGTATTGCCTGGAATGTCATTCACAAAAACATTAGCTAAAGCTTGGGAAACTTCACAGAAGAGGAAGAGGAAAGATTGTAGGAGCCAGAGGGGTAGAGGACACCTGGAGAACATGGTCCATAGAACAACTAAGCAGGGCTCATAGGGGCTTACAGAGACTGAGGTGACAGCCATGCAGCCTGCATTGATCTGTGCTAGGTCCTCTGCATATGTCCTGTGAGTCTTTAGTTTGAGTTTTTGTTGGGCTTCTAACAATAGGAGTTGAGATATCTCTGACTCTTTTCCTTACTGCTGGGTTGCCTCATGCCTGCTTGATGTGAAAGCATATGCCTGGTCTTATTGCTTTTTGTTATACCTAGTTCAGTTGATACCAACGGGAGACCTGCTTTTCTCTGAAGGAAAATTCAGGGGCAGTAGATCTGAGGAGATGGTGTGTCAGACGGGACTGGAAGGAGGGAAGGGAGGGGAGGCTTCTGTTGGGATATATTATATAAGAGAATAAAAATAAGATAAGATAAAATAAAATAATAAAATACTGTGCACCCATTTTCACATACCGTTCAAAAGTCTGGGCTGTAAACTTACCTCCAATATGATAGGCACACTGCCTACTATATTCATATAGTTTAGGGCTTATTTCCAGAGAGTACTTGATAATCTTTGTTTTCCTGTATTTCATGTTCTAGGAATCATTGCAGCTTAGAGCAGACTGATGTTCTGTCATGCATCTTGTTATATCTAAGTAACAGGTGTAGGCTTTGGTATCAGGCAAACCATGTATAAATCCCTCATTTTCCATTAGGTAACATATCTTTGTATTGACTAAGCTATTTAAATTTACAAAACCTCTATTTGAATAGCTTTAAAAGAGAGAAGAGTAAAAATAACAATGATAATACCCCGTGGATTTATCAGAAGAGAAGAAATATAATTCATGTAAATAATTGGAATAAAGCCTAGGAAATAGGTAGTTATTGAATATGAATTATATTGTGATGATCATTGTATAAAAGTGATGTCTATTCTGAAAGGGAAGAAGTATCCACAGATCTTAAAATTCAGCATAGTTATCATTCACATTTCTTTTTGTGATTTAGTCTTCTGTTTTTATGTGGTAAACTACTTAAAATATCTTCAGACAACATTTTAAAATTCTTATCCCTGCCATTATAATGGCTGAGTGAATTCACCAGCTGGTTTTGTAGTGGGGTCTCTACTGTGGTTGCAGCCAGGAATTGGCTATGGCTGAGTTCACAACAGATCTGACTACATTGATTTTCACAATGGCTCACACAAATGGCTGACATTGAAGCTGGCTATTTGCTGAGAAGTAGACTACCTGTAGCCTATGCATGGCTTCCTTATATAGTTAGTTCTTCTTGGTACTGCAGCTGATTTTCAAAATCAAAATTTGAGGTGTATGTTACAGAAAGAAAGATGTAGAAGCTTCTAGTTAAGTTGGGGGAGTTATGCTCTAAATGGACATAACATTCTTTTAAATAAAATTCTGTAATTATTCAAGGAAGTCTTACCAATATTTAATGCTATTGAGCAATGATTCATGTCTTTCATAAAATACCATTGCAGAAGAGCCTGTGGTGTGAGGACAGTTGTTTAATGGGTTTGTTATTTCTTTTGTTTTTGTTGTTGTTCTGGAAATTTTTTAATGTAATAAATTCTAGTCTTTTTTTTTTAAAGCCAAGCAACTCATTTATCTCCCCTGCCATAAGCAAACTATATTGAGCTCCCACCTAAGCCTTACCAAAGACTCATCATTATGTCACTAAATCCATAGGGTCAGCTCCCACCAAGCTAGGTCCATGTGCAGATACTTCAAGTACCACTCTGAGAAGTTGCTCTCCTTGATCAAATACTAATATAAAATTGTATACTATTCAACTTGTTTAGACTTGTCATAAGACATCTGCATATATGGTATATCCACAGATAATAAAATGGATTAAGAAACTTATGTAAGCCAGCAAGGCATAGTAGTTTTGGAGTTCAATATGCCATGTGTCATATTTATTTCACTGAATCCACTGTCTGCCTCCTAGCAGTGGTATTTATGAGTCTTGGCACCATCCTTTGGGCTAATCTGCATTTTTCCATAAGAGGTGGCCTATATGTGGACATGTGAGGTTCTAAAGACCTCATTCCATTTGAGTTACTTCTTCCCTTTCCAGTCCAAGTTTTTATCATTGTTTTTATCATTCAAGGAATTCCTTATTTGTCAAGCATGATTTTATTGAACAGGACACATAACTATATTTTGTTTTATGCTAGTATCTTATACTTCTTGATCTGACTATGAAGCTATAGGGAAAATATTCATAAGATTCTTGAAAACATGTATGTTTAGTTCAACTAGGCTGGGAAATATTTCATTAGATTTTTGAAGTCTTAACAAAGAGTCTAAAATCCATGCTTTGATGTTAATTTCACTCAGAGGTTACATCTTGGTGTCAGGCCAAGATCAGTTCTTTTCACAGTTTCACAGCTTTTTTTCTAATTGTAAGATTAGAGATCAAAAACTTCTAATTATTGTTTATCAATATTTTGCTCAAAATCAAAATGGTTCCTCTCTCTTTCTCTCTCTGTATGTGTGTGTGCATGAATGAGTGAGAGAGAGAGAGAGAGAGAGAGAGAGAGAGAGAGAGACAGAGACAGAGAGAGAGACAGAGACAGACAGAGACAGAGACAGAGACAGAGAGAGCAATTACATGAAAATATATTTCAGTAGAGACATCAATATAGTAAGAGGATTTTATTTTGTGCATTTTATCGCAAACACAAATTTCACTAATCTTTCTACTACTAAATATCATTCATCATTTTTCACTGACATGAAGTAACAACTGCCTCTATTTCATTTGATGTCCACAAACAGTTACACTGTTCCCATCAACAATCAAGTCCCCATTCACTTTCACCTCTAGTGCTGGATTTTTAACTTTTTATCATAGCACTATACCACTTCTTAAGACCAAAAATATTTGGATTATATATTACTAAACAACAAACAACCATTGGAAGTACTTTAGAACAGTTTATTATATTTCCTCATAATCCTCTCCTTTGACTAGTATCAACTGTTTCATTCTATTTCAAGATCTTACACATAGATTCAACCAATAAAACTCATCTGATGTCTTCATTAGGGTGCATATCCAGGACAGTCCACTAAAATAATTGACATTTGATATTCCTGAAAGGTAAGTGAGTCTTGTTGACTGAAAAATAGTCTTTCCATGTAACCTTATTCTTCTAGAGCATGACAATTGTGTTCTGAGGGAATATAAGAAAGGATAGGAAGCAAGGGATGCCAGGAATGATAAAGTGGAGAGTTTCAATTTTCCTTTATTATTTAAATTAATTATAGGACCTATTCATATACAAGTGATGGAAAAATAACTTTACAGTTTGTCTTGAAAGTGACACTATGACTTTGGGAAAGACAACCAAGACTGAGAGTTTTTTTTTGCAATTGTCTTTGGAGAATAAAATGCTGTCTTCAGATATGGTGAGTGTGTCCATCTGCAAGCTTCTTGCTGTCATTATTCCCTTGTATTCTTCTTTTCTTAGTCTCCTTTGTTATATCCTTCTTTCTCATTTTGTTGTCCCAAAGATGTTTTGTAAAAAGCTAGCACTATAGCCAAATAGTAGGATGGGAGGCTCTAGTCACTGAAGATGCACAGGGCTTCCTCTTGTCTCCCCTGATACTTTTTCTTGTGTTAGCATATGTCATCTCCATAGAGTTGTAAATTTTAACGTTTGTATGGCTTAGGAGAAATAGATCATTATATTTGCTTAGGCTTAGAGTACTAGACTAGAGCAAATGAGGCAAAGGACTATTCCATATGTTCCATGTCAGAACACTCACATCATTAGTGCACCACATAATGGTGTGAGACCGAAAGTCAAGTTATAATTAATGTACTCCTTTGGTTCCTTTACTCCCTGGTGTGTTTTCCTCTGCATGATTCCTCTTGGGAAATATTGTGACAGCTAAGTCAGGACCCAGGTTAATGTAGATTTCTGGTAAAGGCAGGTGAGATCTTATGAATATCATATGAATAATTCACATCACTTGAAAAAAAATTAGTGTGAAGCAGAACAAAATGAGAACCTTCTGTGCTCTGGACAAAATCCTTGCCCTTTCTGACGGTCTCCCAACAAGAAGCTTGAAAACTATAAATACTCAACTCCCGTCTTTAAAGAAATTGAAAAAAGGATAGTTGATATTATTCTATAGATTAAAATCCACTCACAGAAAATGCAAAAGGGAAGGGAATTATGATTTTTAAGTGCGATGTTAGAAGTAAGTAGAAAATAGAGCATTAGGATAATAAGTTTTCAGGTGTGGTTCTGTTGCAGGGTATTTGCCAGGAAAATTAATTCCTTTAAATTAGAGACAAAATTAAGATGGCTCAGCAGTTAAGGACACTAACTGGTCTTCCAGACGACCTGGGTTTAAATTCCAGCACCCACACGGCAGCTCATAAATGACTGTAACTACCATATCTGACACTTTCACCTAGACATGCAGGTACACAAAACACCAATAGAATAAAGGTAAATAAAATTTAAAGATATTTAAAAACAGAAATCGATGATGATGAAGGGACATGGCAAATACATATAATCCTGTGCAAGGGCCAGCATTTGATCCATAGCCAAATAGAAGATGAAACAAAAGGGAAGGAAAGGACTTGGAGAGATCATAGAAACCAAATGTAACTAGCAAAGGCTTCACATATACAAACTAATCTCATTTCTTTAATGTCTTTACATAATTAGTGAGCGCCTAGCATGTCAGGGACCATAGAGATTCATGGGAACCTAACATCACATAGTAAATTTTGTCCTTTTCTGGAATAAATGAGAGTTTAGTGAATGTGTCAGCAAATAAGGCAGCTGCAGTATAATATTATCATTTTTCTGATCAAGAAAGTCAGATTGCTAAGAGGGTGGTCAATAATTTTATCCATAGTAAAGTCAGAAGTGTTATGTGAATAACAGACTTAAAGTAGAAGTCATATGGAGTTACAGCTGGAGTAAATACCATCTCCTTTATCCAGTTAGAACCATGTAAGACCCAGCAGGGCACTTTCAAAGCAATGAGAGGATTCTGGTTGTATGTGTTGGCTCATGCCCGAAGCCCTAAAACTTAGAAGGCAGGGGAGGGAGGATTCATACTTCAAGGCCATAGCATGTTTGGGACCAACCTGGGCTACATGAAAGCTGTCTAAATAAAAAAAAAGCCAAACAAACAAAACCTCCAAAATAGCAGCAAAGGGATGAAAAACTCATCTATGATACATTGGTTAAATTTAGTGATAGAAAAAATTGCAAGCTGAGTCCAGCCTCAAAGAATGAAAAAAATGGCAAGGCCCAGTGTGTGTTTGTCATTTTGTTTACAGATACTTCACAAGGCTTGCCCACAAGTGTACCAGTACCTTTTATTTGCCTGTTGTATTTGTTGTCTCTGAGGCTCACTGCCTCAGTCTGCTAACCTAGGCCTAGTACAACTATCCAGGTTACTTCCTCTTCTTCTCTGCACTGCTCCCTCAAGTAGCTTCCTATCCTCTCTCATGAGAGTTAAGCATATACTATTCTGTTAAATCTTTCTCTGATTTCTTACTTTGTCTTCCATTCAATTAGACATCACTTTTGAATATGGGTGCTTGCTTCTACAAACTAACTTTACCTATATTGTTTGGGTTAATGGTGTGTATTACAGGTGTGTCTGTATACAGCTAGAGGATTAAAGGTAAGTAAGTAAGGGTGAGCTACATCACAAGAAACATTTATTTTTCAGTAAATAACACAATCTTGAGGTTCAGAGTGTGGTTAAATATCCTGTAACACATAAGATTTTGAGAGCTTGATATATATATATATATGAATCTTTATAAAGATCTACTTGTTTTGTAGTGGGTGTAGATGTGTGTTTTCTCTCTTTTACTTCACAATTTCAGTGTTATGACTATTATAAAGACAGGCAATACTTACTTTAAAACTACCATTATAATATTTTAGGTTTGATCAGTTAGTATGTGTGAAACACAGATAGTCTATTAATATCCACAGGTATAAAACTCAGTCAATTGAGTTTTCTGTGGTCTTAGTTTGTTTTTTTTTTTTTTTTTTAGGAAGATGTGTTTTTTAAGCAAGATAGTCAAAATTAAGTATGATAAATAAGAGTACTATATGAATATGTTAAAACACAAGAAGTGTTGTAGGAAAATATTAATGAAAGAATGAGACACTGAGTGGGGGATAAAGGGAGGCAATTTGTAATGACAGTATCTGTGTTCAGTTTCCTCTTTGAGATTGTAGCATTTGAGCAAATCCCTGAAGGCTTGAGGCTAGTGGTTTTCTGAAACATGACCGAGCAAGGTCACTGCTACCCTTGTAGGAAGTTGTGACCCATGTACAAGGAATGAGTGACAGACAAACCTTGAAGGCAGAATAAAAGTGAACAAAGGTTTTCAACAAAGCTGGAGTGGGCAGGTTTTGTGAACAAGCAAAAGAGCATTATGACACATATAGGCAATTTTTTTCATTCATAAAGAACTGGAGGGGGTAGAGAGAAGGTTCAGTGGTTAAGAGCACTGACTGCTCTTCCAGAGGTCCTGAGTTCAATTTCCAGCAACCACATTGTGGATCACAAACATCTGTAATGGGATCTGATACACTTTTCTGATGTATCTGAAGCTAGAAACAGTGACCTACATACATAAAATGAATAAATAAATATTGAAGAAGAAGAATGAGGAGGAGGAAGGAGTAGGGGAGAGTAGAAGGAGGAGGAGGAGAAGGCAAAGAAGGAGAAGAAGAAGAAGAAGAAGAAGAAGAAGAAGAAGAAGAAGAAGAAGAAGGAGAAGGAGAAGGAGAAGGAGAAGGAGAAGGAGAAGGAGAAGGAGAAGGAGAAGGAGAAGGAGAAGGAGAAGGAGAAGGAGAAGGAGAAGGAGAAGGAGAAGGAGAAGGAGAAGGAGAAGGAGGAGAAGGAGAAGGAGAAGGAGAAGGAGAAGGAGAAGGAGAAGGAGAAGGAGAAGGAGAAGGAGAAGGAGAAGGAGAAGGAGAAGGAGAAGGAGAAGGAAAAGAAGAAGAAGAGGGAGAAGGAGAAGAAGAAGAAGAGGGAGAAGGAGAAGAAGAAGAAGAGGGAGAAGGAGAAGAAGAAGAAGAAGAAGAAGAAGAAGAAGAAGAAGAAGAAGAAGAAGAAGAAGAAGAAGGAGAAGGAGAAGGAGAAGGAGAAGGAGAAGGAGAAGGAGAAGGAGAAGGAGAAGGAGAAGGAGAAGGAGAAGGAGAAGGAGAAGGAGAAGGAGAAGGAGAAGGAGAGGGAGTGGGAGAGGGAGAAGGAGAAGGAGAAGGAGAGGGAGTGGGAGAGGGAGAGGGAGAGGGAGAGGGAGAGGGAGAGGGAGAGGGAGAGGGAGAGGGAGAGGGAGAGGGAGAGGGAGAGGGAGAGGGAGAGGGAGAGGGAGAGGGAGAGGGAGAGGGAGAGGGAGAGGGAGAGGGAGAAGGAGAACGAGAGGGAGAGGGAGAGGGAGGAGGAGGAGAAGGAGAAGGAGAAGGAGAAGAGAAGTGAGAAGAAGAAGTGGAGCTTTTAATCCATCCATTGGCTACACTTGGAAATAATCAGTAAATGTGAGGAAGAAAGCATACTAGGGTAGGCAAATTTTGAGATGTGATATGGGCAGATGGTCCAGTAATAATGATGGCAAGTCAAGAGAGCTTCTAGTCCTGAAGAAAAGTCATGCAAGAGTACCGAGAAACACACTCACAAGAAGAGGCATCTCCCAGCAGCTGCTTTCTCAGAGGAACTGAGAATGATGAGGTATGTGAAAAAACACATTTTCCTCTTCCTTTCCTAGATTTCCCCAGACTGGCCAACAAATAGATTTTTCAAAGACCATCCTCATCCTCCTTCTCTTCATCATCATCCTCCTTTTCCTTCTCCTCTTCTTCATCTTCCTCCTCCTTTTCCTCCTCCTTTTCCTCCTCTTCTTAATTGATATGTAATTAGTAATTAATGTATTTATTAATTGATGTGTGTGTGTGTGTGTGTGTGTGTGTGTGTGTACATGTGCACATCTGCACATCTCAGGAAAATTTTCTAGTGTTGGATCTTTCCTGCTACTACATGGATTCTAGGGATTGAAATCAGGTACCTTTATTCAGAAAAGTACATAATCAGCCCTTTTTTTTTCTAACATATATATCGTCTTAAGGTTGATTATTAAAGTTATGAAAAAGTGGCCAGTTCATTTATCAACTCTCACTAGAGGAACTTCTTGCATTAGATGGATATTAATACAGGCCCATAACTAGATATTATAGAGAGAGTATGAAAGACTTTGGAGTGCTCAGCTCTTTGAATAGGCTCTCTCTCTCTCTCTCTCTCTCTCTCTCTCTCTCTCTCTCACACACACACACACACACACACACACACACACACACACACACACACAGAGTAAAGACTAGTGATCTAGCTGGGAGTGGTGGAGCACACCTTTAATCCCAGCACTCAGGAGGCAGAGGCAGGGGGATTTTTGAGTTCGAGGCCAGCCTGGTCTACAAAGTGATTTCTAGGACAGCCAGGGCTATACAGAGAAACCCTGTCTCCAAAAACCAAAAACCAAAAACCAAAAACCAAAAACCAAAAACCAAAAACCAAAAACCAAAAACCAAAAACCAAAAACCAAAAACCAAAAACCAAAAACCAAAAACCAAAAACCAAAAACCAAAAACCAAAAACCAAAAACCAAAAACCAAAAACCAAAAACCAAAAACCAAAAACCAAAAACCAAAAAAAACAAAAAAAAAAAAAAAACCAAAAACCAAAAAAAAAAAAAAAACCAAAACCAAACCAAACCAAAACAAAACAACAAACAAACAAATAAACAAAAAAGACTAGTGATCTTTGTAGAGAAGAAAGCAGAAAGACTGTAACATCAAGAGGTAATGGATGCTTTGCTACCAACAGCATTTTTCAGATATAGTGAGATGCAACATGATCTCACAGACTGTGCCCCACCACACACAAAACATGCCTTGGTTCCAGCCAGAAAAAAAAAAAAAAGAAGGAGCCAGCATGGAAGTGGACACAAAGTTCCATTGCCATCCAAGAAGCCACTTGCAATTGATAGCTGCTGAGAGAGGCAAAATCATTTTACTTCAATGACAGTGGGTACCTCAACCACATTATAGGACAGGCCTCATACTTAGTTGTCTTCCAACAAAAACAGTACTCAGTGTGTTTGCTTTGTTTGTTTGTGGGTGATTTGTTTTCATTTCATATTCTTTAAGAGAAAATATGGCACAGAGGTGAGTAGGTGAAGGGGTAGGATCTAGGCAAAGTTTGATAGAGGAAAGAATGTAATCACAATGCATTGTATGAAATTCTCAAAAAAAATTAAAAGAAAATGTTCTCCCATGAAAATGCAAGCTACAATTGAAGATACTAATGATGACAGGGACATTATATATTCTAATAAGTGACTCAATGCTGTTAACCCAGATATGTTTATAGCCAGTTATATCATGTTAAGAAGAGTAGAAAAAGAACAAGAATAAAAAAAAAAAACAAATCTGGATTAGAGGTCTAGACTGAAAGTCTTCGGCAATATCTATCAAATCACTGCCAAAGTTAGCTTATATTTTGTAGTGAGAAACCCAAGACAATTATCAACACTATCATTTAGTGTGAAGTCATGATATTCTCATTTAAACTGTTTCCTGAAATGTAAATAAACTTACTTATTTCATTGTTTTCTCCGCAACTTGATTAATTAAAATCTGTAATGTATTCATTTGTTAAAGGACTGGAAACAGGAGTTGTTTTCTTTGAAACACTTAATTATGTTTATGACTATTTAATCCATAAAAATTAGCACAAATTGGTTAGCATGGTTGCATGTATTTTCTAGTTCCTCATTCCATTCTCAGATATTCTATGGATTCTCCAGGGAGACAGAATAAGATCTGTCCAAATATTCTTTGGATTTGTCTCCTTGAGTTTTCCTCATCTTTGTTTCATGTGGTTCAGAGCTTGTTTATTGGGTGATGCATATTTATGATTGCTATATCTTTCTGATGAACTGGGCCCTTACCAATTTGGAAACATTCCTCCTTATTTTTGGCAACATTTTTTTTCTGGACGTCTAGCTTGACTTATATTAATTTAGCTGTTCCAGCCTTACTATGCTTTTCTTTGCTATATATATGTTACTTTCTTTTGCAGATGATATGCATCTTTATATTTAGTCTTTCAATTATAGATAAAGTATTGTGATATATGTAGCTAGTTTCTGCTGTTTTGAAATATCAAAGCCTTTAATTTGGAGAGTCTGGTGAAGTTTTAACAGCAGTTTTTAGTTTTGCACCCATCAGTTTGCTAATTTCTGTTTACCACATAATTTGCTGTTTTTCTTGTGCATGGTCTTTTTTTTCTAACATAGTTAGGTAGATAGTTTCTTCAATATTTTTCTTAAACTTTCTATAGCCTTCTAAACAGCATTTATTGGCGTTAATTTTTTAGCAGATGCTTCAGGGAAGATTAGAGTATGTCTTGAGCTTACGCCATATTTTTACTAGCAAATTATTAATCTTTATCTGATAATTCTAATATCTGGGTTATTCTAAGATTTGTTTCTTTTAATTAAATTATTTGGTACTATCATGTAATTTCTTTTTTTCTATTTTCAAGAAAATAGCAGTTAACAAATATTGAATAAGAAAATGAATATAAAATGTGAAAACTACATATACTTTCTGAAAAATTAATCATTGCTTGCCTTAAAACAACTTTTATTCTTAAAATTTAAAATACTATAACTGCTTTAGGATATAAGTTCTTCTTTCTTTTTAATTCTAGGACAATTGATGAACTCAAGAATATCAATTTTCATGTCTGAAACAGTTACATAAGGAGAAAGATGTTGCTCTTGTACTGGAAAATCTAACCATGCTTCATCATCATAGAAATAGCCACTGAATGACATGACACAACCAGCAGTGAAGAGTGCAGTCCCATTGTTCTGGAATATTTTGTGGGTGCTTTGTTGGTATTATCATTTGTAACCTGTTCTTCTCATTACCCTGTTGAGAAGAAAACAATATAAATATTTAAAAACTAAAGTCATACCATAAAATTAACAAGTTTCCATTGCTAGTAGAACCTGTGATAAATTTCTTTCATAATAGTCTAGAATATTGTCTAGATAAATGAACTAAAATATATTCACCTAAAATTAAACATGAGTAGTTCCATAAATTAAACTGACACACTATTGAATGATATCTATCCAAATGCAGCTCTATTACCTCTGTCTGAAAGGTAGATTCCAGATGAAATACATGTTAATAGAACATTTATAGAGGAATGTACCTGTTTATATTTGTCAGTCTTTACTTTTTAAATAGCTTTTGCTAATTTAACTGAAAATGTAAAATACAGGAAAATCTATCTTTACTCACTAATAATAATTAATAGCCATCTAATGGAAGAAGTTTCTCTAGTGAGAGTTGATAAATGAACTGACCACCTTTTCATAACTTTAATAATCAACCTTAAGATGATATATATATATATATATATATATATATATATATATATATATATATTAGAAATAAAGGATTGGATGGATTAAAAGGTCCACCTCTCCTCCTCCTCCTCCTCCTCCTTCTTTAATGTTTATTTATTCATTTTATGCATGTAGGTACACTGTTTCTAGCTTCAGACACATTAGAAAAGGACATCAGATCCCATTACAGATGCCTGGCTATAGAGATCATGAAGCTGAAGCCTATGTGATGGTGGAATGAACAGTACCAGCACTCAGAGTTAGAGCAGTAGAAGGGAAATACTGTCAAATATGGAGCAGTGTAGATGAATTCAAGAAGAGATTATAATTTATCATTGTAAAAGCTTTGATGATGTGATTATAAGGTCTCTTGGGAGATATTAAAATAAGCCAAACAAAATTGTTAACAAATCAATCACAGCTGAGACTTACTGTCCAATATTGTAACATGTTTAATTCAAACATACAAAATAAACATTTAATCATTGGCACTTGAAATGTCAAGTTAAATAACAAGTAGAATATTTAAATTATGGGTGTATGTGAAGAAAGTAATAAGATAATGTCCAAGGCAAAAATGCTTATTACATTCTTGAATTAACCTTTCTTTTGTAGTATAGACTATATCTGCCTTCCGTCATCCAGGAAGGTTAAAATAATAAATATTGGTTGTTAAAATATTTCTGTAAGCATATGATACACCTGATTATATAGCTGCTGCAAAAAGTAGAGTAGATAGTTCCTAATTCTATCAATTCGATTGGTGGGACATTTTTCAAGACAGGCTAAAATATGATATAAGACATATCAGTTACTGTGCTCAGAAAAGTACACTCATTTCTTCAAGCCTCAATTTATGCCAGTTATATGGAAATTACCAAAGTTAATCTTTTGCTGTAACTTTAATTTTATAATATGTTTTTAAGAGATACTACATCAGAGTTTAGCATAGATTAATTTAGTAAGTGAAATGCCCTCTTTTTTATTTTTATTGCCATCCTTGAATAGTAAACCATGCCTTACTACTAGGCTACCACAGTTATGTTTATAACTTCAAAAACAATAAGTCACAACAGCTGATATTTTCTTTCTTAGATAATGTGTTTTATCATTCTTCAAGAGTGAAATAGAGGTTTAAGTTGTATAAAAGTACACAAGAGGCCGGAGGACAGTGACCTGCCCTGCAGGGAGCGCCATCTTGGCTCCGGGACTCCACCGAACTTAGTCTGTACAGGTCAGAGTGAGGACCACAGAGGCAGACAGCTTCTGGGACAGGCGGGAGCCACAGAGCCGCTGAGGCAGCACCCTTTTGGGGCCACAGACATCCGGCACCCTCCTAGCTGGAAGACAGTGGTCTGCCCTGCACAGGAGCCCTCTGCCTCAGGAGCAGGGAGCACATCTTGGATCCAGGACTCCACTGAACTTAGGAACTTAGTCTGCACAGCTGAGAGTGTGTACCACAGAAGCCTACAGCTTCTGTGACCTGCCAAAGCAACACAGCATCTGGGAAAGGTCCTGTTTTCCGCCTTCTTCTTCGGCCAGGAGGAGGTCCAAACGCCAGATATCTGTACACCTTCCCTTTAAGAGGAAAGCTTGTCAGCAGGGAGTGCTCTAACCATTGAAACTCAGAGAAGAGAGCCTGTCTCCCAGCTCTGCTGACAGAGGATACTCAGAATCACCAGAAGAACAACCTCTGAACAGAGACAACTATAACAACTCCAGAGATTACCAGATGGCGAGAGGTAAAGGTAAGAATCTTACTAACAGAAACCAAGACCACTCACCATCATCAGGACCCAGCACTCCCACTTCGCTCAGTCCAGGGCACCCCAACACACCTGAAAAACTAGACCTGGATTTAAAAGCATATCTCATGATGATGGTAGAGGACATCAAGAAGGACTTTAAAGAACTACAGGAGAACATGGCTAAAGAGTTACAAGTCCTTAAAGAAAAACAGGAAAACACAACCAAACTGGTAGAAGTCCTTAAAGAGAAACAGGAAAACACATCCAATCAGATGATGGAAATGAACAAAACCATACTAGACCTAAAAAGGGAAGTAGACACAATAAAGAAAACCCAAAATGAGGCAACAATGGAGATAGAAACCCTAGGAAAGAAATCTGGAACCATAGATACCAGCATCAGCAACAGAATACAAGAGATGGAAGAGAGAATCTCAGGCGCAGAAGATTCCATAGAGAACATCGGCACAACAATCAAGGAAAATGTAAAATGCAAAAAGACAAAACTCAAAACATCCAAGAAATACAGGACACAATGAGAAGACCAAACCTACGGATAATAGGAGTGGATGAGAATGAAGATTTTCAACTCAAAGGACCAGCAAACATCTTCAACAAAATTATAGAAGAAAACTTCCCAAATCTAAAGAAAGAGATGCCCATGAACATACAAGAAGCCTACAGAACTCCAAATAGACTGGACCAGAAAAGAAATACCTCCCGACACATAATAATCAGAACAACAAATGCTCTAAATAAAGATAGAATACTAAAAGCAGTAAGAGAAAAAGGCCAAGTAACATATAAAGGCAAGCCTATCAGAATTACACCAGATTTTTCACCAGAGACTATGAAAGCCAGAAGATCCTGGACAGATATTATACAGACACTAAAAGAACACAAATTCCAGCCCAGGCTACTATACCCAGCCAAACTCTCAATTAACATAGATGGAGAAACCAAAGTATTCCACGACAAAACCAAATTCACACATTATCTCTCCACGAATCCAGCCCTTCAAAGGATAATAACAGAAAAAAAAAATACAAGGACAGGAACCACGCCCTAGAAACAACAAGAAGGTAATCCCTCAACAAACCTAAAAGAAGACAGCCACAAGAACAAAATGCCAACTTTAACAACAAAAATAACAGGAAACAACAATTACTTTTCCTTAATATCTCTTAATATCAATGGACTCAACTCCCCGATAAAAAGACATAGACTAAAAAACTGGCTACACAAACAAGACCCAACATTTTGCTGCTTACAGGAAACTCATCTCAGAGAAAAGGATAGACACTATCTCAGAATGAAAGGCTGGAAAACAATTTTCCAAGCAAATGGCATGAAGAAACAAGCTGGAGTAGCCATTCTAATATCTGATAAGATTGACTTCCAACCCAAAGTCATTAAAAAAGAAAGGGAGGGACACTTCATACTCATCAAAGGTAAAATCCTCCAAGAGGAACTATCAATCCTGAATATCTATGCTCCAAATACAAAGGCAGCCACATTCATTAAAGAAACTTTAGTAAATCTCAAAGCACACATTGCACCTCATACAATAATAGTGGGAGACTTCAACACACCACTTTCACCAATGGACAGATCATGGAAACAGAAACTAAACAGGGACACAGAGAAACTAAGAGAAATTATGAATCAAATGGATCTGGCAGATATTTACAGAACATTCTATCCTAAAACAAAAAGATATACCTTCTTCTCAGCACCTCATGGTACCTTCTCCAAAATTGACCACATAATTGGTCACAAAACAGGCCTCAACAGATACAAAAATATTGAAATTGTCCCATGCATCCTATCAGATCACCATGGACTAAGGCTGATCTTCCATAACAAAATAAATAATAGAAAGCCAACCTTCACGTGGAAACTGAACAACACTCTTCTCAATGATACCTTGGTCAAGGAAGGAATAAAGAAAGAAATTAAGGACTTTTTAGAGTTCAATGAAAATGAAGCCACAACATACCCAAACTTATGGGACGCAATGAAAGCATTTCTAAGAGGAATACTCATAGCTCTGAGTGCCTCCAAAAGGAAACTAGAGAGAGCACACATTAGCAGCTTGACAACACACCTAAAAGCACTAGAACAAAAGGAAGCAAATTCACCCAAGAGGAGTAGACAGCAGGAAATAATCAAACTCAGGGGCGAAATCAACCAAGTGGAAACAAGAAAAACTATTCAAAGAATCAACCAATCAAGGAGCTGGTTCTTTGAGAAAATCAACAAGATAGATAAACCCTTAGCCAGACTCACTAGAGGGCACAGGGAAAGCATCCTAATTAACAAAATCAGAAATGAAAAAGGAGACATAACAACAGATCCTGAAGACATCCAAAACACCATCAGATCCTTCTACCAAAGGCTATACTCAAAAAAAACTGGAGAACCTGGATGAAATGGACAAGTTCCTAGACAGATACCAGGTACCAAAGTTGAATCAAGATCAGGTTAATGATCTAAACAGCCCTATATCCCCCAAAGAAATAGAAGCAGTCATTAATAGTCTCCCAACTAAAAAAAGCCCAGGACCAGATGGGTTTAGTGCAGAGTTCTATCAGACCTTCAAAGAAGATCTAATCCCAGTTCTTCACAAACTATTCCACAAAATAGAAACAGAAGGTACTCTACCCAACTCATTCTATGAAGCCACAATTACTCTGATACCTAAACCACAAAAAGACCCAACAAAGATAGAAAACTTCAGACCAATATCCCTTATGAATATTGATGCAAAAATCCTCAATAAAGTTCTTGCTAACCGAATCCAGGAACACATCAAAACAATCATCCATCCTGACCAAGTAGGTTTCATCCCAGGGATGCAGGGATGGTTCAATATACGGAAATCCATCAATGTAATCCAGTATATAAACAAACTCAAAGACAAAAACCACATGGTCATCTCGTTAGATGCGGAAAAATCATTTGACAAGATCCAACACCCATTCATGATAAAAGTCTTGGAAAGATCAGGAATTCAAGGCCCATACCTAAACATGATAAAAGCAATCTACAGCAAACCAGTAGCCAACATCAAAGTAAATGGTGAGAAGCTTGAAGCAATCCCTCTAAAATCAGGGACTAGAAAAGGCTGTCCACTCTCTCCATACCTATTCAACATTGTACTTGAAGTCCTAGCCAGAGCAATTCGACAACAAAAGGAGATCAAAGGGATACAAATTGGAAAAGATGAAGTCAAAATATCACTTTTTGCAGATGATATGATAGTATATCTAAGTGACCCTAAAAATTCCACCAAAGAACTCCTAAGCCTGATAAACAGCTTCGGTGAAGTAGCTGGATATAAAATTAACTCAAACAAATCAATGGCCTTTCTTTACACAAAGAATAAACAGGCTGAGAAAGAAATTAGGGAAACAACACCCTTCTCAATAGTCACAAATAATATTAAATATCTTGGCGTGACTCTAACTAAGGAAGTGAAAGATCTGTATAATAAAAACTTCAAGTCTCTGAAGAAAGAAATTATAGAAGATCTCAGAAGATGGAAAGATCTCCCATGCTCATGGATTGGCAGGATCAACATTGTAAAAATGGCTATCTTGCCAAAAGCAATCTACAGATTCAATGCAATCCCCATCAAAATTCCAAATCAATTCTTCAACGAATTAGAAAGTGCAATCTGAAAATTCATCTGGAATAACAAAAAACCTAGGATAGCAAAAACTCTTCTCAAGGATAAAAGAACCTCTGGTGGAATCACCATACCTGACCTAAAGCTCTACTACAGAGCAATTGTGATAAAAACTGCATGGTACTGGTATAGTGACAGACAAATAGACCAATGGAATAGAATTGAAGACCCAGAAATGAACCCACACACCTATGGTCACTTGATCTTCGACAAGGGAGATAAAAACATCCAGTGGAAGAAAGACAGCATTTTCAACACATGGTGCTGGCACAACTGGTTGTTAACATGTAGAAGAATGCGAATAGATCCATTCCTATCTCCTTGTACTAAGGTCAAGTCTAAGTGGATCAAGGAACTTCACATAAAACCAGAGACACTGAAACTTATAGAGGAGAAAGTGGGGAAAAGCCTTGAAGATATGGGCACAGGGGAAAAATTCCTGAATAGAACAGTAATGGCTTGTGCTGTAAGATCGAGAATTGACAAGTGGGACCTCATGAAACTGCAAAGCTTCTGCAAGGCTAAAGACACCATCAATAAGACAAAAAAACCACCAACAGATTGGGAAAGGATCTTCACCTATCCTAAATCAGATAAGGGACTAATATCCAATATATATAAAGAACTCAAGAAGGTGGACTCCAGAAAGTCAAATAACCCCATTAAAAAATGGGCTCAGAACTGAACAAAGAATTCTCACCTGAGGAATACCGAATGGCAGAGAAGCACCTGAAAAAATGTTCAACATCCTTAATCATCAGGGAAATGTAAATCAAAACAACCCTGAGATTCCACCTCACACCAGTCAGAATGGCTAAGATCAAAAATTCAGGTGACAGCAGATGCTGGCAAGGATGTGGAGAAAGAGGAACACTCCTCCATTGTTGGTGGGATTGCAGGCTTGTACAACCACTCTGGAAATCAGTCTGGCGGTTCCTCAGAAAATTGGACATAGTACTACCAGAGGATCCAGCAATACCTCTCCTGGGCATATATCCAGAAGATGTCCCAACCGGTAAAAAGGACACATGCTCCACTATGTTCATAGCAGCCCTATTTATAATAGCCAGAAGCTGGAAAGAACCCAGATGTCCCTCAACAGAGGAATGGATACAGAAATTATGGTACATTTACACAATGGAGTACTACTCAGCTATTAAAAAGAATGAATTTATGAAATTCCTAGCCAAATGGATGGACCTGGAGGGCATCATCTTGACTGAAGTAACACAATCACAAAAGAACTCACACAATATGTATTCACTGATAAGTGGATATTAGCCCAAAACTTAGGATACCCAAGATATGAGATACAATTTGCTAAACGCATGAAACTCAAGAAGAATGAAGACCAAAGTGTGGACACTGTGCCCCTTCTTAGAATTGGCAACAAAACACCCAGGGAAGGAGTTACAGAGACAAAGTTCGTAGCTGTGATGAAAGGATGGACCATTTAGAGACTGCCGTATCCAGGGATCCATCCCATAAGCAGCTTATAAACGCTGACACCATTGCATACACTAGCAAGATTTTGCTGAAAGGACCCAAATATAGCTGTCTCTTGTGAGACGATGCCGGGGCCTAGCAAACACAGGAATGGATGTTCACAGTCAGCTATTGGATGTATCACAGGGCTCCCAATGGAGAAGCTAGAGAAAGTACCCAAGGAGCTAAAGGGATCTGCAACCCTATTGTTGGAACAACATGATGTACTAACCAGAACCCCGGAGCTCTTGTCTCTAGCTGCATATGTATCGAAAGATGGTCTAGTCGGCCATCACTGGAAAGAGAGGCCCATTGGACTTGCAAACTTTATATGCCCCAATATAGGGGAATGCCAGGGCCAAAAGAATGGGAATGGGTGGGTAGGGATGTGGGGGGCGCTATGGGGGACTTTTGGGATAGCATTGGAAATGTAATTGAGGAAAATATGTAATAAAAAAATAAATAAATAAAATAAGAAAAAAAAAAAAAGAAATGGGAAGGTGGGTGCAGGAAAGACAGCTTGGCGGAGATAGTTCAGCAGTAAAGAGCAATTGCTACGCATCCAGAAGACACAGGTTCAAATCCCAGCACCCGCATTGGACATCTCACAGCTACTTGTAATTCCACCTCTAGAGGATCTGAAATCCTCTCCTGGCCTCTACAGGCACTCACATGCATGGTATACATGCACACACATGCACATAAATAAAAATAAATCTTTGAAAAGGAATATTCTCTTAAACAGTGATATAAGACTACTAGAGAAGCCCACCAACTATAAACACTATCAAAAAGTGTTGTCGGTCATATACCAGTTGATTGTGGTGTAAAAAAGCACAAGAGCTGGCCACCACAAGAGACAGCAGGGAGGATGTCACACATGTATATAACCCCAGCCCTTGGGAGGTGGATCATAAGGTGAAGGCACTAAAAAAAAAAAAAAAAAGTACACAAGATCCAGTTAAAGTCCTCATTAAGATAAGGTTTCTTTTGTACTCCTTAGTAATATGGCTATCTACATAACTCTCTGTCCTTTGAAGTCATGTCTCTGAATAAATTAATAAATAAATAGTAGGCACCGATGTTATCTTAATTTTAAGAAAAGTGAATTGTCCTGGAAGCTCTTGTCTTGAATAATTATTATATCTACAACTATAAAATGTTGTTGGTTGGAGAAATATTGGCTCTCCTCTTTGAAGGTATTTAAGTGCTCAAAAGATACATTTCATTCTTCTGAAAGTAAGATTGCACAACATAGTTAATGAAGAAAGTGTGTTAAATAGTACTGTTAAATAGTACTAGTTTTATATCAGCTTGATGTAAGCTAGAGTCAGTTTGGAAGAGAAAACCTCAACTAAACAATTGTTCCCATTAGACTGGCCGTGGGCTGGCATGTGTCCTGACCTATGATAATGGGAGGTCCTAGTTCACCCTGGGTCATGCCATTCTTACTCTAGATGCTATAAAAAAGCAGACTGAATGAGCTATGGGAACAAGTTGGTAAGTAACACCCCTTCGTGGCTTCTGCTTCAATTCCTGCCTCCCAGTTTCTGCCTTCATATCCTTTAATGATGCACTGGGTTGTGGAAGTATAAACACAATAAATGCTTTCCTCCTCAAATTACTTTTGGTTATCACGTTTTAACACAGCAATAGGAATCCTAAATAAGATACTAGTGAATATATTTATACTTTATATGTTTAACATTTCTATTACACGGTTACATAGTCTACATTATTTTACATAAATGTTAGCCTCTGCTACTATTTCTAGAGAGAAAGATTTTCAAACTACTTATTTTGGGGATACAGTGATTCTAGTGTCTTAATATTGATTGCTTATACACAAGATGGAAGAGGTTATTTTCAGGGTGTCATTGTTTTAGTGGCCTTATTTAAACTGCTCAGCAAAAAGGGCCAACGTGAATGTCTGTTTACTGCGTTATAAATTGCCTGTGTGTTGTGTATTGACATTAGGGGCAGACTGAAAAATGGATTCTATAAGGTGAAACTTCTTAGAAGTGTAAATTTTGGTGGTCTTAGACCATCAAATACCCTAGAGAGAACTGCTCTGTTTTGGAATGTAATTTAAGGATTCTGCTCATCATACTGTGGGAGTTTCTCCTGTCAAACAACATGTGTCAGATAAGAGAAAATCCTTTTTGGTTCTTGATGAAATTCAGAAGGGAAATCAAAGTTGAATTTCACATACAAATAGCACAGTGAGAATTTAAATATAAAAATGTAATATATGCTGTTACAAAACTTGATTAAAGACAAAATACCAAACTTTATTCTCTTCTTGATTGTAAAATTTGACAAAAACTTCATTGCAAAAAGGGATAAGATCCTTCATACTATTTTTCGTGTGGTGGCACATTTTTCCCTTGAAAATTTTAGAGTTTTTCTATCTGTAGCAGTTGATTCTTTCTTTCAGAAAAATAGGAAGAACAAATACACTTTGTTGAAGTCTATTAAATGTTTCTCCCACTTGGGAAAAAGTAGAGTTGAATAATTCAATTTGTTATACTAAAGTTGGCATGCAAAGATTTATGTATTAAGTCTTGACCCAAAATTGTTTCTTTCTGACACATTTTATAAGTATTTTATTTAGCCTTTTTCATTGTAGTATTTCTTAGTGAAAATCTTTGTGTATTTATGATTCATTTGATGCACATTTTAGTACTGATGAGAATGAATGTATCTTGTGTACTATTTTTGTTTCTGTTATTATGTTTGCTCTTTTCTGCTCCTGGCTAGAATCCCTGTCTTGTACATTGGCAGACTGGGTTAAGAACTGCCATGTAACTGACCTAAGCTCATTAAACATTATTGTCATAATAACTTACTTATCGTGTTTGGAAGAATGGAAAGCCTTGAACTGTTATTCAAAGGTAGATTAGTAATATGCATTTAGTTTGAAATTGTGGTGGTAAGATGCTCCTAAATACAAATCTGCATCATGTTTATGATTTTTAAATTCCACTGATCTACATTTCCTTAGCATTAAGATGGAAAAAGAAACTCAATAATGAAATAATCATTTTTTCTACATTCACTGTTCTTCAGCTCTGGAGGTAATGACCATAGCATCATGCTGAGAATTAGTAGGGATAGAAAATTAATAAAGAAAAAAAGACATTGAAAATTTCCTTTCCTTCCTCACTGTATTTATAATTGGTATCTGTTACCCTTGATCCCCAACATCTATCTATGTTTCACAAAACAACCCTTTGTCCTGTTTGTTTAGGAGTAGCCTTTTCTTTTTTCTTTTAATATTTTTTATTACATATTTTCCTCAATTACATTTTCAAAGCTATCTCAAAAGTCCCCCATACCCTCCCCCCACTCCCCTACCCACCCATTCCCACTTTTTGGCCCTGGTGTTCCCCTGTACTGGGGCATATAAAGTTTGCATGTCCAATGGGCCTCAATTTCCAGTGATGGCCAACTAGGCCATCTTTTGATACATATGCAGCTAGAGTCAAGAGCTCCGGGGTACTGGTTAGTTCATAATGTTGTTGCACCTACAGGGTTGCAGATCTCTTTAGCTCCTTGGATACTTTCTCTAGCTCCTCCATTGGGGGCCCTGCGATCCATCGAATAGCATAGTAAAATAATATCATACATAAATATATCAAATGAGTTTGGGATTCTATGAGCAGATGGACTCATTTAACCCTTTTAAAAATAATCATGCTAGATAATTTATTGAACACACAAGACCAAAAAAGAATCTAATGTCTTCAACTGCATGCTATAAAGATAGTAATTCCTAATAGTGCTATGGCGACTGTCCACCACTGACCTGTTATCTGACCACTCAGTTTGAATTTCAAGTGTCAGTGGACTGACAGGCAGAAAACTCCTGACTTGTCTCTAGGGCTTCGACTCAGCTCATTCTTCACTGCTTCAGTTGATTATCATCTCCCCATCTTTCCAAACCCAGTACTGTGCCCTACTATCCTCTACCTCTATAGCTTCACTGAACTCTAGGACTCTGTTCAGCTCTGCAAAGGCTCTGTGTGCCTCCAGCAGCTCTCCCACTGGGGTCTTTAATGTCTTATTTAACTCCCTGCAGTGACACTGTGTCTGTGTCAGATTTCTGCTGGCTACAGATAGGAGTCTTTGAAATTCTTGAAATATATAAGGGCCTTATTATAAACCTTTTGTAGTTATTCTGTAAAACACATGCACATGCATACACACACACACACACAGAATTAAAGTTAATAATTAAAATTAAAATTAAAGAGACTGTATCAGTCAATAGCCTGCTATCAAGTGTCATTGAGAGTACTTGACAAATTGATGCCGCAAACCAGTATAATATGTGATTCGTAATTACTCAGACATGAGCAAGCCTGACTATATTCTTAGCATAATATGTTCAATATATACTACAAATTTTCTTGTCAACACATGGCAAAAGGGGTCAAAAGAGATAGAAAAGATGTGCCCCCTCATAGTCTCTCATTATTATTTTGAAAAGTCTTTGCAAAGTCCCACATTCCTTTTTTGGGGTTTATAACAGTAAGAGAGCAAAATCCAGAAACAGTAGTTTTTAAATAACTTGAAATGAAAAAATTGCAATATCATATGATGAAGACTTTAACAATGGCTATTCATTTTAGTCTATCAGGTTAAATTTAGCTTCAGGAAAACAGGATAACTGACAAATATTCATTTAGACAAAAGCAATTATTCACATCTATCTGTATAACAAGAACCCCAGAAGTGAGTAAAGCCAGATGTAACATAGAGATCATGATTATAATTCAAGGCTTCAATTTTCTTTCATCTTTCTCATATGTTATTCGCAGTGTCTGTATTTTCTTCCTATTCAGTGTATGATGTCTGTAACAGTTCAACTGTCAGACACTAAGAACATTCACAAACAGGCTGAAAAACACTGAGAGACAGGGGACAAAGCTAGTCTTTTAAAATACACATGCCTCTTTCCATTAGAAGAATTTGTTTTTCTTTAAAAGATCAACTGCACTTTTCTATTTGTTGTATTTTCTATTTGAAGCTGTCGGGGAAAGGGTATCTTGGACTTTTTATTCTTCAGAGAAGGATGAAGGGAGAAGTATCTCCATTCATGTAGGTATGAAATTCTTGCTGGTGTTTTCTTTCTATCCAATCAGATGGACAGAGCTTTATAATAAATCTGTGGGAAAGTGAACCGTGACAGAGAATTTTACTAGGTAACCTCTAGAAAGAATGTTTTATCTTCCAAGAATATGTTATTGCATAAGTCTTTTAAATGACCTTACTTTCATTGGAAAATGAGATTATCAACATAATATAAAATTATAACATTTAAAAGGGTAATATGAAAAATTATTTTCTATTGAAATATATAAATTTGACTATTTTTCTTTTACTAATCTTCCCATTATTTTATTCAACAGGTGTGTTTGAATGACTGGTGTTTGCTATGCATTAGTTTAGGTTTCAGGGATTATCAACACTGACAAACAAGATCACTGCTTACATGATTTCTAAGACAGAAAGGGATTCAGTAGAAGATGAAAAATAAAAAATGTACCTGGCCTATAGTACGGACTTAGTAAACCATTTTTAATGTTATTAAAATAAATATGTGGTAAAGTGACAGAATAAAAATAGAATCCACAAAAGCTTGGTTGATTGAGTCGACTTTCTCAACCCAAGTGATATTTCAGCAAATATCGAAATGCCTTGATGCTACCTGGGAGAAAAGCATCCTTAGGAATTGAATGCTATATGCAAATGTTGAAAGAAACAGGATGAGTCTCCCTTTAATGAGTCATAACAAACTTGGTGTAACAGCTTGCTCGTAGGGAGTAGAGAAAGCAAGCTCGAAGTGACCTTGAAGACTCCTTCCTGCTGGAGAAGCTGTGGATTTTGTGTGCGACATTACTCACTTTCCAAGCAAGGTGTACCCAGGCAATGACTGTGTGGCCACTCTCACTGGTAATTAACTACTTTATAATTGGGTTTTAGGTTCTTTCCACAGGACAGAACTTATGTCTATTACTGTAAATCTGGTTAAAAACAAAAACAAAAACAACAACAACAAAAAAACTGCTAGAGAGGATTTAGGTTTTAAGGGGAAATAACTGTTCCTTCCTCTATTGCATGATATGTTTGTCAAATTACCTCTTATATATTTTTGTTTATCACAAAATAATTTTGCTTAAATACATGAGTGTTACTATCAGCTATTATCAGAAGGCTTCTTTTTAAATTTTTTATTAGGTATTTTCTTCACTTACATTTCCAATGCTATCCCAAAAGTCCCCCATGCCCTTTCCCCCCACTCCCCTACCCACCCGCTCCCACTTCTTGACCCTGGCATTCCCCTGTATTGAGGCATATAAAGTTTGCAAGACCAATGGGCCTCTCTTTCTGCTGATGGCTGACTAGGCCATCTTCTGATACATATGCAGCTAGAGACACGAGCTCCAGGGATGTATACTGGTTGGTTCATATTGTTGTTCCTCCTATAGAGTTGCAGGTCCCTTTAGCTCCTTGGGTACTTTCTCTAGCTCCTCCATGAGGGCCCTGTGATCCATCCAATAGCTGACTGTGAGCATCCACTTCTGTGTTTGCTAGGCCCAAGAATAGCCTCACAAGAGACAGCTATATCAGGGTCCTTTCAGCAAAATCTTGCTAATCATTCCATTCGTTTACATCTCAAATGATATCCCACTTCCTTGTTACTTCATCCAACAACCCCCATCCCATGATATCCCACTTCCCGGTTGACCCTCCATGACCCCTCATCTACCCTCTTTCTTCCCTTTTGCCTGTATGAGAGTGCTCCTCCACCCACCCAACTCTCCTGCCCCACCATTCCAACATCCCCCTACTTTGGGGCGTCAAACCTCCCTGAGACCAAGGGCCTCCTCTCTGGTTGCTGTTAGGTAAGGGTATTCTCTGCTACATGTGTATCTGGAGCCCAAGATCCCTTCAAGTACACCTCTTGGCTGGTGATCTAGTCTCTGGGAGAACGGGGTGGTCAGGCCAGCTGATGTTCTTCCAATAGGTTTGCAACCCCCTTTGCTATTCCAGTCCTTCTGCCAGCTCCCCCACTAGGTTCCCTGAGTTCAGTCTGATGGTTGGCTCTCTAAGCATTCACCTCTGCATTGGTCTGTTTGTGGCCAGACCTCCCCAGGAACTGCCACACTTGGTTCCTGGCCACAAGCACCACTTGACCACTTCCCAAGTGGTCAAGATTCGTCCACTCTGTCCAGCTTCCCCTCAGTACAGGACTGATGCATCTACTCCCTGATCATCCTTCCTTCTATGTTCCATATGGTCTATAGGTTGTATCACAAGCATTGTGAGCTTTTGGGTTAGTATCCGCTTATTAGTGAGTACCGACATTTGTGTTCTTTTGTGTCTGGGTTACCTCACTCAGGATGATACTTTCTAGTTCCATTCACTTGCCTGTGAATTAAATGAAGTAATTGTTTTTAATCGCTGCATAGTACTCCATTGTGTATATGCACCACATTTTCTGCATCCATTCTTCTGTTGAGGGACATCTGGATTGTTTCCAGTTTCTCACTATTATAAATAATGCTGCTAAAAACATAGTGGAGCATGTGTCCTTCTTACATGTTGAAGATCTTTTGGGTATATGCCCAGGAGTGGTATAGCAGGGTCCTTACCTATGTTCAATTTTCTGAGGAACCACCAAACTGATTTTCAGAGTAGTTGTACCAGCTTGCAATCCCACCAGCAATGGAGGAGTATTCCTCTTTCTTCACATCCTCACCAGCATCTGCTGTCACCTGCGTTTTTGAACTTACCCATTCTGACTGGTGTGAGATGGAATCTCAGGGTTGTTTTGATTTGCCTTTCCCTGATAACAGAGGATGTTGAACATTTCTTTAAGTGTTTTTCAGCCATTCAAGATTCCTCGATTGAGAATTCTCTACTTAGCTCTGTACTCCACTTTTAAATAGGGTTATTTGGTTTTCTGGAGTCTGCCTTCTTGATATATTATATCAAGAATATATAATAAATATAATTATATTTATATAATATATTGATAATAATCAATATATGAATATATTGTATATTAGCCCTCTACCGGGTATAGGGTTTATAAGCATCTTTTCCCAATCTGGGGCTTGCCATTTTGTCCTATTGATAGTCCTTGCATTACAGAAGCTTTGCAATTTATTTGGTCCCATGTGTTGATTGTTGCTCTTAAAGCATAAGCCATTGGTGTTCTGCTCAGGAAGTTTTCCCTGTGCCCAAGTATTCAAGGCTCTTCCCCAATTTCTTTTATATTAGATTCAATGTATCTGGTTTTATGTGGCGATCCTTGATCGACTTGGACTTGAGCTTTGTGCAAGGAGATAGATATGGATCAATCTCTATTCTTCTACATGCAGACCATCTGAACCAGCACCATTTGTTGAAATTGCTGTGGTTTTTTTTTGTTTGTTTGTTTTGTTTGTTTGTTTGTTTTTACATTGAATGGTTTTAGCTTCTTTATCAAAGATCAAGTGACTATAGATGATGGGTTCATCTCTGGGTCTTCAATTCTACACCATTGATCTCCTTGCCTATTTCTGTACCCGTATCTTGCAGTTTTTATCACTATTACTCTGCAGTATAGCTTGGTCAGGGATGGTGATTGCACCAGATTTTTTTCTTAATTTATTTGTTTGTTTATTTATTTATTTTTATTGTTGAGAATAGTTTTTGCTATCCTAGGTCATTTTTTTTATTCCAAATGAATTTGAGAAGTGCTCTTTCTAAGTCTATGAAGAATTGAATTGAAATTTTGATATGGATTGCATTGAATCTGTAGATTGCCTTTGATAGGTTGGCATTTTTACTATATAAATCCTACCAATACATGAGCATGGAAGATCTTTCCATCTTCTGAAATCTTCTTTGATTTCGTTCTTCAGAGACTTGAAGATTTTGTCATACAGATCTTCCACTTGCTTTATTAAAGTCAAACTAAGATATTTTATCTTTTTGTGTGACTATTGTTAAGGGTTTCATTTTCCTAATTTCTTTCTCATCCCTTAAATCCTTTGAGAAGAGGAAAGCTACTGATTTGTTTGAGTTAATTTTATATCCACCACTGTGCTGAAGTTGTTTATCAGCTGTAGGAGCGCTCTGATAGAATTTTTGGGAGAGAGTGGGCAGCCCTGATTTTAGTGGGATTGCTTTGAGTTTCTTGCCATTCAGTTCGATGTTGGCTATTGGTTTGTTGTATATTGCTTTTATTGTATTTAGGTATGCACTTTGAATTCCTGATCTCCCCAATACTTTTAACATAAATGGGTGTTGTATTTTGTCAAAGGCTTTTTTCTGCATCTAATGAGATGATCAAGTGTAAGTGTCTAAAAACACTCAATATGCATCACATTGCTGAGACTTAATGACTATTGTATGCTTCTCCCTACAGGTAATATCTATATAGTCATCTTAAGACTTAGTAAATACAATAGAATACTGAGAGTGGTGGTGGGAATTGCTGAAGGAATATATATATATATATATATATATATATATATATATATAATATATTTATGTAAATGTAACTTTTAGTAGCCTGTTATAATTGTCATTTCAGAAACTTACTGATGAGTAAGCTAACCCTTACTAGATATTTCTGAACTTTTGCAGGGCTAAATCAATCCAGCTTCTTTTGGCTTCTGACTCAATTTCTCTGCTTTGCCTTATACTAACTTTGGCAATATATTCTAATCATCAGGTTCCACCTCATTGACTCGTTCCTCCTGTTTTCACCTGTATCTTGCTTGTCCTCTCTGAAACCTGACTGTGTAAAACTGTCTGTGTAAAAGTGTCTCTGTAAAGGTGACATACACACATATCATTTGCCTTTCTCTCTCTTTTTCTGTCTCTCTGTCTCTCAGTCTCTGTATCCATCAGAATAACACTTTATTATTGAACATTATGCATTAAATGACCTGGAAAGATCCATTTCAAGTTCTCAAAAACTGTAATTGCTAACCCAGATTATTATACCTCAAAAAAACTATCTATTAATATTTAAGAAAAAATTCTATGGTTAAAACTGATTAAAGAACTTATGACCTCTAAGTCCACTTTTTGGAAGACACCAGAAGGAATGGTTCTGACTGAGAAGGATAAACACACTCAAGAGGAGGAAATTATTAAAGTATTAAGGTTATTAAAATATTAAATTAAAGCATTACAATTATTAAAGTATAGAAAATAGTAGAATACAGGCAATGTATTCTACTATAATGAACAGTAGAATGGGAGTTTCTCTAGATTAATGGTTTATATAGAAAAAATGAATTGGAACAGTCTAAATGGGTAGACAATGCTACTTCTGGAAGACCTGAGTCATTAAATCATTAAATGAAAATCTCAGTGCAAGTGTAGACTCCTTGTCTATTAGTTATTGTACAAGGAGATCCCAGAGCAACCAGAACTATCAGAATCTATGCTGTTGCTTTTGGTTACCCACCATAACAATATAGTAAATCACTATTGCCAATGATTCATTGTGAATGAATGACAATGAAATTAGATTTGGCTGATTAAGAAAATTCATACCTCCTGGCTAGATACTTAGCACCATAAGATGCTCTGCAGGGTGCTGTGGGGGAAAAATAAACATCAAGGTCTTACCAGTGCTGAATCTTGCAAGCTACAATTATGGCTTGCCTGACAGAATATTCTTACTTGTAAAATATGGGTATGACAGTTATGGGCATAACTGATAGGATACATGTAGGATTAGATTTTTCGAAACATACTTTATTTAGTGTTCTAAAATGCTTTATCCTCCCTTCTAGCTCACCAACCAGAGGTTGGGGAAGAAGAAAACACCAAACTCTAATCAGTAGTAATAGCTGGATTGTGTAGAAAGAGTAAGGTTTTGCCAAATCTTCATGAGTCGGTGTGAGTGGCAGGAATCAGCCAGAATACCATGAGAAATTCTTTGGCAAATTACTCTCTATGAAGTCAAGACGAATGAAGATCAACAAGGACCAACAAAGCATTGCATGGATTCTCAATGCTGAAGGGGCTTTCACTGTTTGTGGGGTTCCATTCATACTCTTTCTAAACCTCAGATGCCCTCCCAAACTTTCACGTAGCAAAACAACCTCTCACAAGTCTGCTTCAGCAAAACAACCTCTCACAAGACAGCTTCCAGAAAACCACTACATAGCAGGATTGAGTTTCCAACAAAACCAGAAATTTCCCCTTCAGTTACTGCTTGGATACGAGGCCTATTCCACTAGAGGGATTTCATACTTAGAGCTATAAACCTGGTCAAAGCCCATGGTTCTAGAGGTTATAAGCCCTAGAGGTAAACTTGCTGTTGTTTTGCTAAAGGGTAGTGCTGCCAATCTCATTTTTAATTATGTATGTTTAAAACGGTAGTTTATGTTGTTCTGGGTATGGCTAATTGGTAGTGATTAATAGAGAGACTTACATCTTGTCAAATTGTCAAATACCAGTAGCTATTGGTGCTCACCCATTTGTCTCAATCTTTTCACCCAAGGTTCAAAGAATATCTCAGAAGAAATAACAGAAGGAATGCAAGAGCCGTCATTTGAGACCTGACAAATGCCGAATTCTGGATATGACATAGCTGTTTCAGAAGTCAGCAGATAGAAACTCTGGGTACCTGCACAAACTTACACAAATTCAGTTTCATCAAAATTACAGCATAAGTATGGAAGGATCATATAGACCCACACTTGATAAAGGAACTATTTGACATTTTATAAGTACTAGTGGAAGCAGGGTTATTCTCCTTTGGGGATATGAGAACTATGTATTGCTCCTGATCAGGTAGATAGCCACATACCCATTCACATGGCAGAACAATTAGGCCCAGCAAGTTATTAATATTAACAACACTAAGGAAAAGGAAAGTGTGAATTTGCCCACAAGATGGGGTAAAGGGCACTAGAGGGGGTTAGAAGGAAGTAGTGGCAAATGGATGTGACCAAAATACATTGTATTAAGACATGAAATATTCAAATAGTAAATAAAAACATTTAAAAATAAAATTATAAGGTTCAAATTTCAAAAGAAAGGAAAAAATTAAAATTAAAAAAGAGGAGGGAAATCTTGTTTTTTGAAACAAGTGAGAAGAAGTGTAGAAAGTGAAAGCAAAAGGATTGCTGAGAACAACATCACATATATATTTTTTTAATCATAAGAAAGACTTGAGTCTTAAAAGCAATATTGAAGATGGGAGGTTCAAGAAATATGTCATGAGCTGACATTTAAAAACAATATTCTGAGGGCTCTTGCTAGCAAATGATGCCAGGGGAAAGAAATATCTTAGTTATCATTAACAGACTATCAGCATCTCTTTATTATCCTCATTGTGTTGTTTTATATTGAAAAATGTATCCTTTAGAAAGTTAAGTTTTCCAGTATGATGTGTGTGGGCTTCCCAAAACAAAAGAAGCAAACACACTTTAAACCATACCCAACCCTGTTGCTTTCAATAACTTCAAGCTAATGGGAAGTGAAGAAGTCACTTTGTCTTAAGTGAATTTTGTTCCCAGAGTGCTTGTTAAATGAAGTATTACTGAATTGCTTTTGAAATTAAATTATGCCATAAACCTGGTGTGAGGGCAAAATTTTATTTTCCACAGAACAAGTATTTTATAGCAGTAGTTACACGATCATAAGAAAATGTTTTCACACAAAACTGTTTTCTAAATCTTATGAAAAAGTCTTTTCACTGCCTCTCAGAGGTTCTGGTTCAGAACTGACTTTATAGAGCATACGAGCTATCAAGGTTTTATTTCATGATCTTTTGAAATCGGAGACAGACACAAGTTTCTGGTTATAGTTTTGGCTTTGAGGTATATTTATACACTATCAATAGCTTTTTAAAACCGTACTAAATACATAGAAAGAACATAGTCTATGATTTTACTCAGTGAAGGAGCCACACTAAATATGGCTCTTAATTGACAATTAATCCTGTGAATTTTCAGTGTAAAAAGTGGCACAGTAACAAAACTCATGTACACACAGAAGTAGAATGACCTCATTTACATGTTTCATTCTAGCTGGCTAGTATGTATATAAATGAGCATGTTTATTTCAAACGGTAGATTTTATCAATGGCTTTTCATAAGGAATATGCGCCATGAGGTATATGGAAATGAATCGTTACTACTAGCACTGTTGTTTGAAATCGGCCATGCTGATGAAATTCTGCCTTTGAGAAATGAATGAAGGGAGATTTTCATGAGCCTGGGTGGATTTGACTAGAAACTCTAGATGTCTGCTTCCTAATCAGAGACAACACCAACTAAAAGTTTTCCTAGCTATAATCACCTATTCTCTTCTTTGGTACATTTTTGGGGTCGTCCTACAGATTGAGTCCAGGGTCTTGCTCTTACTAGATAAGTACATTGCTACAATGCTGGACCCTCAGAAAGTATAATAACTCCTTTCAAAAATGCAAGCAATCCTGTTGCATCCTATGAGTGCTACAGACTTCTTCAGAACTTGGTTATCACCAGCCATCCAAATGAGGTAATTTGTAGTTGTAGTAAAGAAACAAGTAAATAAATCAAGGACTGGCTATGGTATGAAAATTCCATGGCTCTTTAAAACTGATATGTTGAAATCTAATTGTGAGGAGTAAAACCTACTCTCATAAATAGGACCAGAAACTGCATTTTTGATAAACAGAGACACACAGAAATATCTTCAATGAGGAACAGGCCTTCATAAACACCTAATCTGACTATGAATTGATCTTGGACTTTCTGGTGCCTTGAACTGTGATAAATGAATTTGTTGTTTATAATTTACCCAGTTTAAGGTATCTTGATATATAACAGGACAAACAGAGTATGCCAGGGCTGATTCTTGTGTGCAGTGTAAGACATCAGGAAATCTTATCGTTACATGCAGATTCAAAGGCAAAGCCACAGCAACAAAACTATTCAAATGAGTATTAGGAGCTCCTAAAACTGTGTAGAATGCTATCAGAAACAAATGGAGGAAAGTCCAGAGCCTGATCATGTCCTTCCTCAGTCAAAATATTCTACTTCATTACCCCAAAAATTGTTTCTTAGGCACTAAGAGATGGTCCTAGAACCTTAGGTTACCACAAAGCAGCAGAAACCAATGCACTCTCTTAATGCTTCAACAAGGAATCCTGCATATTTTCTATACTCAGAGAAAAGTCATATGCCCTCCTAAAATTTTATTCAACAACAATAATATGATATGGAGAAAAGTCAATTTTAGCTTAAGAAATACCTACTGGTTTATTTTTCATTCAGTTCTAGAGACTGAACAGAGGGCATCACCCATGCCAGAAAATTCTTGCTGCCATTGACATATATCCCAAGCCTCTCTTTGCTATTTATTTACTTTGAGGTCTTACTAATTTGTCCTGGTTGGCCTTCAACTCACTCTGAAGTCCAGGCAGACCTAGAACTTTCTATCGTCCTTGCCTTGGACACAGACCTACACCACCAGAACCTGTTTTTGTCCTACATGTTGTTGAATATATATATTCATATATATATATACATATATACACATATACATATATACATATACATATATATGTATGTATATTAATTTACTTTTTACTTACTTTTTATTAGATATTTTCTTTATTTACATTTCAAAAGTTATCCCCTTTCCTTGTTTTCCCTCTGAAAACCCCCTATCCCCTACCCCCTCTCCCTGCTCAACAACCCACCCACTCCTCCTTCCCTGACCCAGCATTCCCCTGCTTAATTCATGCTTACATTTTAAATGGGTTATGAATAAGATGTTCAATTTGTATGTTTCTTTAAATTCACAAAATAATAATTAAAAAGGTTATCAGTAAACACATCACTATTTATTTTGAATAGATCTTTAAAAAAACAGTTTTTCATTTCAATCTTGTGTTTTCATCTCTGTTTTGCCTCTGTGTGTGTGTGTGTGTATGTGTGTTTTAGTAAAGATTTAATAACACTTAAATACACATAGATCTTCCTCCAAATCTACCCTGTGCAAAATTAAATTTCATTATAAAATCAAAACTAGAGGGACTGGTAAGGTGGCTGAGCAGTAGAGTTCCAAATTTCCAAATTTATTTTGCAGAGAAACTGAGTTCAATTCACAGCACCCCTGACAGGTAGCTTTCAATTGCCTGTAACTCCAGCTCCAAAAGACACAATGCCCTCTATGGCATCCATAGGTACACACACACACACACACACACACACACACACACACACACACACACATACACACACATGCATACACACACATACACACAAACACACACACATACACACACAAACACACACACACATATACACACACACATACACACGAATACTCACACACATACGCACACAAACACACACACACATACACACACACATACACACGAATACTCACACGCATACACACACACATGTACACACATCACAAAATATTACAATAAAAAGGTTTTATTTTTAAAATAATTTATATTTAAACCATAAAGAAATAAAGTGAGTAAAAATAAAGTCCGTAAGTAATTCCTTGGGGGAAACATCTTGTTATTAGAAATTGAAGGTGTTCATTTAACAATGAATCAGATTTAGCTAAGATCAGACTTTGTTATGGCCATCTAGATCATTGTTTGGCATGCAGTTTAAAGAATACACAGATAGAAAGTAAGCAAGCCTTTCAAGAAATGAAAGATACTTTGTTGAGGTGAAAAACTACTGCAGGGGAAGGTAAAGGAATTAGTGAGAGCTATTGTATGCTGACATAGCAGGTGAACATCAGAAATGAACAAAGCAAGGGTGTTTGTGGTCAATAAACAGGAGCAACACCTAGAGCACCACCACCACCAAACAAACAAAACCCAAGAAATTGTAAGTTAAGACTACAGTGAAATGAAATGTAGTCTTACAAAAAAACAACGAGGAATATACTGCTTAAAAGTTAACCTGACAGTAAATAAATGCATTAGCAACAAAAATAGTCTTTGATGACTGACATAGGCCAAACACCTTCAAAATGTTACATTTTCAAAGAAAAACAAAACCTGTCAACATAGAGAAATGTGTAGTCATTAAAACTGTCGTTCAAGATTCAAGGTGATATCAACACATTTTCATTAAATATGGGCTGAGCACATACTATCCACAAGGAATTTTTGAAAACAATTTTATATGAAAAAGGAAAATGAATTTTAAAGGAAAAAAATGAAGTTTAAAAAGAAAACATAAGTAAATAATTATTAGACCCCAAACCACAATAAGAAATAACAAAATCGGATTCATTTTAAGGTACAGAACAAGGTTCACGCCCACCCTTACAATGGCAGCTATTTTCCTTCCTGCCAGTTATTTTTCTTTTTCTTTTATTATTCACTTTTCATAAAGATCCTTTCCAACCATGAGGAATATTTTCCTTCTTTTTAAGGCCCCACCATGTTTAGATTTTTATTTATTGTTGATGCCCAATGCTTTCCTTCCTATCTGGAGGATTAACAATATTCTTGGGACCACTTTATTTAAGGAAGCATGTGACAGGGACTTGTGTCCTTTTTCTTTGCACAGTAAACACTGCTGTTGCTTGTTTCTTTGTTTTTTGTTTTTTTTTTTTTTATAAGACCATTGCTCAACTACTATAAGATGTGCAACAACATACTTATGGAAATGCTTAAAACTAATTATTTAGTTTCAGCTCTTTATTATGACAAAAATAAATCTTTTTTTAAATTTTTTTTTATTAGGTAATTTCCTCAATTACATTTCCAATGCTATCCAAACAGTCCCCAATACACTCCCCCCCCCAGTCCCCCACCCACCCACCCCCACCCCTTGGCCCTGGCATTCCCCTGTACTGGGGCATATAAAGTTGGCAAGTCCAATGGGCCTCTCTTTCCAGTGATGGCCTACTAGGCCATCTTTTGATACAAATGCAGCTAGAGACAAGAGCTCTGGGGTACTGGTTAGTTCATAATAATGATCCACCTATGGGGTTGCAGTTCCCTTTAGCTCCTTGGGTACTTTCTCTAGCTCCTCCATTGGGGGCCCTGTGATCCATCCAATAGCTGACTGTGAGCATCCACTTCTGTTTTTGCTAGGCCCCGGCATTGTCTCACAAGAGACAGCTATATCTGGGTCCTTTCAGCAAAATCTTGCTAGTGTATGCAATGGTGTCAGCATTTGGAAGCTGATTATGGGATGGATCCCTGGATATGGCAGTCTTTAAATGGTCCATCCTTTCTTCACAGCTCCAAACTTTATCTCTGTAACTCTTTCCATGGGTGTTTTGTTCCCAATTCCAAGAAGGGGCACAGTGTCCACACTTTGGTCTTCGTTCTTCTTGAGTTTCATGCGTTTAACAAATTGTATCTTATATCTTGGGTATCCTATGTTTTGGGGCTAATATCCACTTATCAGTGAGTACATATTGTGTGAGTTCCTTTGTGAATATGTTACCTCACTCAGAATGATGCCCTCCAGATCCATCCATTTGCCTAGGAATTTCATAAATTTATTGCTTTTAATAGCTGAGTAGTACTCCATTGTGTAAATGTACCACATTTTCTGTATCCATTCCTCTGTTGAGGGGCATCTGGGTTCTTTCCAGCTTCTGGCTATTATAAATAAGGCTGCTATGAACATAGTGGAGCATGTGTCCTTCTTACCGGTTGGAACATCTTCTGGATATATGCCCAGGAGAGGTATTGCTGGATCCTCTGGTAGTATTATGTCCAATTTTCTGAGGAACCGCCAAACTGATTTCCAGAGTGGTTGAACCACCTTGCAATCCCACCAACAATGAAGGAGTGTTCCTCTTTCTCCATATCCTCGCCAGCATCTGCTGTCACCTGAATTTTTGATCTTAGCCATTCTGACTGGTGTGAGGTTGAATCTCAGGGTTGTTTTGATTTGCATTTCCCTGATGATTAAGGATGTTGAACATTTTTTCAGGTGCTTCTCTGCGATTCAGTATTCCTCAGGTGAGAATTCTTTGTTCAGTTCTGAGCCCCATTTTTTAATGGGGTTATTTGATTTTCTGGAGTCCACCTTCTTGAGTTCCTTATATATATTGGATATTAGTCCCCTATCTGATTTAGGATAGGTAAAGATCCTTTCCCAATCTGTTGGTGGTCTTTTTGTCTTATTGACGGTGTCTTTTGCCTTGCAGAAGCTTTGCAACTTTATGAGGTCCCATTTATCAATTCTCGATCTTACAGCGCAAGCCTTTACTGTTCTATTCAGGAAATTTTCCCCTGTACCCATATCTTTGAGGCTTTTCCCTACTTTCTCCTCTATAATTTTCAGTGTCTCTGGTTTTATGTGGAGTTCCTTAATCCACTTAGATTTGACCTTAGTACAAGGAGATAGAAATGGATCAATTCGCATTTTTCTACATGATAACCGCCAGTTGTGCAAGCACCATTTGTTGAAAATGCTGTCTTTTTTCCACTGGATGGTTTTTGCTCCCTTGTCAAAGATCAAGTGACCATAGGTATGTGGGTTGATCTCAGGGTCTTCAATTCTGTTCCATTGGTCTACTTGTCTGTAGTTATACCAGTACCATGCAGTTTTTATCACAATTGCTCTTTAGTACAGCTTTAGGTCAGGCATGGTGATTCCTCCAGAGGTTCTTTTATCCTTGAGAAGAGTTTTTGCTATCCTAGGTTTTTTGTTATTCCAGATGAATTTGCAGATTGCCCTTTCTAATTCCTTGAAGAATTGAGTTGGAATTGTGATGGGGATTGCATTGAATCTGTAGATTGCTTTTGGCAAGATAGCCATTTTTACTATATTGATCCTACCAATCCATGAGCATGGGAGATCTTTCCATTTTCTGAGATCTTCTTTAATTTCTTTCTTCAGAGACATGAAGTTTTTATCATACATATCTTTCACTTCCTTAACTACAGCCACGCCAAGATATTTTATATTATATGTGACTATTGAGAAGGGTGTTGTTTCCCTAATTTCTTTCTCAACCTGTTTATCCTTTGTGTACAGAAATGCCATTGACTTGTTTGAGTTAATTTTATATCCAGCTACTTCACCAAAGCTGTTTATCAGGTTTAGGTGTTCTCAGGTGGAATTTTTAGGGTCACTTATATATACTAACATATCATCTGCAAAAAGTGATATTTTGACTTCTTCCTTTCAAATTTGTATCCCCTTGATCTTCTTTTGTTGTCTAATTGTTCTGGCTAGGACATCAAGTACAATGTTGAATAGGTAGGGAGAGAGTGGACAGCCTTGTCTAGTCCCTGATTTTAGTGGGATTGCTTCCAGCTTCTCACCATTTACTTTGATGTTGGCTACTGGTTTGCTGTATATTGCTTTTATCATGGCTAGGTATGGGCCTTGAATTCCTGATCTTTCCAAGACTTTTATCATGAATGGGTGTTGGATTTTGTCAAATGACTTTTCAGCATCTAAGGAGATGATCATGTGGTTTTTGTCTTTGAGTTTGTTTATATAATGGATTACATTGATGGATTTTCGTATATTGAACTATCCTTGCATCCCTGGGATGAATCCTACTTGGTCAGGATGGATGATTGTTTTGATGTGTTCTTGAATTCGGTTAGTGAGAACTTTATTGAGGATTTTTGCATCAATATTCATAAGGGAAATTGGTCTGAAGTTCTCTATTTTTGTTGGGCCTTTATGTGGTTTAGGTATCAGAGTAATTGTGGCTTCATAGAATGAGTTGGGTAGAGTACCTTCTGGTTCTATTTTGTGGAATAGTTTGGAAGAACTGGGATTAGATCTTCTTTGAAGGTTTGATAGAACTCTGCACTAAACCCATCTGGTCCTGGGCTTTTCTTGGGTGGGAGACTATTAATGACTGCTACTATTTCTTTAGGGGATATGGGACTGTTTAGATCATTAACCTGATCTTGATTTAACTTTGGTACCTGGTATCTGTCTAGAAACTTGTCCATTTCATCCAGGATCTCCAGTTTTGTTGAGTATAGCCTTTTGTAGAATGATCTCATGGTGTTTTGGATTTCTTCAGGGTCTGTTGTTATGTCTCCCTTTTCATTTCTGATTTTGTTAATTAGAGTGCTTTCTCTATGTCCTCTAGTGTGTCTGGCTAAGGGTTTATCTATCTTGTTGATTTTATCAAAGAACCAGCTCCTTGATTGGTTGATTATTTGAATTGTTCTTCTTGTTTCCACTTGGTTGATTTCACCCCTGAGTTTGATTATTTCTTGCCATCTACTCCTCTTGGGTGAATTTGCTTCCTTTCATTCTAGAGCTTTTAGGTGTGTTGTCAAGCTGCTAATGTGTGCTCTCTCTAGTTTCCTTTTGGAGGCACTCAGAGCTATGAGTTTTCCTCTTAGAAATGCTTTCAGTGTGTCCCATAAGTTTGGGTATGTTGTGGATTCATTTTCATTAAACTCCAGAAAGTCCTTAACTTCTTTCTTTATTCCTTCCTTGACCAATGTATCATTGAGAAGATTGTTGTTTAGTTTCCACGTTTGTGTTGGCTTTCTATTATTTATTTTGTTATTGAAGATCAGTCTTAGTCCATGGTGATCTGATAAGGTGCATGGGACAATTTCAATATTTTTGTATATATTGAGGCTTGTTTTGTGACCAATTATGTGGTCAATTTTGGAGAAGGTACCGTGAGGTGCTGAGAAGAAGGTATATCCTTGCGTTTTAGGATAAAATGTTCTGTAGATATCTGTCAGATCCATTTGTTTCATAACCTCTGTTAGTTTCACTGTGTCCCTGTTTAGTTTCTGTTTCCAGGATCTGTTCATTGGTGAAAGTGGTGTGTTGAAGTCTCCCACTATTATTGTGTGAGGTGCAATGTGTGCTTTGAGCTTTACTAAAGTATCGTTAATGAATGAGGCTGCCCTTGTATTTGGCGCATAGATATTCAGAATTGATAGTTCCTCTTGGAGGATTTTACCTCTGAGGAAAATGAAGTGCCCTTCCTTGTCTTTTTTGATGACTTTGGGTTGGAAGTCAATCTTATCAGATATTATAATGGCTACTCCAGCTTGTTTCTTCCTACCATTTGCTTGGAAAATTGTTTTCCAGCCTTTCATTCTGAGGTAGTTACTATCTTTTTCTCTGAGATGAGTTTCCTGTAAGCAGCAAAATGTTGGGTCCTGTTTCTGTAGCCAGCCTGTTAGTCTATGTCTTTTTATTGGGGAGTTGAGTCCATTGATATTAAGAGATATTAGGGAGAAGTAATTGTTGCTTCCTTTTATTTTTGTTGTTAGAGTTGGTGTTCTGTTTTTGTGGCTGTCTTCTTTTAGGTTTGTTGAGGGATTACCTTCTTGCTTTTTCTAGGACGTGGTTTCCGTCCTTCTATTGGTTTTTTTCTGTTATTATCCTTTGAAGTGCTGGATTCGTGGAAAGATAATGTGTGAATTTGGTTTTATCGTGGAATACTTTGGTTTCTCCATCTATGGTAATTGAGAATTTGGCTGGGTATAGTAGCCTGGGCTGGAAATTGTGTTCTCTTAGTTTCTGTATAACATCTGTCCAGGCCCTTCTGGCTTTCATAATCTCTGGTGAAAAATCCGGTGTAATTCTGATAGGCTTGCCTTTATATGTTACTTGACCTTTTTCCCTTACTGCTTTTAGTATTCTATCTTTATTTAGTGCATTTGTTGTTCTGATTATTATGTTTCAGAAGGAATTTCTTTTCTGGTCCAGTCTATTTGGAGTTCTGTAGGCTTCTTGTATGTTCATGGGCATCTCTTTCTTTTGGTTTGGGAAGTTTTCTTCTATAATTTTGTTGAGTATATTTGCTGGTCCTTTGAGTTGAAAATCTTCATTCTCATCTACTCCTATTATCTGTAGGTTTGGTCTTCTCATTTTTTCCTGGATTTCCTGGATATTTTGAGTTAGGACCTTTTTGGATTTTGTATTTTCTTTGATTGTCGTGCTGATGTTCTTTATGGAGTCTTCTGCACCTGAGATTCTCTCTTCCATCTCTTTTATTCTGTTGCTGATGCTCGTATCTATATTTCCAGATTTCTTTCCTAGTGTTTCTATCTCCAGTGTTGCCTCAATTTGGGTTTTCTTCATTGTTTCTACTTCCCTTATTAGGTCTTGGATGGTTTTATTCAATTTCATCACCTGTTTGGTCTGGTTTTCCTGCAATTCTTTAATGGATTTTTGTGCCTCCTCTTTATTGTCTTCTACCTGTTTAGCAGTGTTCTCCTGCAATTCTTTAAGGGATTTTTGTGCTTCCTCTTTAATGTCTTCTACCTGTTTAGCAGTGTTCTCCTGCAACTCTTTAAGGGATTTTTGTGCTTCCTCTTTAATGTCTTCTACCTGTTTACCAGTGTTCTTTTGTATTTCTTTAAGTGTGTTATTAAAGTCCTTCTTGATGTCCTCTACCATCATCGTGAGATATGCTTTTAGAATCGGGTATAGCTTTTCTGGTGTGTTGGGGTGCCCTGGACTGGGCGAAGTTGGAGTGCTGGGTTCTGATGATGGTGAGTGGTCTTGGTTTCTGTTAGTAAGATTCTTACGTTTACCTTTTGCTATCTGGTAATCTCTGGGATTAGTTGTTATTGTTGTCACTGTTTAAAGATTGGAGCAGACTCTGTGTTCCACTCACCAGAAGTCTCAAAATCCTGTGGCGGGTGTCCTGGGTAGCTGGCGGGTGTCAGCAGACCCTGTGCTCTAGCTACCCAGGTGCTGTTCAGACCGGAAGAGGCTTGTGGCCCTACTCAGGCAGGATTTCTGCCTCCCCAACCAAAGCAGTCTCAGGACCCTCGTGATTGGACTGGAGCAGAAGCTGTGTTCCACTCACCAGAAGTCTCAAAATTCTGTGGCGGGTGTCCTGGGTAGCTGGTGGGTGTCAGCCGACCCTGTGCTCTAGCTACCCAGGTGCTGGTCAGACCCGAAGAGGCTTGTGGCCCTACTCAGGCCGGTTTTCTGCTTCCCTAACTAATGCAGGCTCAGGTCCCGCACACAATTGGATTGGAGCAGAAGCTGTGTTCCACTCACCAGAAGTCTTAAGATCCTGTGGTGGGTGTTGTGGGTAGCTGGTGAGTGTCAGCCGACCCTGTGCCCTAGCTACCCCGGTGCTGGTCTGACCGGAAGAGGCTTGTGGCCCTACTCAGGCCGGATTTCTGCCTCCCCAACCAAAGCAGTCTCAGGTCCCGCACGATTGGACTGGAGCAGAAGCTGTCACCAGAAGTCTCAAAATCCTGTGGCGGGTCTCGTGGGTAGCTGGCGAGTGTCAGCCTGCGCCCTAGCTACCCCGGTGCTGGTCTGACCGGAAGAGGCTTGTCCAAAAATAAATCTTATCATGTTTCATGTAGCATAGTTATTCCTAGGAGAATAAAAGGAGATTGTTTTGGTTTGGGTCTGAGGCAATCTCCAAAAACTCACATGTCCTCAAGGAAAGTAGAGTCATTGACTTATAATGAGATACAATTGTTGAGAAGTGGTAATAAGTGGGAGTTAGGGCCTTAGTGGGAGAAGAAGGCAATTAAAGGCATGCTTATAAAGGGTGGAATGGTCCCTTCCTCTCTCTTTTTCCTGACCATCACATAATAAGCAGTTCTGACCCTCCTTTCTGTCATGATTCTCAACTATGTCATACAACCACAAAGGGACCAAGCTAGTCTGGACCAGAACTGAACCTATACCTGAAAACCAAGCTCCTTTTCTTTAAACTGCTTTAATCAGGTACTTGTTATAACAATGAAATGTCTGACACTAGAGTACACAAATCAAAACTAAAACATTCTTTGTTTCTCATATTACTTTATCACTTGTATTTTTCACACAAATGACATTTCTGAGGATGAAATAAGAGGACAATAGGTTACCCATTTAATGAGGGGTGGTTATGTCCTAACATATTTTCTTCAGTATTGTTAATCATTTTAATTTTGTCCACTATTAACTAGAATTTTTTAATTACAGGAATCTGAGAAGCAAAATTTAAATATATTTAAAAAATGGAAACACTAATGAGGAGAAAAGTCTAGATGCACTTTCCACCAGTAACCTGCCCACTTTACTTTACTTACAGCCTAGAACACTCAATTTAAATGTAACTCTCCAATTCCACAGCCCAGAAAATGAGACTATATATATCATTCCAATCCCCAGTAGAGATAATGAGAGCATACACACAGTGACAACTACCCATTGAGATAATGAGATTATAAATACTGTACTCCTACGGTTTCCAGGTGTAATGGGACACCACTGCTTTATGGCCATAATTCTCAAATCATCCTTGAAGCCAGGAGACAGTCAATTCAGCAATAACCAAATAAAGAAAAGAAATAGATAACCATTTTGCATAACCTTTCCAAAATCAGCACAAAAAGAAAGGTGAAAAATAGCAAAAGCCCAACTGAATACATTCGTTTGTGAACTAATAGCTATTGTTCTTGGAGATCTGCAAACATTCATGGTATTGTTAGATTAGCAGCAACCAGAGATGCTTTAACTAGAGGGTTAAAGGTCAGCCCAACAGCTCTGAGAAGGAAGGTACAATCAAGGGCTTTCTGGAAAGACTAGCATATGTTTATTCCTTATTGAAGTAATATGAGTGTTTGACATATTATCATTACATCATGTCATGGACAGTAGCATTTATTTTTCTGAAGCCAGAGGATATTTACATTCCTCAGCTATGCCAGCTTTCCACAAAATAATAATTTTGTGTTCACAAAAATCTATGGAGAAAGAAAGTGTTCTGGGTTTAGTTTGGGGGCAGGGTGAGGGATTAATTGTAAAACAAATTGGAAAGTGTTTTTGTACCTCAGCTTAGTTTTAATATTTGGAATAAAATCCCTCAAAGGAGAATATCCCTGCAAGTGAAACAAGTTTGGGACAGATAGGAAGAAATAGCTTTTCCCTACTAATGTCTGCTAAGTTGTGAAATTTTAGTTTTTGATTATTTTGGATTTTTGCTATAATTACAAAAGTCAGATATAGATTCTGAATGTCTTACAGAAGTGTTTCTGTGTCCCATTATATTTCTTTTGTGATTTCTTGTTTGTTTGTTTGTTTGTTTAGACAGGGTTTCTCTGTATAATAGCTCTGTCTGTCCTGGAACTCTTTGTAGACCAGTCTGGCCTTGAATTCAAAGAGACCAACCTGCATCTGCTGCCTAACTGCTGAGACTAAAGGAACACACCACTGTACTCTACTATATTTCATAACAAACTCTTTCTCCTTTTTAGCACCCAGGTACAGTGGTTTCCTCAGTATTTATTCAATATGTCAAATTTGGGGGCTTTTTGATGTCTTATACCTTGGGCTAAGTATACCTCACATTCATTCATCTTATCATGAATTTAAAGAAGCTTGTGTCTAGTCATAGTTTTTTGCAAGGGGAAAAAACACCTTTCTGCCTGCCCTGCCAGGCTATATACTGGCTCATAGTACAGTGTCTATTGTGGTTTCAATGACAACAACATGAACATATATTTTATTTCTCTTTTTACTTAGTGTTTATCTCAACTATATGCACATAAGAAGCACAAGGAATGGAAACATTTCCTGTATTGTTCACAGAAACAGTATGCATATCCTATTTATGTCTGGAATAATGCAGATAAATGTGGACGTATAGATTAGAAACAGGCAAATGAATGTGCAAATTCATATATACATAAATAGGTAGGTAGATGGTAGACAGATAGTTATTTTGTGGGTAACCATAAAAACTTTAGAGAAAATTGAATTGTTTCTACGTTTACTTTATATTAGCATGCACCCAAAGCAGACAGCTACAAAGGTCTAAGCAGTTAGTGCACTTGCCTCTTTTGGGAAATCATACTTTTGAGTCCTCTCAGCAGAAAGATAAAAATGAAAATCAAAAACAAACACATGCATGCATTCTAATTTATGTAAAAGAAATATCTGTATTTACTTCTCTATCTATCTATCTATCTATAATCTGTATAGTTGAACACAAATACAAATTTATTTGATATATCTAATTTCTGTATAACTCCATTGGATTCAGTTTATCCTTCCACCTTTAATTTCATTATCTTTTCTCTGACAAGGAGGAATCTGAATTCATTTTCTACAGAACAGTTGTCTATTTGGCCAGTCTAAAATTTCTGTTGCATTGTTAACCAGTATCAGAGAATAGAAATGATTTGACTATTTTTTTCCAATTTGAGAAAGTAGCTTTTAAAACAACTTAGAGGGAGGCCATTTTTTTATCCAAATACTCTACAGTAACATTGCTTGATACTAGCATTATTTTTCTTGATTCTATAGATTGCATTTCTCTATGGAGCTACATAGAATAATGGCATTTTTTTCATATTTACATTTGACTTTTATGTTCCTATAGCTCTCAATTTATTATCCTTGCTCTCAAATTCATTTTACTGAAATTACTAAGAATTTTTCCTGGTCCTTATTTAATATTTAAAGAACAAACCCAACATAAACATAGGTTTTGAGAAAACATTTATATCCTTAGCTCTTGTATCTCTTTTCTTCCTATATATTTTTTTCCTTGTAATGGGGTAAGTAGACTAGATGGAAAGCAGAGTAACTATTTGTTTTTCTGTAAGAGATGGCAAGACAAAATGTGTGATAATTGCTCCTATGCACTTCCTTATCTGATAACAGGGATCCCCATCAACATGAGAGAGGCAAGGTTAGGGGTGAGGGAGGTGAGAAGAGAGCAGAGTGAAGAGGGGAAAGAAAAGGAAGGGTATCTAGGACTATACTCCTTTTCTAAATGGAGAACTCACTCCTGTAATTACTAATCCTTTCTCTTGATAATGATGATCCATTCATGAGAATTTTGCCTTTAATCACCTCTTAAAGGCCCTACTTTATAATATAATTATAGTAGCAATTAAATTTTAGCCTAAGTTTTAGAGAGATCATTGACACTGAAGGACCCAGCCAGCTAATTCTGTTTTGTGTTCAAACTCCATCTTACATCCTGACTGTCCTCAATTTGAACTTGGTAACTGGAAAAAATACAGCTTTTTCCAGGAATCAAGACATCCCCAAAGTAACAGCTAATCCACCCTTGATTAGGGGAAATGCCCAGTGTCATGTTCAGGGCAAATGACTCAAGTTGTAGCAAAGTTTATGGTGTTAGCTAGAATTTCATGCAAACTATACTGTCTAAAATGCCAACCAATCATGTAACTGCCAAGTTAGAAATCCCCTTACTCACCTTAAACTGTATAACAGATAATGCTGACAGCAGCTCAGCACCTTCCACAATAATCCACTGCACTGGAGAGGCTGAAGATGTCCAAGCTCAGGCTTGAATAAAGACTCTTTGCTTTTGTGTAGGAGTGAGACTCCTGGTGGGTTTTGGTGGTTTGTGGGGACCCAAGGTATGGACATATCATACACCATCACATTCCATGCCTTCCCCTCCCTCCTTGCCGAGTACACATTTTTTTTCCTTGAATAAAAAAATATATTCATTCCTTTCCAGTAACTCCAGATCCAAATCAGCTCAGTATAAATTATAAAACCTCACATCCAGAGACTGATTTCAATCAGATGTGGATGTGATTCAAATAGTGCTTCACTCTGAGGCACATTTCCTTCAGCTGTGAGTCTATAGATTTAAACAGGCTATTTTCAAAAAGTCATGGTGTGGCAGATGCAGGATAAGCATGCCTGTTCCAAGATTGTTCAACAGAAAAAGAAAACACGGAAATAGGCCCCAAGTCTCAACCCAACTTAGCAGACCACATAAAACCCTTAAAGCTTGGGAATAATCGCCGTTAAGTTCAAATCCCACTTTCTGGACACTAGGATAAGAAAGTGCTCTCATAGCCTTCAGCATCTGTACTCCCGTGACTTTGTTCCTGGGATAATAGAGGTCCTCTGTTGGGGTTGCTAGTCTTATTAATAAAATGATTTAAGAATGAATTTAAATGGAAGCTTGAGTCTAATCTTATTAGAGCTTAAAATAAAGGCTCCAAGATAGGTAGGCTGTAATCCTCAGCGGTCAGAGGAGGTGAATTGAGATGATGAATGGAGAAAAAGGCCATGAAATTAGGATTAAGCAATTTATAGGTCAGCCAGGCACACGGCAGACTAATAGCCACCTGGCTGAGAAGGGAGGTTTATAGAAACAATAAGCAAGTCCAAAGTCCCTGAGAAAGTATAGGTATGCTTCCGGCAACTTCCAAAACGGAAAGGCTAATGAGAAGAAAAATAAATAATGTTCCCTTTCCTGATGGCAGTTCTTAGGGACTAAGCTAGGAATCAGAAATTCTGGGAAGAAAAGGTACATTATCTTATTAAAGAGATAATTATTCCACCTATCCCTTTAGAATGGCTTAAGATTTTTAGAAGGGGTTCTGCCTTCCTGAGGAATTAATAATCCCTTATGTAGAGCATTGACACTGCTCAAATAGTTTAATGCTTAAGGGGTAATTTCCTGTCTCTACTTAAAGGTAGAATTCGTTCTTTAAATTAGGAGGCAAAATCTTTCCATTACTTTGATTTTAAAGGTACTCTAACAGCTGGTATACCTCTCTGGTTTAATGGGTTGAAATATTGTGCCTGCAGTTCACCCAGTTGTAGTGCCATGGTAGTTTTACAGTTCTGGAATTTCAAGGTAGACAATGACCTTGTGGGTCCTCAGTGGCAAAACTCTCACCTCTGAAAGAACACTTCTATTTAGCATTATTTGAATAAGGTACTCTTTGGTCTGTAAAATAGCTCAAAACATTCTTTGAATTCTAGGTGACAGAATTATGGTTCAACAGCTCTTACATTCATTACACCTGCATGATTAACACATGAATCCTGACAAGACTTTGCAACACACCAGATCAATCTTAAGCCAAGGAACAGTAGATTGAGTTCAAAGAACCAAACAACCTTGGAACTTCCAGCATCAGGTTCTTCCTGCTGTTCTATTCCATCATTTCACCAAGCCTCTGATAGCAGATGCAGCCTCAGAGATCACAGATTTGGAGGAAGGGAGATCAATGAAAATGGGTTTTGTATATTCAACAGAATTCTCCTTATAAAGAAAAACTTCTGTAAGTCAATGGACCTAACACTCTTCCATCTCCTGATGGTCTTAGGTAGGATCACTTGGTCATATCCTTTTATTTTCCCTCAAAGTTTTTTTCTATAAAACTAGAATGGATTTTTCTTTTGAATTGCAAATTTATCTGGCCATTTCTTCTCTCTCATGTCTTAGTGTATGTAGTTAAGAACTTCACACTCCATAAGAATGCTTCCTTGCTTTAGTTGTTTCTTCCCTAAAACATCCCAATTTGCCTTTTAGTTTCTGCATCCCATAAAGGAGGCTTATGAAATTCTTTCCAGTTCTTTGCAACTCTGACACAAGGATGGCTTTGGTCCATTTCTGAATACCGCCTTCTTTTCCTTTCATTACTTCATTGGGATGATCTTTATCTTCACATTTCTGTAAACATAATGGTCACGAACATTTATGCAATTTCCAAAAAGCTTGCTCATTCCAGTAAGTACCCCATGATGCTCACTCAGTAACAATATCCAAGGCTTCTCATATTTCTGTGGCCACTGCTACTTACGCAGTTCTGAAGCTACTGCTATAGTTATAAGCATTTGCTACCACTAAGACTCACTTCTTGGTACCAATTTTTCCCATTATGATTGTAGCAAGTGTAAGAGAATACAAGGAATTAGGTAAATGACAGGGATTAGTGTATTTGGGTCATGGTTCTAGAGTCTATGGGGTCCCATAGTGGGTGCTCAGTTTTAACTTTGTGCTCTCATCACTTGGTGAGAAAAAAATTAGGCAGAGCTCATCTTTTGTATCAGAAAATACATTATTTGCAAGGTGATGACATTCACTGGTTCATGATCTAAGCAACTCTAAAACCTCCTGCTCTTAATAGAAATATAACTTTAGATTTCAACCTTTTTTATCAGAAGTTTCTCCACTTCATGGCACAGTTATTTCAACCCAACATCATTACTGATGCTGGCATTTTATACATGTTGATTCTACATTAACTTGGGATTTAAATCCAATTAATGCCTTTGTGTTTTGAATTGTAACTCATCTTTCGCACCTTTGGTCTGTTTAATGTTATTATGTCTTTATGCCTCAAAAAGGTTAATGTTTTAAATAAAAACCAGCAGTATATCCAGTTTTGAAAAATTGCAATGTTGTCCCCCTGTACTACCAAAGAATTCTACATATTGCTAAAAATATTCTGAACTAAAATAGTTGATGATATGTTTTCTAGAACCAATTAGATTGCATGAGAAGTAAGTACAATTTCTTAATCAAATATTCAAGTCTTACTATGCTATGGGTTCCACGAGCATTTCTTGGTGTGACCCTTGCTGCTCACCTTGGCACTCACAGCTCTCAAGAATAACTAGGAAACTGCATCCCCAGGAAAACTCCTTCATGTTCAAATTGCTTAGATCATTCCCTTTGTATTTCAGATGAGATGATGTAGCTTTAGGGCCATAATTAGAAAGAAAATCTTCCAACCTTTAGTGATATGAATGTCTCTGTAGAAGCTAGAAAAATAAGAATGAATTGTTTTAAAGACAGTAGAAGAAATTATTCTACTACTTTTTATTTTATTCTTTTTTATAATTAAATTAATGTATTCCCTTTACAACCCCAAATTAGTTCTTCCTCTCCTACCAGTATCCCCTCAAACAACTCCTCCTCCAATTCCCCTTTCCCCATCTCTCTTGAGGAGGGGAAGTCCCGCTCTGGGAGTCACTCTCCCCACTCCCCCCATCAAATTGCTGTGAGTCTAGATACATCCTCTCTTACCAAGGCCAGACATGGCTGTCTTTTTAGGGGAATCCACAAGCACGCAGGCAGACAACAGGTTCAGAGACAGTCCCTGTTCCAGTTGTTTGGGCAACCCACATGAAGACTAAGCTGCTCATCTTATACATATGTATATGCCTCCTAGGTCCAGCCTGTGTTTGCTCTTTGGTTGATGATTCAGTCTCTGGAATCCCCCAAGGGTCCAGGTTAGTTGACTCTTTTGGCCTTCCTGTGGAGTCCCTGTCTTTGGGTCCATCAACCTTTCTCCCAACTTTTCTGTAAGACTCCTTATGCTCTGCCTAATATTTGAGTGTGAGTCTCAACATCTCTTTCCATTGATTCCCAGGTGGACCCTCTCAGAGGACAGTTAGGTTAAGTTTCTGCCTGCAAGCATAACAGAGTATCACTAATAGTGTCAGGAATTTGTTCTTGCCCCTGGGATAGGACAGTCATTGATTGGCCATGCCCTCAGTTTCTGCTCTATCGTTGTTCCTGCACACCTTGTAGACAGGTCGAAGGTTTTGTGTGTGGGTTGCTGTCCTGATCCTTCCACCTGAAGTCCTGCCAACTACAGGAAGTGGCCTCTTGAGGATACATATCCCACCCACTACAAGGAATCTTAGATAGAGTTACTCCCTTAGACTTACTGGGGTCTTTCCACCTCTCCGGTCTCTGGCACTTCCTAGAGATTCTCGCAGCTAATTTCTTCTCTCTTTCTCCTGCTCTCCCAGCATATGATCTCCTTTGTCTACCTTCTCCCTCAAATTCTCTCCTTCCTTTATCTTCAGAAAAGAGCAGCCTCTCAGGGATATTAACTGAATATCAAGTTACAATATGACTAGACACAAACCCTCATATTTGGACTGTGCATATGTGGAAAAGTGTCCCAAAAGCAGGCAAAAGAGTCAGAGACACTCTCACACTCACTTTTAGAAGTCCCACAAAAACACCAAGCTACACAACCATAACATATGTGCAGAAGACCTAGCATAGACCCATTCAGGCTCCGATATTGTAGCTTCAGTCTCTGTGAGCTGCTATGATCTCTGCTTAGTTGACTCTGGAGGCCCTGTTCTAATACCCTTGCCTTCTCTGGCTTCTATAATTCTTCCTTCCTCTTCTCCATATGGTTTCTGGAGCTCATAGAAGAGGGATACAACGTAATCTCAAATTTGGACTCTCTCTCTCTTTCTTTCTCTCTCTCTCTCTCTGCCTAATATCTGGCTGTGGCTTTACATATCTGCATCTATCAGCTTCCAGAGGAAGCCTCTCTGATGAGAACTGGGCTAGTCATTGATTTGTGAGTATGGCAGAATATCATTAGAAATCATTTCATTAATTTTTTTCTATTGCAGGTCTCTATGCAAACCAGCCTCCAGTACCTGGTCATTCAGGCTGTGTCAGTTATGGGCTCCCTTTCATGACATGGACTTCAAATTAGATCAGTCATGGGTTGACAACTCCCACAAGTTTCATGCCACCATTGCTACTGCACATCTTGTAGGCTGGGTAGATTATAGGCTAGACATTTTGAGGCTGTGTTGGTGTCAAATTCCCAACACAGGAAGGTACCCGGTTACAGAAGATGGCTTGTTCAGGGTCCATATTCTCCATTTCTAGGTTTCCTTAGGGTTATCTTGTTGAACCCTGGGAGTTTCTGCTGCATAGACTCCCACATCATATCCAAATACCCTCCAGTTTCACTCATCTCTCCCTGTGATTTCTGTCTCTATTCATCCTTGACATAAGACATCTTCTGTTCTTATTCCCAACTGTACCCACTACACTGCAAAATCTATTCTATTTCCCATTCCCAGGGAGATCTATGCATCTCTATTGGTGCTCTCCTTATTGCTTAGCTTTTCTGGGTCTGTGGGTTGTATGTAGCATTATTATCACTACTGAACAGATCCCTTTGTAAGTGAGTACATACAATGTTTGCCTTTCTGGGTCTGGATTATCTCATTCAGGGTGATTTTTCTTTTTTAGTTCCATCTATTTGCTAGAAAGTTTCATGGTGTCTTTTTTTGTTTGTTGTATTCATCTCTCATGTATTAATCCTGAAAGCAGTTTCCCCTCCCTCCCTGGCATCCTTTCCTCCTCCACTTCCCTTCTCCTTCAGAACCCTCCCTCCATCACTCCATCTTCCCTCAAAAAAGATCAGACCTCTCAGAAACATCAAACTAACACTCTCTAACAAGCTACATAAGGCCAGGCACATGCCATCACATCAAGGCTGAACAGGACAACTCAGTAGGAGGAAAAGTGTCCCAAAGTAGGCAAAAGTGTTGGGGCACTCCGTGATCCGACTGTTAGGGTTCTCACAAGAACATTAAGCTACCTAGCCATGACATACATGCAGAGCACCTAGATCAGACTCTTATTTGTGCCCTAATATCTGCAAGCCTCCATGAGTTCAGGTCAGTTAGTTCTTGGGCTGTGTTCTCCTGGTGTCCCTAACTCTTTTGGTTCCTCTGATATATCCTTTTGTCTCCTTAGCAGGACTCCCACAAGCTCTTACTAGTGTTTGGCTGTGGGACTCTGATCTGTTCCCATTAGTTGCTGTATGAAGTCTCTTTGGTCTCTCTAATGACTACTATGTTAGACTCCCATCCCAGAACATTCTGCATACAGGAAAAACTGTAGGTTGAATGTTTTATGATGGGTCACTGTCCCAGTACCTTCACTTGAGGCCTTTCCAGGTTACAGAAGATGGTCAGTTCAGGATTTGTATTCCCCATAAATATGTGTCTTTGCTATGCCTACTCTTATAGATTCTATTGCACTGTTTTCATTTTGCCCCTGAAATGCCTCCGTATTCCAATCATTCTTCCAGTATTTGCTCCCTCCTTCCCCATTCCTACGTGATCTCTCCTGTCCCCAACTCCACCCATCATCAGTGCACCCAAGAATCTGTTATATTTCCCTTTTCCAGGGAGATCCTAAGGTCTCCCCTTAAGCCCTCATTGTTACTTTAGCCTCAAAGCAAACATAAAATGTACTCGCAATGTAAAAGGATATTAGGTACAAAGTAAATGACAATCACAATCATACTGTTGTCTACAGACCTAGAGATGACATGTTCTTTTTTTTTTTTTTAAAGATTTATTTATTATGTGTAAGTACACTGTAGCTGTCTTCAGACACTCCAGAAGAGGGCGCCAGATCTCGTTACAGATGGTTGTGAGCCACCATGTGGTTGCTGGGATTTGAACTCTGGACCTTTGGAAGAGCAGTCGGGTGCTCTTACCCACTGAGCCATCTCACCAGCCCGAGATGACATGTTCTTAACAGTTGAGTAACTGTGTAATGTACCACTTTATCCACTCTTTAGTTGCAGGATATTTAGGTCATTTCCAGTTTCTATATACTATAAATAAAGCTGCTGAAAACATCACTGAGCAAGTATATTTGTGGCAGGATGGATTGTCCTCTGGGTAGAATGTCAAGAGTGGTACAACCAGATCTTGAGGCAGATTGAGTCCCAGGTTTCTGAGTTACTGCCTTATTTATTTCCATAATGTTGGTACAAGTTTGCACTTGCACCTGCAATGGCGTGTTCCCTATGCACCACATCCTTGCTAACATAAGCTGTCACTTTTGATATTGAACTTAGCTATCATGACCAGTGTGAGATGGAATCTCAAACTAGTTTTGATTTGAACTTCGCTGAGGGCTAAGATTGTTGAACATTAAAGTGTTTCTCAACCTTTTCAGATTCCTCTATTAAGAGTTCTCTGTTTAGATCTGTACCCTATTTTAAAGATGATTATTTAGTTTCATGGTGTCTAGTTTCATGGTATCTATTTTGGATATTAGCCCTCTGTTAGATGTGGGATTGGTGAGTCTTTTTCCATTCTGTAGGCTGATAGTTTCTCCTGTGAATGGAGTCCTTTGCCTTGCAGAAGCTTCAGTTTCCTGAGGTTCCATTTATTAATTGTCAGTTTTAGTAGCTAAGGTACTAGAATTTTCTTCAAGAAGTTGTGTCCTGTGCCAGTATGTTCAAGATTATTCCACAATTTCTCTTCTATCAGGTTCAGTGCATCTGGTTTTATGTTGAAGTCTTTGATATACTTAAACTTGAGTTTTCTGAAAGATCCAGTAATATTCTTCTACATGCAGACATTCATTTACACTAGCACCTTTTGTTGATGGTGCTTTCTTTTTTTCCAGTATTATTTCTTATGACTACATGTGTGTATTTATATCTGGGTCTTTGATTTGATTCTATTGATTGAGGTATGTGGTTTTCTTCCAAAAGCCTGAGTTTTTATTACTATAGCTCTATGGTACAGCTTGAAATCAAGGATAGCAATACTGCTAAAAGTTCTTTTATTGTTCAGGGTTATTTTGGCTATCCTGGGTTTGTTTTTGTTATTGTTGTTGTTTATTTGCTTTTCCATATATAGATGTCCTTTAAAGGACTGCAAAGGATTCTGTTAAAATTTTTGTAAGGATTGCATTGAAACTAGATTGCTTTTGGTAGGATATTATTTTTCACTATGTTAACCCTACAGATTGATGAGTGTGTACTATCTTTCCATCTTATGGTATCTTCTTTAATTTCTTTCTTCAAGACTTGAAGTTCTTGTCATAAAAATCTCTCATGTTGTGGTGGTGGATTCATTTCATCATGAATGGGTATTAAATTTTGTCAAAGGTTTTTTCTGACATCTTGAGATGATCAATTTTTTAGATTATTTATATGGTGGATTACTTTTATTGAGTTTTGCATGCTGAATCAGATGAAGCCTGAAAATAGAAGAAATTATGAAGAAACCAAAAATCACCAGAGTAGAAGAGAACTATATGGTGAAGTCAACAAAGTTAGAAGTTAATCTAATGTCATACTTTTTAGAAAAATTAAAACTCAGAGATCCTATATTTTGTACTTAATAACATCTTATATATCCTTTTAGTGGATAAATTATACAATGGTTACACAAATTTGAAGTTTATAATTACTAAAGAAATTGTAACTTCAAAACATCGCTTTCTCAAATCAAATAAAGTTCATATGATTTTACTAGATATTTTAAAAAAGTTAAAGACAAAAAACATATTGTTTTATAAAGATTCTTTAAGAATTAAAAATAAAACTTTATATGAAATCACTAAATATATTTTCAGCCGTTACAATTTTTTTACAGTCAGATTTTCAGAAAGTTTTAAATTGGCAATGAGAAATTCATTTAAAATCATAAGTAGAAATTTGATAAATGATCAACATGGGTACATCCTTTATAATAACTTTGTATTTGTATATAATGGTTGCTAAACACTTCTTAACCTGATATCCATGTATCATTTGTAAGTAATAATTCTAGTTCAGTAAGGTCCCTGTCTTGAAAATTTAAAGGACTCTTTCCAGTGTATAAGCTAATTTATATGATAATCTAGAAGAATAACTTTTAGATTCCATTTCCAAAATTTCCACAGTGCTTTAAAAAAAGATAAATTTCCATACCTAAAATACTGGACTCCTTATTTTTTCCCTAGATATTAACTTATAGGAGGTTCCCAGCTCTTGAGGGTACACCTATCCAGCCCTTAGGCCATATTAGCAAAGGTTAACATTTTTCTTTAAAGATAGCAGGAAATCTTTCTATACTTTGTTGTATGATATGCTTACGTAAGATTATATCTTCTATGTATAAAACACAAACTATTTAGAAAGTCATTCTATCAAGTTTTATGGTTCTGTCTTTACTTAACTGTAGGGACTATGGAATTTATAGATTTGAGGACTATGAAACTTAGAGGTATAACAGAATTCTTCTTCTATACATTTTCTTTAAAATTAGAACAAAGTTGAAGGCTTTATGCTGTAGATAATAATGTCTTATTGCTATAAGAATAAGAAAATATGGTATGGATTACAGTTGAGACAAAAGGGGGGAGAGCATGAATGGATGGGCACACATAATACTGCTATTTGGTTTAAAGACGATAACATAATACACACAGAAATGCTATTTTCAATAGATTATTGTGTGAAAAAAATTTACCTTGATCAAAAAAGGAAAGCATCTATTTTTATGTCCTACTTACCTCATTTCACACAAAAGCACTCCATTGATAGATAATTTGATGTGAAAATGAAAATTATAAAACTTTTAGTGGACAATATATGAAATATTTACAAGTACTTGGGATAAATAAAATATTTTGGAGAGCAAACCAATCAATACTAGTGTATATCCCAAGTTAGAATACATTTTGTTATTCAATGGATTGCTAAGTAGAAATAAGAATGTTTATAGTGATCTGCATGGTGGTGGCGCATGCCTTTAATCCCAGCACTTGGGAGGCAGAGACAGGCAGATTTCTGAGTTCGAGGCCAGCCTGGTCTACAAAGTGAGTGCCAGGACAGCCAGGGCTACACAGAGAAACCCTGTCTCAAAAACACCAAAAACCAAACCAAACCAAACCAAACCAAACCAAACCAAACCAAACAAACAACAACAACAAGAAAAAGAATGTTTATAGTGCCTCATTCTAGAAGAAAAATGATAGCATGTAAAACCTGAGTCTGATCTCTAGCACTGAAAAAGAAAAAAAAAAAATCAGCCAAGAAAATTATGTTAGAGCTTACATTACTCTGTGATTAAATTTCTATGAATTATAAAACTAGAAATATATTATTAATTCTGATAGAATTTAGCATTAGTTCTGCTTAACCATGAAGAAAAGGAAATGGGAGGGGCATCTGGGGAACCCATGTGCTGAAAGGCCTGGGTTATCGGTCCATGTGTATGCATCACTATTGAAAATTGATTGAACTGTGATTTTTTTAATATGGAGTAATACTCAATGCTATACTTCAATTTATATTGTTTGTGTAAAAGGATTTTTCAAATATGTAAGTAATTTAACCCTACTTTCCATAACACATGTCTGAAAATCATGCTTAGCAGTACTTAAGATAATTTACCTGCTAGTGCCTTTATCTGCACCTTAACTATGGAAATCAAGTCTTACAAAATGATAGGTAGACAAAAAGTATTAGACATGGTCTAGTGATTACATTATGTGACTCCAGGTTACCTTTAGGCTGTCATCTACTGAAGCTTCTTTTCAGCCTGAACTTAATATTGACAGTAATTTCAAGCAATTTGCTTAAATTTTTCCCCCAAAATGTACTATACATGTATTCTCATGGTTTATTATAACACAGTAATTTTACTCTGTTTTTCCTAAGTTAAAAACAGTGGATGTAGGGCCAGAGAGATGGCTTCAGGGTTAAGAGGTCCTGAGTTCAGTTCCTGGAAATCTTCTATAATGGGATCAGATGGCCTCTTCTGGAATGCAGGTAGAGCACTCACATAAACGTAAGTGTAAGAAAGAAATAAAGAAGGAAATTCTAAAACAAAAAAGTAGATGCTTGAATAAATAAAGCATGTCAATTTGTATAATGCTTTATAGCATCTACATATGATACATGTAAATTAAATTGAAATAAATTTTACATTAAAGTTAGATTTAAGATTTTTACAATTCTGATATAGTTTCTTCATCAAGCAAACACATTGCTAGTTAAGGAATATATTGCAGCAAATAACCCTGCAATAATTCTAAAATATTTTATAGCATTGTAGAAGGATTAGTTTCTATTATATGATAGCCTAACAGCAAACTATAATACTAGGTAAAAGATTTATTTTGTCTCCAGTATATTTTCTTAGTTCATTTACTTTTCTTCTTAAACTATGAACAGCTGGCTTTGCATTTCAATGAATCCACTTTACAAAATTCTGTCTCTTCTATGAATAAAAGTTTTAAGTCATTTATCTGTTTTACACTATTCCTAAAAGTCTGCCACAAACAGAGATAGATGCATTTCAGAACCAAAACGAAAGTCCTGAGGTTTTTACTCCTAAGTTTAGCAATGGCAATTGAAAAAAATTATTTTACTATTTTTTACTATTATGTGTATGTGTGTGTATATATGTGTCTGTGAATACACGTTCTCACAAAGTCCAGATGAGGGTCTTAGATTCCTTGTAATTGTAGTTAAAAGCCATTTTGCAGCAATTAGATGGTTTCTGACAGCTGAATGTGCAAAAATAATAGTGCTCTAAACTCATCAGCCAACTTTTCAGCCCATGTTTATTACATTTTAATGATTCATAAAATAATTAAGAGCACTGTAACTTTTATGAAATCAACTCCTAAAAATTATGAGATGAATCATTTGTAATTTGATCTAGGATAATATATATGTGTGTGTGTGTGTGTGTGTATATATGTATATATATATATATATACATATAATGTATTTCTCATATACACATCATATAATACACATACACACATAAACACATATATACATATACTACATATGCATATACATATACATTCCTACATATATTTGTGTACTTAGCTATTCATAATTGAAGTCATTTTCACAGTTTGATACAGTTATGAGACAGTGATATTGATTTGCTCATTATTTATTCTAGGCATCAAAGAATTTGGTGAAAGTGAATATGTTTAAATCTGTGAGAACTAATACTTAAGGTCAACTTGACTCAATCTGGAATCATCTATAGCATTCATCTGGGAATAATTGTGAAAATATTTCCTGTTAGACTTAACTGAAAAGAGAATGTACAACCTAAATATAGATGACACCATCCCATTGACTAAAGTCCTAGAGTTAAAAGAAAAGAGAAAAGTATAAAAGATGTTAACCACCACTGTTTATCTCTCTCTGCCTCATGGCTGTGGATAGAGTATTACCAACCACCTCATGACTGTAACTTCACAGGTACAGAGTCAAAATAAACTCTTAAATTGCTTTTTAGTAGGTATTTGGCCACAGTCACAAGAAAGTAAGTAATATAATCATGAACTACCTACAGGGAGTAAGATAAGATATGGAAAACTAATACTCATTATATAGAATGAGACATGAGCAAGTGCTATATGGGTTTCACTGTATAAGCACCACAGAAGTTTGCCCGAACTGAAGAAGATTCAGAGTAAGAGGAGTGAGATTTGAGCTGTTCTAGTGGTGCTATGTTTTGAGCATCCCTGTGAGCCTTTATGTGTTAGAATTCAATACCCTACTTTGGATATTGAAAGTTTGGAAATATAATGACAATAAATTTCAAATGCAAAGTCTTTGGTAAAGTCATTAATATCAAATTTGGTTATCATGGTAGGTATGATTAAATCCCCCTGGCTTTATTTTCAGAAGATACACATGAATACTTGCATGCTCGCTGCCTAGAACCATGGGATACTGTGTCCTGATGAGGAACAACTGGAAAATAAGGCCATCATCCTGTGGTCTTTCAGCCTTTCATTTCAGAATTCTTTTTCTTTATGGAGTAGCTTTTATCAAATATTTAGTTTCAATAACAAAATTAGGCCAGGGAACCAGCAAGATGGCTCAGTGGGAAAAACCTCTTGCAGTGCAAAACTGATGTGGTGGTTTGAAACGATATGGCTCCCACAAATCCATGTGTTTGAAAGCTTGTCCCATAGAGAGTTTCATTATGAGAAGGTGTGGCACTGATGATGTCTGTCATTGTGGAGGAGGGCTTTGTGGTCTTATGCTCAAGCTACACACAGTGTAGTACACAGATGTCTGCAGCCTTCAAATCAAGATATAGAACTCTCAGCTTCTTCTCTAGCAGTAGGCCTGTCTATATTCTGCCATGTTTCCCACCATGATGAGGTCCACCTCTGAAACTGTACACAAGCTGCAGGTAAATGTTTTCCTTTATAAAAGGTGCATAGCAATGATGTTTTGTCACAGCAATAAAACCCTAATTGAAACATCCGATGAATTTGTGTCATCAAACCTTTATGAAAAAGCTGGATTGGTGGGATTCAACTATTAACCCAGCACTATTATAATGAGAGGGAAAGGATAGACAGAAGAATATTCTGGAAGCCAACTAGCTTGAAACACATAGTGTGGTAAGGCAAGGTAAACCCTATCTATACACGGTAGAAGGATAAAACAAATTTCAGAAATCTGTTCTCTTAACCACATATGCACTGTAGTATACAGTAACCCATGGACATACACCTTGTGTAGCCACTCCCATACACATACAAAATAATAATAAGTACATAATTTAGAATAATTTAAAGCTTGACTAATGTAAGGACAACATAAAACTTATCAGAAAACATCTAGGGAAAGTTATGGGCATGAAAGTGAGCTTTCTGAAGATGGCCCACTGTTTTGCATAGCCTTCAATGGATGAGCTCTAAGAATCTGGCGTTCTTAAAGATTTCATCCTAGGATTGCTTCTTGCTACTGATATGCCTTTCACTGTTATGCCCTTCACATATTCACAAAATATCACTATTATATATCCTAATTGTTCCTGGTCATCAGCCCACAATTTTGGGTATATTCCCTGAAGATAAACATGAGTATAAACTTTCATGAATTAATGCTGTTTAAACAAACTAATGACTTTATAGAATTACTGATTAGATTAAAATAATTTTAAGGAGAATGGCTTAGGAGATCGTTTTAGTTGTTTTGCCAGAAAGATATAATAAGGTTAGACTGAAGAATAGAATGTGCCCACTTCCCATTGAATAGTAAACAAAGGGTGCATAATAAAAAATACATGAGCTTTCATAATTATACCAAAAAGAGAAATAGGCTTGGGACAAATTTGTGATCAAGTAAAAACATTCATTCTGGGACAGATCCAAGGATTAAACTACGGGTGTGCATTACAATAAAGCAAAGCCATGGGAAACCGTTGCTTTGAATTTATATTGGCATTATATAATGAAACATTGGTTTGAACTTTCTATCACCTTCCTTCTGTATCATCCCCTTTTGTGTAATATTTTATCTGTGAGGTAGTTTTGCACATATCTTTTGTTTAATAAGATATAAGAAGGCCAGAGAAAAGGAATAAAGTGTGGCTTGGGGTGCTCTGCCTCATCTACCAAATGTGTGTGTGTGTGTGTGTGTGTGTGTGTGTGTGTGTGTGTGTGTGTGTGTGTGCATGTATGTATGTCAGGAGCTATTTAGGAAAGGATAAAGCTAGCAGGTTGCCTTCCTAGATATAGCCCAACTTTTTGCATGGCCTAAGCTAGGTGAGCTCTAAAAGCAACATCCCAAGAGACTTCATCTCAGGATTACTTCTTGCAGCTGATATGTCTTTCCTGTCACTCTCACATAGCCTAAGATTTCCTGGGTATTAGCTAAACCTACTGAGCAGACTTTCTGCAAGTCAACATAAAGATGAAATTTCATAAATTAATACTCTTTAGATGACTTAATAATTTTATAGAATTCCTGATTTGATTCAAATAATCTTAGGAAGAAAATTTCAAGAGATGGTTTTAGTTGTTTTGCTAAAAAGTTATAATAAAGACAGAATCAAGAATAGAATATACCCACTCCTCATAATAGTAAATAAGGCTGCATAATAAGAAATACAATGAGCTTTTATAATTACACTAAAAGAGAAATAGTCTTGAGACAAACTTGGGTCAAGGAAAAACATTCAGATCCCAGGATGAAGCCACAGGTGTGCACTATGATAAGGCAAGGCCATGTAAAAACTGTTGCTTTGAACTTATAATGAGCTTATAGTATGAAAAACTGCTTTGAACTTAATATCAACATCCTTCTATGACTCTCCTTTTGTGTAACATTCTATCTATGAACTTTCTAAAATCTTTTGTCTATAAAAAGGCCAGAGAAAAGAAATAAAGTTGGTTGGCTTTGGGCTCTGCTCCATCCATCCCATCCAAATGTATGTGTCAATTTGTTTATAAGTACCCTTAGAGGTATATGTGTACATATGTGAGCATGCGTGAACACTTACAGAGTTAATTGAGACAGGTGTCTGGGCCCTGCCAAAATATATGTGTGTGTGTGTGTGTGTGTGTGTGTGTGTGTGTGTGTGTGTGTACGTGCATGTGTATATTTGCCAGGTTAAGAATTTTAATTATTTTCCTTGTCTTCTTTCTGGTTCACAAAGAGTTAACAAGTCTGATCAGCCAGAGGCTTCAGGCTGACTCACCAGAGAAAGGACCACTAGCCATAATCCTTACCTATTTCCCTGTTGCAATGCAGCATGTGTTAATTGTCAAGGCCAAAGTTTCCAGCAACATAATAAGAGACTGTTAAGTTTCCAGAAGCCCTTATTACAGTTAGAGAAAGTTACAAAACTACATTTGTCTAATGTTGCACACACTTCAGCTACATCTCTTAAGGCTAGGCAGGACCTCAATATATATGTTTCTCTCTCTCTCTCTCTCTCTCTCTCTCTCTCTCTCTCTCTCTCTCTCTCTCTCTCCATATATATATGAGCTGATGAGACAGATGGGTGGGCCTGACCACAGTGTGTGTGTGTGTGTGTGTGTGTGTGTGTGTGTGTGTGTGTGTGTGTGATGTGTGTCAGTGAACATTGTATAAAATATTTTTCTTTCTTTTCCTTTCATGTCTTTCTGGTTCACAAAAAGTTAATGAGTTCCAAGTCTCTTGCCTGGCCAACAACAGGTCCTTGAGCCAGAGAGAAAAGAAACTAGAATTTATTAGCACAATATAGTAAGAGAAAAGAAACCAGCACTGTTTATCACAGAATAGTAAGAAAGAGTTACAAGGCTAAAAGTCACCAGTCTTTAGCTATTGTGGAATTCTATGTCCTACCTTAGTACTGATCATTCTAAAGCCCAGGGCAGGTGCACTACAAAAACCTTTTTTGAAAACTGGGTAACATATATATGCTATATATTTCCACTGCTTTTGGTCTAGTTTTTGGATCAAAGTAATTTTAAATAAATGTTGTTGCATAATGAAAATGAAGCCACAACATACCCAAACTTATGGGACACAATGAAAGCATTTCTAAGAGGAAAACTCATATCTCTGAATGCCTCCAAAAAGAAACTAGAGAGAGCACATATTAGCACCTTGGCAACACATCTAAAAGCCCTAGAACAAAAGGAAGCAAATTCACCCAAGAGGAGTAGACAGCAGGAAATAATCAAACTCAGGGGCGAAATCAACCAAGTGGAAACAAGAACTATTCAAAGAATCAATCAAACGAGGTCTTTGAGAAAATCAACAAGATAGACAAACACTTAGCCAGACTCACTAGAGGGCACAGGGAAAGCATTCTAATTAACAAAATCATAAATGAAAAGGGAGACATAACAACAGATCCTGAAGAAATCCAAAACACAATCAGATCCTTCTACAAAAGAATATACTCAACAAAATTGGAAAACCTGGATGAAATGGAGAAGATTCTAGACAGATACCAGGTACCAAAGTTGAATCAAGATCATGTTAATGATCTAAACAGCCCTATATCCCCCAAAGAAATAGAAGCAGTCATTAATAGTCTCCCAACCAAAAAAAGCCCAGGACCAGATGGGTTTAGTGCAGAGTTCTATCAGACCTTCAAAGAAGATCTAATCCCAGTTCTTCACAAACTATTCCACAAAATAGAAACAGAAAGTACTCTACACAACTCATTCTATAAACCCACAATTACTCTAATACCTAAACCACAAAAAGACCCAACAAAATAGAGAACTTCAGACCAATTTCCCTTATGAATATTGATGCAAAAATCCTCAATAAAGTTCTTGCTAACCGAATCCAAGAACACATCAAAACAATCATCTCTCCTGACCATGTAGGTTTCATCCCAGGGATGCAGGGTTTAATATATGGAAATCCATCAACGTAATCCATTATATAAACAAACTTAAAGACAAAACCACATGATCATCTCATTAGATGCTGAGAAAGCATTTGACAAAATCCAACACCCATTCATGATAAAAGTCTTGGAAAGATCAGGAATTCAAGGCTCATACCTACCATGATAAAAGCAATCTACAGCAAACCAGTAGCCAACATCAAAGTAAATGGTGAGAAGCTGGAAGCAATCCCACTAAAATAAGGGACTAGACAAGGCTGTCCACTCTCTCCCTACCTATTCAACATTGTACTTGATGTCCTAGCCAGAACAATTAGACAACAAAAGAAGATCAAGGGGATACAAATTTGAAAGGAAGAAGTCAAAATATCACTTTTTGCAGATGATATGTTAGTATATATAAGTGACCCTAAAAATTCCACCTGAGAACACCTAAACCTGATAAACAGCTTTGGTGAAGTAGCTGGATATAAAATTAACTCAAACAAGTCAATGGCATTTCTGTACACAAAGGATAAACAGGTTGAGAAAGAAATTAGGGAAACAACACCCTTCTCAATAGTCACATATAATATAAAATATCTTGGCGTGGCTGTAGTTAAGGAAGTGAAAGATATGTATGATAAAAACTTCATGTCTCTGAAGAAAGAAATTAAAGAAGATCTCAGAAAATGGAAAGATCTCCCATGCTCATGGATTGGTAGGATCAATATAGTAAAAATGGCTATCTTGCCAAAAGCAATCTACAGATTCAATGCAATCCCCATCACAATTCCAACTCAATTCTTCAAGGAATTAGAAAGGGCAATCTGCAAATTCATCTGGAATAACAAAAAACCTAGGATAGCAAAAACTCTTCTCAAGGATAAAAGAACCTCTGGTGGAATCACCATGCCTGACCTAAACAGAGCAATTGTGATAAAAACTGCATGGTACTGGTATAGTGACAGACAAGTAGACCAATGGAATAGAACTGAAAACCCTGAAATGAACCCACACACCTATGGTCACTTGATCTTTGACAAGGGAGCAATAACCATCCAGTGGAAAAAAGACAGAATTTTCAACAAATGGTGTTGGCACAACTGGTGATTATCATGTAGAAGAATGTGAATTGATCCATTCCTATCTCCTTGTACTAAGGTCAAATCTAAGTGGATTAAGGAACTCCACATAAAACCAGAGACACTGGAACTTATAGAGGAGAAAGTAGGGAAAAGCCTCGAAGATATGGATACAGGGAAAAAATTCCTTAATGGAACAGCAATGGCTTGTGCTGTAAGATCGAGAATCGATAAATGGGACCTCATAAAGTTGCAAAGCTTCTGCATGACAAAAGACACCGTCAATAAGACAAAAAGACCACCAACAGATTGGGAAAAGATCTTTACCTATCCTAAATCAGATAGGGGACTAATATCCAATATATATAAAGAACTCAAGAAGGTGTACTCCAGAAAATCAAATAACCCCATTAAAAAATGGGGCTCAGAACTGAACAAAGAATTCTCACCTGAAGAATACTGAATGGCTGAGAAGCACCTGAAAAAATGTTCAACACCCTTAATCATCAGGGAAATGCAACTCAAAACAACCCTGAGATTCCACCTCACATGAGTCAGAATGGCTAAGATCAAAAATTCAGGTGACAGCAGAGGCTGGCGAGGATGTGGAGAAAGAGGAACACTCCTCCATTGTTGGTGGGATTGCAAGCTTGTACAACCACTCTGGAAATCAGTCTGGCGGTTCCTCAGAAAATTAGACATAGTACTACTGGAGGATCCAGCAACACCTCTCCTGGGCATATATCCAGAAGATGTCCCAACCGGTAAGAAGGACACATGTTCCACTATGTTCATAGCAGCCTTATTTATAATAGCCAGAAGCTGGAAAGAAGCCAGATGCCCCTCAACAGAAGAATGGATACAGAAAATGTGGTGCATTTACACAATGGAGTACTACTCAGCTATTAAAAAAATGAATTTATGAAATTCCTAGGCAAATGGATGGACCTGGAGGGCATCATCCTGAGTGAGGTAACCCAATCACAAAGGAACTCACACAATATGTACTCACTGATAAGTGGATATTAGCCCAGAAACTTAGGATACCCAAGATATAAGATACAATTTGCTAAACGCATGAAACTCAAGAAGAAAGAAGACCAAAGTATGGACACTTTGCCCCTTCTTAGAATTGGGAACAAAACACCCATAGAAGGAGTTACAGAGACAAAATTTGGAGCTGTGAAGAAAGGATGGACCATCTAGTGATCGCCATATCCAGGGATCCATCCCATAATCAGCTTCCAAACGCTGACACTAGCAAGATTTTGCTGAAAGGACCCAGATATAGCTGTCTCTTGTGAGACTATGCCGGGGCCTAGCAAACACAGAAGTGGATGCTCACAGCCAGCTATTGAAGGGATCACAGGGCCCCCAATGGAGGAGCTAGAGAAAGCACCCAAGGAACTAAAGGGAACTGCAACCCTATAGGTGGAAGAACAATATGAACTAACCAGTACCGCAGAGCTCTTGTCTCTAGCTGCATATGTATCAAAAGATGGCCTAGTCGGCCATCACTGGAAAGAGAGGCCCATTGGAGTATCAAACTTTATATGCCCCAGTACAGGGGAACACCAGCGCCAAAAAGGGGGAGTGGGTGGGTAGGGGAGTGGGTGTGGGTGGGTATGTGGTACTTTTGGGATAGAATTGGAAATGTACATGAGGAAAATACCTAATTTAAAAAAAAAGAAATTGGTCAAAAGGCAGAGATTAAGTGAACGAGAGGTTATCAGCTCTAATCAATACATCTGTAGCATAACACATAAATCTCAGGGATGTAGCATGTAATAGAATGCTTGCCTAATATGGACAACACACTGTGTTTGAATGGCAGCACTACCAAAAATGTGGTGAGAAGGATCTTAATAAAAATTCTCACATCTTTGTTGAATAGAAGTTTAAAGGTAAAAAGAATAGAAAAAGTTATATGGTAAAAGCAGAAATACTAACCAAGATCATGTGACAAAATGGAGTGACAGTGAATACTTGGCTACTTTATAAAGCTAGGGATAGAGAAAACAATCAGATAAAGTCATGACATTGGTTCATTATTCACCTATTTATTTACATATCATTAGTGGCTCACTGAGTAATCATGTACTGCAACACTATTAATATTAGTTAAACATCAATCTAAAATAATCTTTTGTTTATTTTTCAAATTACTCTTGCTAAACACTTGTCTAAATGCAATTAATAAAGCTTATTAACATTCAAATCTAATCCAAACTGCAATCTAGGACACAACCTATTCCCTCCTGGAAAGCTTACAGTTAGAGATTGGTACAATGTCTAATGATGCGCCCAATTCAGCTACCTTCCTTAAGGCTGAGCAGGTCCCCAGCATATATGTTTATTTGTCTATACATACATGTGTAGGTATATATGTATGTATGTAAGCATGCATGAACCCTTGTGGAATCGAGAAGATGGAAGATCAGGCCCACTCAGAGAGTTGTTATTCCATGAATTGATATACCTCAAATATATATTGTTTTACATTAGCAACTTATTATAAATCAATATATTTATTGTATTAAGAGATGGAGATTTTTGACATTGGAGTGAATACATTTTCCATTGCAAAATGAGACTGTATGGAATTATGGTTAGAATTTTGTGTCTTAAGATGCTATTGGATGTCAAGGTCACATGGGGTGGAATTATTGGACTTATTCATACCTAAATGTTTAACTGAAGCAGGAAAGCTACCCTGATTGTAGTGGAGTACTATCTTAAGGACTAGATTCCTAGGCTAAATAAATGAACAAAGTAAGCTAAGCATAGACATTTATCGTTCTGTTTCATGACAAATGAAATATGATCAGCTGCCTCATATGACTCCTGCCATGATTTCCTCACAATGCTGGAATATAACTTTTAATTGTGAGCCCAGATAAATATTTTGCTAGGGTTATTGTCACAACAATGAGAGAAAACTAATGAGGATGGAGTATTGGAAAATTGAAACCTTAACCATGAGTGGGAAGACGGTACTTAGAGAGAAGTAGGTGGAAAGTGGTTTACCCAAAACTGAGGAGGTAGGAAACGACTTAGGGAAGTTTGTTTATTGCTAAGAACTGTTTTCACTATTCTGGATCAGAGTGATAAGAATTTAAAGTGACTATTACCCTCTCAGTAATTATCACTCTGCAAATGGTTAGGGAACATCACAGAATGTGGGGAAAGAGGGAGTGTACGAGCCAAAGTGAGAGGAAGAATACAGTGAAATGCTGGCTATGGAATTGTCATGTGTGTTACACTTATGTATGTACCCGCAGCAGCTATGGTAACCCACAAAACATCAGTTCCATCAGTAATTCTCTCATGAATCAGGAAGGGACTAATGAGGCTCTATCCCTAGTTAGAAAGCAGTTGGTAATTGATGGCTTCTGGGAGGCGGATCACTTATAGTTAGGGGGTGTGACCACTAGTAGGTTATCCATTCTCATGTGTGCAGCACTAATTGCATTCAGTGGATTATTTAAACAATAATAACAACAAACACTAAGCTAAGCTGTGCAGACAACATATAGATAGGGCAAGAAGGGGGCTACAAGTGGATTTGATCAAGATATATTCTTTGTATGCATGAAATTGTTAAAGAAAAAATACAAAATATTTTGAAATGAGTAGCTAACACCTCATCTATGTCAATGAATACAGTTTAATACTGCCCGATTCAATTTTAATTATATATGTATAATTATAAATTTTGAGAATTTTCATCTTTTTATTGTTATTATTAGTTTGCTTAGTAAGTGTGGCCAAAGATGTACAAGATTGTATTTCTGAAAATACAATCTTGGAGAAATACCTGTAAATTTTGGCAGGCTTTGTTCTTTCATTTGTATAAACTATATTTAAAATTTTATTTATACTTTTATTTGAATTTTAGCTAAAATATATCATGGCTTCTTATTTCATAATTATGCATATGTTTTTCTCAGTGCAGATTTAAATATTTTTTCTGTCAAAAAATTGAATCTTTGTCTTCATTATTTCTTCTCTGAAAATATTCCTTAACATGTGTAGTTAGTCATTTTTCTAGACTTCTTAGATTTATTGTTGTTGTTTTTATAATTTTGTTACTAATTTTGGTTGAGTATCTTGGTTTCAGTTTATGAAGTTTGTTAATTATGTGAAAGTATTTACCAGCATCATTGTTTCTTAGAGACAGAATTTGACAAATATACTTTTATTTGCAACACATACTTTTCCACATGTGATATTTTAAAATAATGTATGTATCTTAAAATGCTAACACATATACTGGTATCTTCAATTTACATAGCTATAATTTTCTCTGTATTTGTTAGTTTTCTACATGGGTTTTGATAGAAAAGTTCATGTGTGCTAAATGATTGATTGACCATTAAAGGAAACTACCAGTTATAATTTGATTAGAGATTAATGCTACACTGATGCTCTCTCTTGAGTATAGGTATTGATACTCCATTGATGACTTTTGCTTTGTGTAATTGAATTTTTTTAGCTATTTAGCATTGCAAATCAAATTGCTTTGTTTAGAAATGTGGAAATTCATGCGTCCCCATGCATTTGAATGCATATAAGCACTTGTTTAGAAATTGTAGCATGTGGGTTTTTTTTTTTTTTAAACAAAGCTTAGTATTCTGCTGCTGGTTTTTTAATCTTAAGAATTATTTTCAAATGTCACCCTTGTACATTTCTGTTGTACAATTTATATAATTCATTTTCTATCATATTTCTATAAAAATCATTAGTAGAGGTCACTATCTACCATGTTCTTGAGAATGGCAGAGGTAAATCTACTAAGTGACAAGTAAAAGGAACCTTGTACCATGGTAAAATTACACAGAAGAAATTGTGTGAAGATAGACAGATTTTAAAGGAAAGACACACATTCATTATCTACGGGCTGAGTCAAAAGCAAAATCAAATGGAAGGTTATCATAGAATTTGCTTTTCCATGTAAATACTGTGATTATCAAAAGGTTCAACTGACAAAGCAAATACAAAGGAATAATTACATGTCACTTGTACACTGGCACTACTATAACACTACTAACTAACAGATTTTTGCAATGTTACAAAGTGGCAGTATGGCTATTTGATAGAAAATACTTTAATCAGAAAGACTAAGTAGGGGACTCAAAAGCCTGTGGCATGGGTCACATTTTGGTTTAATACTTAGTTGTATTCTTTCTCTTCTGCTTCTAAGAATGTCGGACTTTTTAAAAGTCAAATGATAGAGAATTTCAAGTTATATTTTCCTGACATTTCCCAGTTTTTCTTCAGCATAAAGTGATAAATTCCAACCAAACAGGATTTCAGAATTTGGAAAATATGAGGCAATATCAGATTTTCTTTCAGGGTGGTTAAGAACTTGGTAAAATTGTTTGGCTATATGGTCATGTTAAGAAGCTGTCCCCTGAGACTAAAAATTAATCTCAGGATTGACTGTTCTTCCTTCAGATCAGGGAAGAACAGACCTGTATCCATTGGCTAGAAGCAAGTTCCTGTTCCTGTACGTTCAAATAAGCCTTCTCATCTGAGGAGAATAAACTTAACAATCAGTTATTACACTTGGATGAGCCATCATCTGTTTCCCATCTTTAAAGTGCTACACAGAGAAAGGACTCAGTTAGTGTTAGCCAAGCTCTGAACTGTAGCATGTACAAAGTCTCTCTCCAAGGGGATTGTTTTATGTGAGTAGTCAAAGAAGAAAACATAGGAGCTGTTGTGTTTGAAATGGAAAAATACTTTGATGCAAAGTACCTACACCAATATCCCATATATATATATATATATATATATATATATATATATATATATATATATATATATGTCCATTAGTGTACTCCTACTTAGCTATAATTGGAGAGAGGGGCAAGTCTTTCTAAAAGAGCAAGGACAAGAAAGTATACACTGAATACATGAATATGTTGGGAATCTGGGGAAAACAGATCATGTGACTAGTTTAAAAAAAGAAAAACCACTGGGATTACAAAGCCAGTAACAAGTGATAGCCCTATATGTTGCCTAGACATACAGGTTATTCCATGAAAGGAAGTTACAGAGGCATAAGGAACCCTTGTCTTGGCCTGTTTCCTGCAAATGCAGAAGGTTCTAGAACCCGAAGATATATCCTTTTTCTCCCTAAGCCTTATGAGAAAAGTGTGTACAAAATTACAGTATAAAACTTCATGGATTCTTATTTGATATGATAAATACAAAAAGAGTCTATTAGACCATATACTTTTAGTCAGGTTCTCATCCAAACTAAAAATTATCAGTGGTTTTCAAAAAAGCATGACTTAAAAAAATTGGCATCAGTATAAATTTCAGCTTTCTTGTATGTATCTATTTCTGTCAGATGTCTTCTGGGAATGACATGGTCTCTCTGTAAACATCTTAACCTGGCTTTGCCAGACAAGGCAGCAACATTACTAGAGTCTATTAGGACTCCTTTCATCCTACTGAGCACTGAAAATGGAAATAAGAGGATTCAAAGTTTCCTTATCTCTTCATCTTGTAGATTTTATCAGTCTGACAGGCCAAATCTATGGTAGGTCCATTATCTTTCATCTATATCTGAAAGGGACCAGGGCATTCAGAATAGAAATTAAGGCTGCTCTGTTAGGAATCCAATTGTGGAGCATGTCATTGTTATCTTAATACAGTAAGTTTTCTCCTTCTAACACTTTATAATGTGTTTCATTTCATACTTCAGTTACAGAGAGGAGGAAATTAGAATTGAACACAATACGTAATTTTTTACGTAGGCAAAATGAACATGTGGATTGCATTCTCCAGGTATCAGTGTGGGAAACCATCCTCTTGCTATTCAGGGTAAAGCACTGATTTCAAATTTCCTAATGTTGTGACTACTTAATACAGTTTATCATGTTGTAATCAGCCGATAGATAATAAAATTGTTTTTCTTGCTACTTTATAATTCTAATTTTGCAACTGTTATGAATCATAATTTAAATAAATATCTGTGTTTTCTGATAGGTGATCCCTGTGAAAGGGTCATTTGACCCCCCCCCAACAATTGTAACCCACAGGTTAAAAACTACTTGTGTAAAAGAACTAGATCATGAAACCAGCAATCTATTGTACTAATTACAGAGACAGAAAAGTAAAGAAGGAAAGGTGTAGGAAAGGAAGGGAATGGAAGGAGGGAAGGAATAAAAGGAAGAGCTGGGAGAGGAGTATTCCTTCAGCAGGAAGGAGAGACTAGTGACTTAGCATGATTAGCTGCAATGTACCCAGCAATCAATATTACCATGGATATACTAATGCAGTAAAAGCATAAGAATGGATAATATGAAAATAGACATCAAGAAATGAAATGGAGGCAGACACTTGTGTTATCAACATAGGGAGACTGAAATTGGAGGCCATCCTGATATACATGGTAATATCCTATCTTAACAGTAGAAATTTAAGCATGAACAGGTGCTTTCAAGCTAAGTCTGTGCACTTAAACTGACCCCCCACCTATTCGGTAAATATGTATTTTAGACTGATGCTCTGGTCAGTGTTCTTTAGGCCTTAGCTATGGTACTTTTTCTTTTACCTCAGAGAAACAGAGTTCATTTCTTTTAACAAATATCTTAATTATGACCTATGAAGACTAAAATTCTGTACAAAAATTTGCCAACTTCCACTGCACATGGGATTTTAATACATGAAGACAAAAAAGAATAAGTAGTAGATAATTTCCTAAATCAAAATTTGCTCAACTCACTATGGATAGTTGCATATTAAAAAGCATTTTGAGTAATGCACAAGACTGTCACTGGTACTGAGGACTCCTGTTGATCTGATTCTGAATTCCACTTAGATGGACAGTTACATGGACTTACAAAACAGGAAAATACAGGATGTCAATATCATTTTAAAATAGGAATAACATAGTATATTTTAGAAAGTCAATAAATAATTAATAGTTTAATTATGCAGCCAACACATACACATACTAAAATATTCCAAATATTTGGACATCAAAGAAAACCCCTAATTCAAAAGTAAAATTCATTTCCCCTTGAACAGAGATAAACTGTAAAATTATTAGTACTATTTGGATTTTTCTTTCTATTGGTGAAATGTTAAGCATACTCATCTATAAATTTCTATAGTCTTTCTTTTGATAAGGTCTCTGTAATGAAGCTACTCATTGTATCTCTCTCCCCCAGCCTCTTCAACTCTATGATAGTCATATGTTTTATACACCTCAACCTGCAAACATATTTTAAAACAGATTTATTGAGGTCTCATTCCTTAATAGCATTTTGATATTTGCTGGCTACTACATAAGCAGTTTTGAAAATAGGAAATAAAATAATAAATCAATTAATTAGATGAAATATTTGTATGTTTTAGTGATTACTCATCCTAGAATCAAGACTTATTTGGTTTTACTAACATAATTCTCAAAAATCATTGTATGTCTTTTCTACTTTAAGAACTTATATTATGACATATTATTTATTTATTGAATGGTGCAAAGTCTCATGTAGGCCCAGTGTCTTTGAACTTTCTATTTTGCTAAAGATGAACATACACTACGGATTGTTCTGCCTCCACCTTACAGCTATACAGCATTGCAGATAGTTTATACAGTGTTTGGGATCAAGCCCAAGGTTCATGCATGTTAGGCAGGTACTCTACTAACTGGCCTTTATTGCTAGCTCCCAGCTCCATTTCTGAACAATTTAAAGTTCATGAATATCTAAATATTTTATTTTATATAAAAATATTAGAACTATTAGACTAAAAGATTATAATTTCAATATAGTTTGTATTCAAACTAGCACTGAGCTCTGCTGAATAAAAAGAAGTATGGGTCTATGTTTAAATCTTATATTTTGTAGGATGTTTGTTAATAAGATATTAACAGGTTTTAGTTTATAGTATAGATATTTTAGGTAAATATAAAATCATGCAATTTTATATACACATGAATGTATACACACATATGTGCACACACATACACACAAATATACAGATACATATAATAAATCTATTTTATGTATAGATTTGGATTGATAGTGTTCTCCCAAAGAGCCATAGATCAACAGAACCTGAGTAGAAAGCACAGAAAGCTCCTGTCAGTTGTTGGTCAGGGGAGTTTAAGAGAATAAAAGAGATTTACTTTTATCCTTGGGTGCTTCCTGAGGTGGACATAAGTCCCTATTGCCACCCAGTTCAGACACAGAATTAGGAGCCATTCAGCTAGATTTGATTCCAAAGTCTCCTAGCTTTCGTAGGAGTGGAAGGGGCTGCACACACTGTCAGAGGAAGAAGATAATCATTAACCCTACCCAGCTGTGATGCCTATGAACCACAAAAATTACTAGCATGGCACAATATCACCAAAGGTGTAATAATTGCACCTAATTTTTGCAGTATCCATAGCTGCCAAATTTACTTGAGGTACTCTCAACAGGAAGAAAATCAGGCTTGATACTGCAAACCTAACCAACTACCTATGGCAAAGAGACCATGGACCTTTGAGTAGAAACATAACTTTGTGCTACTTTGCTAAATGAGCACAATCCCTAACTCTGTTCTAAATACTTATTCTTATACTCATAGACAAGTAGAATCCTCATTTGTCATCAACAAACTTATACATAATAGACAGAGCCCTGTATTTCACACCTAGTCAAAATGCAGAGACCAACTGATCATTCACTGTCAAGTACCAGTTGCTACACCTACAAAACAACTCCTGCAACTCAGCAAACATCTTGGGAGAGTGGGAATGTAAGGATTGTTAGAGCTAAAAAACCAGAAAATCCACTCTGAGACTGTAGCTTCTAGTTTTGACAGAGAAGCAATACCTTGCCATCTCAACAATATGGTTGCTTAAATAATGGCAGCACATGTTGATACACAAATGTGGTTAGAGGAAATCTCACAGGCACTGTTCTTAAATGAATGAAATAGTTAACTCAAATAATAAGTCAGCTCCTGCACATATATATACAAGAAAGTGACTCATCATGTTGCAAGTATGTGTGGGAAAACAACATGTATTCATCTCTGGTTGAAGTGTAAACTTGTACAACTTCCATGGAAATCAGTGTGGCTGTTTTTCAAAAAGCTAGAGATGGATCTATACCAAGATCTAGCCAAACCACTTGGGAAGAAGCCAAAGGCCTCTAGGTCCCTGTACAGATGCTTGTCTATTTGTCCATTGTTTCTCTATTATTTCTTCTTTCCATTATTTATTTATTTTTATTTACATTACATGTCAATCACAACCCCTTCTCTCCTCCCAGTTCTGCCCTTACAAATTCTTCCCCCTGGTTACCTCTCCCTTTACACTCACTTTGGGTACTAACCTACCCTGGGCCATCTGATTCCAGCAGGACTAAGCACCTCCCTTCCCAAGGTCCAACCAGTTTCTCTCTTCTTAACAGTCATAACTTGAAAATAGTATGGTTGTCCATCGACTGGTGAATGGATGTTGAACATATAGTACAGCTTCACAGTGGAATATTATTGAGCTGTCCAGAAAGATTTTGTTTATTTGACTTTAAAAATGGGGTATAAAGTTGAGTAAGTTGGGAGATGGGGAGGATTTGGGAGGAATTTTGAAGGAAAAAAAATGATCAATACATATTGCATATTTTCTTTCTTGTACCATCAACTGGACTCTAACCCATCACCTTATCATTTTTATATCAGCAATTATTATTCATTCTTGAAATGCCTTGTTCTGTGGTTGCTTTTGTTATTGTTTTAGTATTGATCATTTGGTAAATAAGCTACCTCTCAAATACCTGATATGAATAGTGAAAGTCCAGGTACCATCCTCATCTCTTGGAATTAGTTCTGCTGATTTACTTTCTTCAAAACTAGGAAAAGGTGTGAGTCAGCAGACAGACACAGAAATCCACACCCAAACAGGGAATGGAGTGTAGGGTCTCTTATGAAAGAATAGGAGAAAGGACAATGGGACCAGAAGGGAATAGAAACCCCACAGGAAAACCAAAAGAGTCAACTAACTTTGGACCCTTGGGTTTCTCAGAGTCTGAACCACCAACTAAAGAACACCATAGGCTGAATCTAGGCCTTCTGCTCATATGTAGCAAATGTGCATCTTGGTATTCATGTGGGTCTCTGTTGCCTATACATACAATATGTTCTTCTCGCTGGGTTGCCTTGTCTCTCTTCAATAGGAAAGGGAGTAGCTAAGTTCACAGAGACTTGAAGTGCCATGACTAGAGGAAAATGCAGAGTTATTCCTACCTGCTCAGAGAAGAAAGGGTGGGGAGTTAGGGGAATGATTGTGGGAAGGGTGACCTGGAGTAGGGCAATAAGTGGGATATAAAGTGAATAAGCAAAAACATAAATTAAAATTTTAAAAAGGAAAAGAAATCAAAGGACTAAATGAATGGAAATGAATTCCATGTTTATAGACATGAAAAAAAGTAGGAGTCAGTTTTCTTCAATTTTGTGAACTATGATAGGTTAGCCACCCCAATCTCATGAATGGTTAGGACATAGAAATTGGATCTAATGGGTTTGAAAAGGGGAAAAGGGGAAAGTAAAAAGAGGAAGAAATCTCAAATTTAGGAAGATTGTAAGAAAGGATAGATGGATCTGGGAGGAGTTATAGGAGTCAGTGAATATGATCAAAATATATTGTATAAAATTCTCAAAAATACTTGTAAGAATATTATTAAAAGTAACCAGCACTCAGGAGGCAGATTTCTGTTTGAGGCCAGCCTGGTCTACAGAACAATTCTGGAAAGCTAAGGCTGCACAGAGAAAACTTGTCTCAAAATATCAAATAGATAGATAGATAGATAGATAGATAGATAGATAGATAGATAGATAGATAGATAGATAGATAATGCTTTCAAAATTGATTTTTTTATTCCAAAGATTAAGTATAGGCATAAATCACATATATTTGTTTTTGTGGATATTTTGGAGATTATTTTTTATTCATTAATCTCTGTAACATAGATAGAATTTCTCTTTTTTTATTTTTTATTAGATATTTTTTTATTTACATTTCAAATGTTGTCCCCTTTCCTGGTTTCTGTGGATTTTTAGAAGTGAAAACCCCTCACTCATGAAAGAATATTTTTGATGACAGACAAGTTAAAAATTTCAAAATTATATCAAATTATTAATCCAATTATATCTCTGCTGACTATTAGCTGTGTGACCAAGCATGGATGCTTTGAAATGCATTGCCTCAATGTGCTCCAAAGTCATTAATCCCAATCTCACAGGATTATGGCTATGATAAAATGTGCTGCAACGTTAGTACATAATATAATGAAAATAATTACTATTATAATTATGCTCATTATTACTCAACTAAACTATGCCATTCTCACCTATAATTGGAAATTTGGGGAAATATTACTTATGGAAAATATGAAGAGATTGTAGGAAAAAACAAAGACTATTTCCTATATGTCTAGTATTTATCATCTATACGAGCTAGTACACTATGGTGGCAGTAGCCACTTATGATTATTTACATTATGAATAGATTAACTAAAGAACTCAACTATTAGCTATTCTGCTCACATGATGAATAGTCACAGTGATTTAGCTTCTTTTCTCATTGATATAATAAAATACCCTACAAAAGCAATTTAACAATGAAAGGGTTTATTCTGCACCATCGATAGTTGTGGGTCTCTGTGTTAATCACAATATATAGTGCAGAAAGAAATCTCTCAGATGAGGGCTGACTGACACAATTATCATTGTGTAAAATAATATATCATTTTAATACTGTGTTCGTACAGAATAATGGTAGCTAGCTGTATTTTAGTGTCTATGATTGTTCCCGCCACAGGTTTTTTAACCCTTTTTATGAATCTTAGTCATTGTTCTATTGCTGTGACAAGATACCATGACCAAAAGCAAGCATGCAGGAAGGATATATTGTGGCTTACAAGTCCACATCCATAGTCTATCACCAAAGGAAGTTAAGCAGAAACTGAAGGAAAGGCCCTTCAGAGACTGCCTCACCTAGGGATCCATCTCATCTGCTGATACCAAACCCAGACACCTTTGCTGCTGCCAAGAAGTGCTGACTGGTAGGAGCCCGGTATAGCTGTCACCTAAGAGGCTTTGCCAGAGCCAGACCAATACAGATGCGTATGTACACAGCCAAACATTGGTCGGAGCGGGGGTACCCCAAGGGGGAATTTAGAACAAAGACTGTAGGAGCTGAAGGGGTTTGCAACTTCATGGGAAGAACAACAATATCAACCAACAAGAATCCACAAGCTCTTAGGGACTAAACCACAACCAAGGAGGACACAGGGTGCTACCAATGGCTCCAGCTAGATATACAGCAGTGGACTGCCTTATCTGGCATCACTGAGAGGGAAGCCCCTTTTATGTTATCAAACTTTTCATTTTGGGAGACACTAGCCAGTAGCTTATGTAAGTAATAATGTCTTGTGGCTGTTCTGTATCACTTAGGCTAAGCTATTGTGATATGAGGATGAATTCTGCTTTCCCAGTATGGTAGTATTATTATTTTAAGGCCAGGAGGAATAGAACTGGCAGCATGTATATTGTTATATGAAGCACCCCTTCTTTTAGGCTTCTGGGTATATTTTCTCAAGAGGATAGGTACTACTAAAGCATTGTGATGCATATGCCAGCCTCTGTGTATATTGGCAGTAGAAAAGTGAAGCAGAAGATGGGGTTCTTTCCATTTAATATCATTTTCTTCAAAATGTTTTATTAATTTCTGTTATCAATTGGAAACTTCATATTCTACAACAATTCCTTATGAATCTCTTTGAAATCCTCATAGTAAATTAAAAAAAAATAGTATTCTACTTCTCTATTATCAATTCCATTCATCATTTCCTTCCTCACTGACATGAAATCCATTATTTCAGCTCTGATGCAGTTGTGCAGCTATAATTTTCATATTTCCCCATGACAGGATTTAATCATTCCCTCACTATTTAATCAACAACAAAATTTACTTATATGTCTAAAAACAGAACAACTCTACTGTTAACTATGAAGAATACTGACATCTCAAAACTGCTGTCCCTACACAAATAGGTCATTAACTTTTGGTCATGTTGCTGCTTCAGTCTTCTGGATGAGGGGATAATAGGTGTGAGCCATCACACCAGAGTTTTCATCATTTTCTTTCCTTCCTTAATACCTTGTATTATTGACTATTTCATATATTTTCTTCCATCTTTTATTCACTCATTCATTATAACATTTTATTTCTCTTATTGCCTCTCCCTTACATTTTAGTAATTCTCTAAAGTCAACACCAGAGAATACTTGTTCAGTTCATTGTTACATACATGGTAGAACACAACTATCGATAACAATATACTGAAGGATCAAAAACATTCTGAGTTTATCCACAGCAATGGGTTAAATAATATAAATGAAGAAAAAATACAAAAAATATAAAAAAAAAAATAAAGATAAGGAAGCTAAAGAAAAGTCTTCCATGTCTTTCAGCAAGGTCTCAACCACATATATTGATTCACAGTTGTTGAAATATCAGTTAACTTTGGTCCTGTTTCCATGAACAAAATAGCACACCTTTTTATGAGCTTATCAAAGTGTCTGTCTAGTTTTCAACTTAATTTGTAGCCTTTGGTGTCTGCTATCACAGTGAGGTCACTCAACTCTTTGCACTTTATCTTTGAAATTCTCACTCTTGCTTTTTCCTGGTTCCTTTCATATAATATACAAACTCACATCCTTCAGTGTGATTTGGCTTGTTATTCAAAGATCATTAAGGGCTAGGGATATAGTCCAGATACATTGCCTAATAAGCACAAAGCCTTGGGTTAAATCTGCAGCAACATTAAACAGGTTAACACCTGTAATCTGAGCATTCTGGAGATAATATCAGAAGAATCAGAAGTTATGTGCATTCTAAGCTGCACATAGAGCTTAAATGATTTAAATAAAACTTTCCAACCAGTAGTAACAATACAGAACAATGTCTTAACGTGTAAAGAGCCAAACTTTGAGTTGCTGCTGAACATGTCAAAGTATACTTAGACCTACCCAGGCACATAAGAAAGTAGAAGAATATTGTCACTAACTACTTTTAAATCTATCCACAATTATAAGAAGTTAATAAGAGGCCTGCCTGAGATACATTACTAAATTTAGAAGTCTGTTTTGACTGAAATCGAGATGATTTCAGGAATAACTATTGCATCAATTGATGTATAAATATGGTTATAGCAGCTGAGTACAAAACACTTTTATCAAAATTCTTCATAATATGATTTTTGTGATATTTGAAATGATATCCTTAGAATTGAGCTTTGATCTTCAACCTTGACTAGCAGAGATTTCTGCACACAGCTTGTCCATTTAAAAGTTGGGCCTTCAGCCAGGGATGTGCAAGGAGACACCTTGTTGAGTGTGTTGTTCTTATATCAGTAGGCAACAGAGCAGTTTTTAATCCTTTGTTCATCGTAACTTGGTGTCTTTGTCTTGGTGCCTGTAGCTATTTTATCAAATTAAGGCAGCATAGCACAAGAGATGGAAGAATGACAGAGATCTCAGGACCATAAGGCCAGCCACAGACCTGCCCTCCAGCGCACAGCACAGGTGGGCCATAGATACCCACTTATCTCTACATTATGCAGCACAGACTGAGGATAATTCATGTCTTGCCAGCCTTGTGCAACCTACAGATGAAACCATCACACTATGCAAGATTGTGGTGGACAGATGGGAAAGAAGGAGCAGTGGAGAAGCTGAACATCAAGTGTCTAAGCAAGGGAAAGCTGGCCCTAGCACTCCACTGTCATGAGATGGCCTGGGAGGGATGCTCTTCACCTCCTTGTTCCTCACTACCTGTGGCAGATAGTTGGGAGAGCTAAAACTGGGGTTATCAAAGCAGGTGAATCTGCCTCTTTCTGGATGTAGCCCTTGGGAGACCAGGCCCAGCACCTTGCCTGGGCAGCACATTGGAGCTGGCACTGGAGGCAGGTGTGGGTGAGTATTACCTGCAAACAGATGAGCTACATGAAAAGGGCCAGTCTTGTTGATCCAAAGCTCCAGGATCTTCAAAACACAGGAAGACAATAGGATAACTGGGAGAAGTCCCAGAGAGGATCCATATTGATAGTGTCACAGAAGCCAGAGACATTAAACCAGACCAATGACTCATTGCAATGAACATTTGAAAGTGAAGATTCATGGAAAGACTGACGTACTGTAGAACACACTATAACATACTACAGCTTCCACAATGAGATATTTTTTATTATAGACTCATATTTCTTACAGTTTATACACTAAACAGATAACAGGATAAACATAAAATATTTGGATCTAGTCACTGTTTACAGGAATTTTGTCTGTTACTGACACTCTAATATTTACTTCATCATTTTACAGGTAATTAGTTTCAGATCTGTCACAGTGATAGACATTAGCTATTAATTTATACTATTGTTTGGATGTTTGGAAACTAAAATAATTGATATGTGTGTGTGTGATTACTGCTCATTTTAGCAATCATAAATTTGTTGTGACATGTCATTACCAGCTAGAATTTGTTTCAATGACAAAGTTTCCCTATCATTTATAATAGCACAAGTTCTGATATTAGAAAACTGAATGATAATGTGTGCTAAAACTTAAACCATTGTAGGTATTACCACAACAACCTGAAGAAACAAATAGGCAAATCCTCATTAATGGTCTCTCAGACCTCAAGTAAATGGACTAGACAATCTGTAGTATTTGTGATATGACAAAAAACTAAGATTTTAGAAATTAACATAATGTTATGTTAAAAAATTAACATAAATCCCATAAGTTCTGATAACATAGTGGTAGTAGTTCATCCTCTGATATTTGAGAACTGAGCTCAGCATGAATGTGTGCTGTAGAATCAGTTTCCATACAAAAATGTGTAGTGAGGAGACACACATTGTTATGTGAAAACCATACTGTCATGCATATGCAAGATTTGAAATAAGAGAATGATAGTGTTAAACAGTGGTCTGTTGCATGCTGTCTAGCAGCTCGCAAAGAACGGGGTATGGCTGAGATGGCAGACTTGAGCTGAAAGAAAAGGAACTAGATGGACAAGAGAAGGAACGGAGCTAAGACAACCAGGTTCTGATCAAAGCTCAATTTCACTATTCAGTGTACCGGGTTATGAAAAAGGGGAAAGGGGCCCATTCCGGCCAAATCATCCTGGAGTTCAGTTTCATGTGACCATGTGTTTGGCTCTGGAACAGCTAGGTAACACGCAGCAGCAGTGGGAGTGGCAGAACTATAGGGCATCAGGATCCACCCGATGCTCTCTTCTTGCTAACAGTGAAACCTGAGCAACCATGTTTCAGGCTGGGGCGGGGGGGGGGGTTTACATCTCCTCCCTGTTGATAATATAAAAAGGAAAAAGCTGGGCTGAGGCATAAAATTTATTTATGCTCTATAGTTCTGCCTGAATTCTTATGGCCTAATGAAGAAACTTGTCTCAGTGGGATTTCCTAACTTCTCTTATGGTAAACTGTATCTGGATAAGATTGTTCTTTCTGTCCTAGTAAACATCTTGCAGACTACCCTGAGCTATTGACTCTGTCTTTTATAATGCTAATTAGTTACTGAATAGGTAACTTCCTACCTGAATACCAAGTAGTCAGCTACACAGTCTTTCTAAGGCTTTGTAACACTGGCGAAGACTAACTGTAAGTGTTTGAAAGGCACTATAGTATGATAACACTGAAGGAGAGTACATGGATTCTCCTCAACAGCCTTGGATGACAGGCGGGGAACAGAGAGGAGGGGGTGATGACTGGCTCCGTAGCACAAGGCCATTTGGCTTATTAGGGTGGGAGGCTGTGAAGGGCTTGCCCTTCTCATGATATGGTCTCCAACCTCTCTCCCCCTTAGAGTTAAGCTTAATAAGGTCATGCTTAACTGAGGTGATCAAGTGATTTCCCCATTCTTCAATGAGTGGGCTTTAACCATGGCTGAGGGAGTATTGACCTGATTCCTCCCATGGGTGCTGTCATAACCCACAATCATGGCTCTTGGTATCTTTTGGGGAGGGAAGACAGAGTCTTAGAAAGATATCCTTGGTTGTAACTGGAACTAGATACCAACCTCCATCCAAACCAGGTGTATCTCTCAGGGAACTCAGAAATGGTCAATTTGCACCTTCCCCTGAAGTATATTTCCTGCACCCATGCTGGTGCCCATACTGTATTTGTATTATAACTAATCAGCATGCACAGTTCTGAGTACTGTGCAGCTCCCAAGGGAGAATTGTCAACCTCAGATTCAGCAAGGCCTCTACAAAAATTAAGTCACTAGTAACACCACAATTTGTGGCTCTTAGGCTATATTAGGAGCTGGAAGTCACCCTGCTCATCTCTAATATTTCCACAGCCCGAGGAACCAAAGGGACATTGCAATAACAGCAAGGGTGGAAAACTGGACACCAGCTAAGGGACTAAGCCCGTCTATCCGAATAAAAACCATATTTTTCTAATATTTGAAATTTCTGCCTTTCTAGCCCTATTAGCAAACCTTAATCACAAATCAGACTGAAAGCCACAATACATGCTGGAATATCTTTAGATTGAAAATTAATAGCTGCCACCTGCACGCTATTGGGGGCGGGGATGCATGTCCACTGCAGTCAGGTTAAAGGGTGCTGATTGACCTGCTTGAAAAACAAGATCCAGACAATGAGAAAGTAACAATGCAAAGCTTCTTTTGGGGAAGTCCAGGTACTTTATTCAGTTCCAAATTATCAAGGCTCAAGCTCAGTCTCCAGCCTCCTTGTGGGGGAGCTGGCCCTGAGAGTTGCAAGAAAAACACAGCTTTTCTAGGAGCCTGTGTTCCCAACTGATTTCTACACAAAAGAGGAATTTTTAGCCCTCAGAGTGATACTTACAAGAAGATTCAGTATCTGTTTCCAGCTGACAAATTAATCTCTCAGGCAGCCATCTCGCTCCATCTTCTTCTCATGAAAAAACACAGACCGAGCCCCTTCCCCAGATTAGAACTGGATCTGGACCCTTCCATTCGTTAGTTAGTGGGTCCTTCCATTTTACCAATGCATACGAATTAGAAGTAACTGGATGCCAGTGGCGATCCGCTGCAGACTGACCTTTAATATCAGTTTGCAAAAAAATTAGAACAAAAAAAGCAAAGGCAAGATATGCCTTTGGTGACTTTGGGGGATATAACTGCCCCTGTTTTGTCTTAAAAAGCCAATTCTTTAAGGTGCAATGAGCACGTTCAACTAATCCTCGTCCCATGGGGTTTTAAGGAAATCCAGTTTTATGTTTGATACCGAATTCTTTGTAGAATGAAATAAAATTTTAACTAGAATAGGATGGCCCGTTATCTGTCTTAATAAGTTTAGGCAATCCCATGGCATTAAAGCCTTGTAGGTAATGATCAATTACGTTTTTAGAAGCCTCTCCTGTATGCAGAGAAGCAAAAAGAAATCCTGAACAAGTATCAATACAAACATGGATATATTTTAATTTTCCAAATTTTGCATAATGAGTTATATCCATTTGCCAAATATGATTAGGCATAAGATCTCTAGGATTGACTCCTAAATGTGGCACTGGAGATAATGTAATACATTTAGGACATTGTTTTACAATCATTCTCACTTGCTCCTTAGTGATCTTATGTCGGAGCCTTAAGGTATGGCTAGAGAGATGAAACTTTTCATGATCACGTTTGGCCAAAGCAACAGGATCCGAAATTAAGGCTTCTATTAGAGCTCTGTCAATGCAATCATTGCCTTCAGCTAAAGGTCCAGGAAGACCAGAGTGAGATCTTATGTGGCCAATATAAAATGGACTTTTTCCGGGCAAGAATGATGTTTTGCAATTTTTGAAAATAAGGCTCCTGACGGTGTATTAAAGTTAAACGTACCACAGGTATCCAATAAGGGTACTCATTGTGCAACATATAAGCTATCAGTAAAGATATTAAAAGCCTCATGCATAGACTGAAAGACCTTCAGTACTGCTGTTAATTCAGCTAACTGAGCAGAAAGGACAGGAGTCTTTATGATAACTTGTTGATTATTAATAAGATATCCAGCTTGCCCTTTAGAGGAGCCATCAGTAAAAATCAATAGAGCATTATATAAAGGCTGTAAGGAAGTCATTTTAGGAAATATCACCTCATGTACATTTAAAAACTTTATCTCCTGGGCATATATCCAGAAGATGTCCCAACCGGTAAAAAAGACACATGCTCCACTATGTTCATAGCAGCCCTATTTATAATAGCCAGAAGCTGGAAAGAACCCAGATGTCCCTCAACAGAGGAATGGATACAGAAATTATGGTACATTTACACAATGGAGTACTACTCAGCTATTAAAAAGAATGAATTTATGAAATTCCTAGCCAAATGGATGGACCTTTAGGGCATTATCTTGAGTGAGGTAACACAATCACAAAAGAACTCACACAATATGTATTCACTGATAAGTGGATATTAGCCCAAAACTTAGGATACCCAAGATATAAGATACAATTTGCTAAACGCATGAAACTCAAGAAGAATGAAGACCAAAGTGTGGACACTGTGCCCCTTCTTAGAATTGGGAACAAAACACCGAGGGGAGGAGTTACAGAGACAAAGTTCGTAGCTGTGATGAAAGGATGGACCATTTAGAGACTGCTGTATCCAGGGATCCATCCCATAATCAGCTTCTAAACGCTGACACCATTGCATACACTAGCAAGATTTTGCTGAAAGGACCCAAATATAGCTGTCTCTTGTTAGACCATGCCGGGGCCTAGCAAACACAGGAGTGGATGCTCACAGTCAGCTATTGGATGTATCAAAGGGCTCCCAATGGAGAAGCTAGAGAAAGTACCCAAGGAGCTAAAGGGATCTGCAACCCTATTGTTGGAACAACATGATGTACTAACCAGTAACCCGGAGCTCTTGTCTCTAGCTGCATGTGTATCGAAAGATGGCCTAGTCGGCCATCACTGGAAAGAGAGGCCCATTGGACTTGCAAACTTTATATGCCCCAATATAGGGGAATGCCAGGGCCAAAAGAATGGGAATGGGTGGGTAGGGAAGTGGGGGGCGCTATGGGGGACTTTTGGGATAGCATTGGAAATGTAATTGAGGAAAATATGTAATAAAAATATTAAAAATTAAAAAAAAACTTTATCAACCTATCTTGGGGGTAGTGGCTGTCTATAGTTCTGTTAAACCCTATTTGTGCAATCCGTACTATGCTGTTTCAGCCAAGTGTCTTGACTTACTCTGTAAGGCTGAACAATAATATCTGGCTCTTTGCCGACATAAGTTAATGCCTGCTTTCTTCCAGTGATAATCATCTGGGCCACTGCTTCATGATATGGCAAGATATTACGTTTAGGAGAAATCCTCGAATGTATCCATATTATAGGGATTTTTTGCCATAGCAGTCCCGTAGGCACATGAGTCATATTAAAAATTAACAGATGCAACGGCAAGGAGTAATCTATATAAGTGACAAATTGTTCTTCAATAGCTTTTTCCACTAGCTGTAAGGCCAGCAATCCTTCTGAGGTTAGGGATCTAGGGGAAGTAGGATCAGAACTCCCTTTAAGAATATCAAATAAAGGATTCAACTCCCCTGTAGTAAGCTTTAGATAGGGGTGAACCCAATTAATATCACCTAACAATTTTTGAAAATCATTCAATGTCCTTAAGTTATCTCTACGAATTACTATCTTCTGGGGAAAAACAGCTTGATCAATGAGTTTAAAACCCAAATAATTATCAGGATCCTGAGTTTGTATCTTTTCAGAAGCTATTTGCAACCCTTTTTCAGCTAAGGCTTTTTGTAAGTCTCTGTAACACAAAAGCAAAATCTGGGGGTCTTTTCCTGCCATCAAAACATCATCTGTGAAATGAATGATGTAAATCATTGGCCATTGTCATCTCACAGGCTGAATGGCCTGTGCCACAAATCTCTGGCATAAGGTGGGACTATTAGCCATCCCCTGCAGGAGAACTGTCCATTGATATCTCTTCATAGGTTCCTTAAAATTTACAGAAGGAACACTAAAAGCAAATCTTTCACAATCCTTTGGATGCAAAGGGATGGTAAAGAAACAATCTTTCAGATCTATCACAATTTTATAATATACCTTAGGAATGGCTACTGGGTAGGGAAGCCCCGGTTGTAAAGATCCCATAGGTACCATAGTCTCATTAACTTTTCTTAAATCTTGTAACAGTTTCTATTTACCCAATTTCTTCTTGCTAATGAAAATTGGTTTATTCCAAGGAGAATGAGACTCCACCAAATGTCCGGCTTCTAACTGCTCCTGCACTAGGGAAGAAGTGGCTTCTATTTTTTCTTTAGGTAAAGACCACTGATCCACCCATACCGGAATATCATTAAGCCATTGGATATTTTCGGTGTGGGATGCTGGCAAGATAGTGGCCACTACTGAAAATACTTTAAACCTCTTGTGTTAGAGTGAGGTTTAGGATCCTCAAAAGTCTTAATTTCCTGTCCCTTCTTTCTTAGTCCACTACCAGGCAGAGATCCCTGTCTGAATGTCTGCTTAGTCACCATCTCATTAGAACTGTACATTATAATGCCCATCTGTGACAAGAGATCTCTTCCCCACAGAGTTACAGGCAAGTTTGACATAACATACATACGGCTGAATTTTTCCTGATTTTTCATCCCCATCTCTCCAGGTTAGCAATTTGGAACTACGTTTTGGGTTACTAGTATACCCAATTCCCTGAAGGTTAGTTAAGGAATCAGTCAAGAGCCAGTTTGAGGGCTAGTCCTGCCCTCTTAGTGTAATTGTTACATCGGCCCCAGTATCTATTAATCCTTCAAAGCTTTTCCCATCAACTGTCAATTTAAGGTTAGGTCTCTGATTAGTAATAGATTGAACCCAATTCACACCAGAGGAATCAAAGCTAGTTTGTCCTATCTCATTTTTAAAGAATCTACATGGTGTCTGTCATAAAGGGATTAAAGTAAGTTGAGCAATTCTCTGATTAGCGGGTACAGTTATAACACCATGAGGGGAAGCAGCTCATGGGGGGAAGGTTACAGTGGTCAACATGTGCCCCTCAAATAGTGTTTGCACTGAGGGGAGGTTATGGAAGGATGCTTTCTGGACACCTAATGGCATTGAGCTCCTCCACTGGGGTCCCTGTGTTCCATCCAATAGATGACTGTGAGCATCCACTTCTGTATTTTTCAGGCACTGGCATAGCCTCACAAGAGATAGCTATCTCAGGGTCCTGTCAGCAAAATCTTGCTAGCATATGCAATAGAGGTCAATGCAGTATTATTATAGGTCAGGCATCATTGTGACATCACAATGCTACTGTGTGAAGACAAAATAAGTATTTGAAAGGGAAGGTAACATCACAATGCTACTGTGTGAAGACAAGATAAGTATTTGAAAGGGAAGGTACCATTCAGCATCTTAATGGAGCAAAGGAGCATTGTGATGCCAACATTTGTCATTGTGATATAGCATGACACTGTTTATGGGACAATGGCACTGGCATTGCTCATGTTTTCATTTATATAATGCTTTGTTATGATTATAATTTTAAAAACTCAGTTTTATAGAAGCACAGTTAAAAAATCAAATTGATTATATATATATATGGTTTTCAGTACATATGTATTGTGGAATTATTGTCATAATCAATTCAACCTACTCATCTTCCATGCTTCTTTATTCTTTCCCCCTTCTGTACGTTCTCTCACTTTGTATCATCTGCCATTCTTTCCATTTCCCTTCTTTCTTTCAATGGCAAGAACACCAATTTAATTATATTTAATTACTTATAATCATTAATTTTACTAATTAATAATCTATTAATTATTTAATATTGCATGTTTATATTACCATTGAGATTTCTGAGAGTTATTCATCCAAAAATCGTAACTTTTTTCTTACTTAAGACTGTGTCACAATTACTTTTATAGTATGAAATTTTTCAATAAATCATTAAAATACAACTGTTATTCCTATTTATGACTATATCACAATCATTTTATAGTAAAGAAGTTGGAAATAATCTCTATATTTCCAATGTGAAGTTATTATAAGCAAGGTGGCCACAAATATCTTTGCTTATGTACGCCATGGTGCACATATTTGCGGTTTTATGTGTCACATATTTATGTCAAGTAACAAAAGGTTTAGTAATAAGGAATGCATAGTAATTTTAATAAATGCTAACAATTCCAGAGAGGTTAACCATGTTTCCAATAGCACAACTTATTAGTATTTATATCTAGCTTCTAATATTACTACCCAAGCTTCACATTCATTTCATATTCACACTAATTTCCAGATTTTATAAGAGACATCCAAATGTGTGGGCACTTCAATGTGATCTTCCCTGGTACATAATGAAGTTTTATTTATTGAATATTGATATTTGTTCTTCATAAAGTACCATTGAATTATTTTGATAATTTATATTATTTTACTTATTTTGATTTTTATATTAGCTCTTTGACTATTCTAAACCTTCCATTGGTTGTGTTTACTCCAACATATTGTTACATGGTTCGTGATTTTATACAACTGATAGACACTAGCTCTTGTTTTCAATAACACTTCTTTAGTTAGTGCTGTTTTCTGTTTTATTTATGAATGTTTTCATATCTATCCTCTTATGTTGATTGCAGTATTATTTATAAAGTCAAGATAAGTCGATCTAATTGACAATAGATAAATAATATGATATGATTTAACAACAGAAAATTATTATTTAGCCCTTTGCCAAGAAAGGAATGCTTCAAATTGCTAGATTAAGGATGAAATTGGAAGATAATAAGTTAAATGAAATACCTGTCCCCCCAAATATCAAATATTTGTAATCTTACTTTGTGCTAGCTTATCTTGCCAACTTAATATGATTTAGAAATAATTTATGAGATAAGATTCTGGCTGTCTCTCTGAGATCATTTCTAGAGAGGACTGAGGATGGAAAATCCTGTTATCAAAGTGGGTGGTGCCTTCTGACATAGGTTTAGATAAAGAGTTCCAATGAGGAAGCACTGTGCATCTGCCTGCCTTTTGGTTCTTCCTGGGCAGATTTATCTCTTGCTGCTGATACTATTCTCTGCTGCCACTAGGCTCCAGCTTCTTCACCCTCCCAATGTGTACCACTGCCAGAGACTCTCCCAGGAACTCCAGGCCTTCAGTGCTGATAGGACTCCTAAGGCATTCATGTTTACAGACAAAGTCACTCCCAGGTCCTCGGTCTCTTCAGAGTGCAATCAGCAGCTGATGAACTACCCAGACCCTATCACATAAGCCAGGTAATAAATCACCATGAAATTACATTTTATGTGTTGTTACAAAAATATGATAGGGCTATGTGGTAATATGCATGCTAATTGCCTTGACTTGATTTAGCCATTTTATAGTATACACATACTTCAAAACATCATATTATAGAATAAAAAATATATTCTATGTCTGTCAGTTAAAAATAAAACTTGGAAAGATACTGATAAAGAATGGCCCAATTTATATGATCTTTTATTTCTCAAAAGTTTAGGCTTTCATTGAAGCTTGGTAGATTAAAGCAACTTTGCAATTATGGCAGCACAGAAAGATCTTTGTCTGGAGGCTTCTTGATCTTTAGCTGAATAAGGACTTCATAGTCACTACTTCATAATTTATTTCGCTGTTTTTTTGTCCATTTTTATGAAAATTATACTTCAATGAAATGTAAAAGTAACTAATTGTGCAAATCAACACATATAGTCCACACACTAAGAGCTTAATTACAAATTCAACTGGACAAATTTTAAACGTGAAGTACAATTAATAAAAACAACTTTGCTATAGCCTAAGATGGTTCTACTGATGCTGTTTGAAAATAGTGTACACTAATGATTTAATTGAAATAACAGTAGAATAATTAAAAGTGTGCGCTCAACATAAGTTTTCAGGTATTCTATGTGTTGTAGTGAAATATATTGCAAGTCACAAAACATTTGTTCAATATTTACTGCAAAAGGCTTTGCAACATGTAAAGTAAGTTATGGATCTCTCTTTTCTCATGTATATACAGACACACATACACCTTTTGGTATACAGTTTTAATTTGATAAATTGTGATAACACAATGCGGTATCTTATAATCACAAAAAGGTGAACTGAGCCATCACAGTGCTCCACTGTGCTTTCAGACTGCTATATTTTGACACATTGCTTCATTGTGGCATTTCAGTGATCATTATACCATCAGAATGCTGAACTGACATATCCTATTTTGTGTTATCTTCACAGTTCTGAGTTGTGACATCACAATGTTTCATTGTCCCATCACAATGGTGACATTTGATCTTACAGTATAAAATTTCCCATCACATTTTTTCGGTTTGTCATCACAACACTGCAAGGTGATATCACAGTTCTTTATTGTGTCAACGTAATGTTATACAGTAACATCACAATGATGAATTCTTTTTATGTCAAAGTGTGGAATTGTGTTGTCCTGATACTTCATTGTTCTATCCCACTATGCCAGTGCCATTGTCCCATAAACAGTGTCATGCTATATCACAATGACAAATGTTGGCATCACAATGCTCCTTTGCTCCATTAAGATGCTGAATGGTACCTTCCCTTTCAAATACTTATCTTGTCTTCACACAGTAGCATTGTGATGTTACCTTCCCTTTCAAATACTTATTTTGTCTTCACACAGTAGCATTGTGATGTCACAATGATGCCTGACCTATAATAATACTGCATTGACCTCTATTGCATATGCTAGCAAGATTTTGCTGACAGGACCCTGAGATAGCTATCTCTTGTGAGGCTATGCCAGTGCCTGAAAAATACAGAAGTGGATGCTCACAGTCATCTATTGGATGGAACACAGGGACCCCAGTGGAGGAGCTAGAGAAAGCACCCAAGGAGCTAAAGGGATCTGCAACCCTATAGGAAGAACAACAATATGAACTAACCAGTACCCCCAGAGCTTGTGTCTCTAGTTGCATATGTAGGAGAGGATGGCCTAGTTGGCCATCAATGGGATAAGAGGCCCTTGTTCTTGTGAAGATTATATGCCCCAGTACAGGGGAATGCCAGGACCTCTCAAGATATTTTATTGTTCCATTACAATGTCCTCTTTTGACACCACACAAAAACACCTTAGGAAAGCGATGCCATCCCTTGTCTCATGATTTCGAGGGGTTTTTGTCTGTGGTAGTAAAAGTGTTGTGAAACAGTTCAGTTCACAGCAGTAGGAATGAGTGGCAAAGCTGGGACATTGGAACTTAAACCATGGACCAGGTATAATCTCCAATTCCTGACTCCTTTAATCTAGGCCTAACCTCCTGCAAGTTCCAGAACAAGTTCTCATTGTTACAGTATGATAGTTTAATGAACAGGCTGCTCATTTAAAATAATCATCTCTATCTTGTTCATTCCGTTCAGGAGAAACTATACCCTCAAGTTACTTTGTTCAAACCATTCTCACTTTGTCTCAGCTCAAATTGTCCCTCTTTTGATTTCAATAAGAAGGTATTGTCCCTCTTAACTTTAATCTGTAGGAAGTGGTTCTGATGTTTTGATCTGGAATCTGTGTATGAACATTGAAGTTTCTGTTCCAAATTGTTTTTTGTTTTTTTTTGGCGGGGGGGGGGGAGGGTTGAGACAGGGTTTCTCTGTGTAGCCCTGGCTGTCCTGGAACTCCCTCTGTAAACTAGGCTGACCTCAAACTAAGAAAACCACCTGCCTCTGCCTCCCAAGTGCTGGGATTAAAGGCTTGTGCCACCACTGCCAGGCTCCCCTATTGGTTCTTGATTGATCAATAAAAAAATGCTAGTGGCCAATGAGCTGGGTGGAATAGACTGGACTTCCAGTTTTCTCTCAGGCAGGCTAGTAGAAGCAGGGAGGGAAGTTTTCATCAAACTGTGGAGGGAGGAGCCACCAGCCACATGATACCTAGGGTGGTGTGGCCATTGGCCACTTCCCTGACTGGGCCTGGGGTAGCTGGTAGGACATTAGAACCTTCATTAAGCTAGGGGCAGATTTAGGGTGCTAAGAGTAAAGGTAACTGAGCATCTGAACTGAGGCTAGAATTAGAAGTGTTCAAGTGGGAGTGAAGAGGTCAGGCTAGCAGAGAGGGGCTTAGAAGAAACTGGCCATTGAGTTACAGCATAACAATGATAAGCTAATGTGCGTGTGTGTGTGTGTGTGTGTGTGTGTGTGTGTGTGTGTGTGTGTGGCAGATCCGAGGGAACCTGAGTGGGACTGGTAGTGTGGTCTGCCTGGAGCTTAAAGCAGGGTAGCAAAAACTACATGCTATGCTTATCACCTAATATAGGGTTTTCTTTTGCTGCAATGTAGTTGACATGACAAGCACAGCTCTAACCTCAAAGGACATAGAGATGATTTATTTTGGAACCAAGTATGAATGATGATGGCCTGAGAACACAGATTCAGGTCATCTCAGATACATGCCAAGCTGATAACTCTACCATGGAGTATTAGACCAGAGTAAAAGAAATTTCATTTTTAAATATAATAAAATAGCAACAGATTATCGGAAAAGGCGGTTAAAAAATAATTCTCTTCAGAAGTTGAAATTTATCAGGAAATAAGAGCCTTGAGTCAGAAAGAAGAGCATTAGATAAAAACAGTATTGTTTATGGGAATATGAACACAATGGAGACGTAACAAGAAACAGAAACCCCCTTTATCCATGGGGTATATCAGCTTCATCAAGGATGAGAGCGAGAGCTAGAGAGTCGAGAAAATGAAGAGGGACATAGAAAAACAGAGACAGAGAAGGATCAAGAGGGAGGACATGAGAGGAATAGGGTAGAGTGTGGCAAAGGGATCTTGAGAGTAGTTTCCAGAGCAAACCCCTTGAACTAATCTTTTTTCCCCAACTTTGTTTTTTTGGACAGGAGTTCTTTGTGTAGCACTGTCTATCCTGAAACTCCTGAGACTAGGTTGGTCTTAAACTCACAGATCCATTTGCTTCTGCCTCCTAAGTGCTGGTATTAAAGGTGTGTGCCACCTAGCTGAACAAATCTTAGGAGTGAAGAAAATATCAGACTTTTGTGAGTTTGAGGAGACTGGCAAGAAGTTTCACATCACCTTATTTAATTCAGCACAGCCATTTCAAGGAGCAAGGAAGACCCAGATATCATAAACTGAGAGCTGTCAAGTGAATGCACAGACTACTTTTTAATTCTCTGTCACGGGGAGAACATCAAGGAGGCAAGGCCTAATTTTTTTTTTTTTTCATGCTGAGAGATCTGAAGCCAAATGAATGAGCCTGTGCTCTAGCAGTCATAAATCAGGGTGCTGTTCAAATACATCGCAGGAACATTATGTCGTAAGATTACAGCAAAATTGAAAAGTATACTTTATCTTAGGTTATAGGAATCTAATGACCTTTAGGTACATTCCAAACCGTTTTACCTAATAGTCACAGTTATGTTAGATCAAATACAGAGATGGGTAATGAATGGGGATTAAAAGGACTGAAGACAGCCTGGGATAAGTTTGCTGTAGATTGGCAACATTCCAGCTCTTGATAGCCAAAAAAGACTTTTATCTGACCTTTAACAGAGAAGCAGCTTTTCTCTCTTCCAGTCTGCCATTCACAGTGGAGAGTATGTAGAAGAAAAGGCTAATTCATTTTCATTATCATGTTTGATTCTATACCAGATCATGAGGACTGAAATCTTTGTATGTTAGTGTTATACTGTGGCCAGTGACTAATTTTATTATTCCCTCCCTTCACTAAGTATTTAGTTAAATATTAGGAGAGATGAAGGTATTTGACGATGGACTCCTCTGTCAGAAGCATGATGTAAAAGCAAAAAATGCCAACAAGTGATCTCTGATTACCAGCCAGGTGAAGACATGCCATTCTAAGTCACTGGCAGGTAGTAAGGTTATGAGCTAAAAAAGTAATTCAGTAAATAAGCAAAACCTACAATTGCTCCTCTCAGAAGAGTTAGTACAAATGGTTCTGTCAATCACCCGTGCAGGAAAAGGTTCTTCTAGGGAAGCTGTACCAGAAACATTAGACATAATGTAAAGCCTTCCTAAAATAAAGTCAGCACCATGTTTCTCCAGCCCCTGACCACTCTCACCAGATAAATGATTCACTTTACTCAGTGATAAACTGCCTTCTACATTCCCTCTGCCTCACCTTATCTGATTCTGATGGAGATCACTCGAGCTGCTGGAAGCAAAGCAAGGCACAGTGGCATACTGTCTTGTCATATTTTTTTCTGGTTTATTTTAAGCTTTAAATTATAAATTTTATTAATGTACTAGCATAGAATATGCATCCTTAAAATGTTCCCACCACCAGGGGAAGTTACGCACACTAATGGACATTTTTTTTTTTTTTTTGTCTTTACAAAGAGATATATTGTAAATTCCATTGTTTGCAGTTAAGCAGTACTTGTCTTTACTGTTTTAATTTTGGGCACTGTGATTCTCTAGTTGAGGCATACTTCATAGCACAGCCAAGGAATGGGGGAGGTCTCACTGTAGTCCTGGATTTGACCTAATGTCTGGATACTCAGAAAAAAGAAAAAAACAACAACACAGGTATTGCCCACTACTGTTCTGTATTTCTGTAGCCTGATACAGCTCTGAAGGTCCACTTGGATTAAATAATACATTTCCTCCTTGCTCAAGCCTCTTTAAGATTATTATTTTTTGTTCCATTGCTTAATATATTTAAAAGTGCATGCATTCCATTTAGCTTTAATCATGTTTGTTCTTGTCACTTGCCTTGGGCTCTGTTGTTCAGTCTCCCCTAAGGTGAGTTCAGCTAACTACTAAACTAAACACAATGGTCACTGAGAAACATGACTGGATAAGCAGAAAGAAATCTCGGGTCAACTCGTTGTGTGCAGTGTTCATTCTTTCAAAAATCCTTGCAGCATCTGAAGCTTGCCATCCTTGGAAGCAACTGCCCATATGTGCACCTTTATTTTCACCCTGAAGCTTCCAGGCATCTGCTCAACTACAGTCTTGTGTGCTCAATGATAGTTTTCTATTTGAGAAAAAAAAAAAAAGAAGGAACGAAAGAAATTCTTTGCCCCTCATTAAGTTAGAATGACACTCTACCATAATGCAGAGCTACTTGTAGATATGCATTGCAAGACTCAGGTGCAGCTAAAAGAATCAGAAACTTGTGTGTGTGTTTAGGAGGGAAGGAATCAGATTATATTCACATGTGCTTATTGCTTCTTTTCTAGAACAATGAATGGATTCTTTTGTCTGAGAGCAAGGACATTTCAGTAATAGAGAATAAGCTTTGCTCTTGTCTAGGGCCCCTGTATGTGCTGTTCATATGGAGGAACATACAAGCCACACCACAGCTGGATATGTCTCCTAATCTCATGTATGTGGATCATCTACGGTTTCCGTTTTGTGCATCTTTAGTTTTTCTTTCACAGCTTTTGGTTAGACAGTGTCTGCAATACTCTTGGCTGTCCTTTTCTTCTTCAGCTAAGTTCTTTGTCAGTTATCAAAATGGCATAAGTGTTATGTTGATACCATTTCAAATATAAGGCAGGAGCCTTGAAAGGTCTGAGGCAAATTGTTTTCCAACTAAACGGTGGCATCCTGCTCTTTAAGATTAAGACCAGGTCTCTCTACAAAGCACTGAAGCAGCAAATTTAAAAGGAGGCAAATAGAAGATAGACTATTTGGCAAGAGAGATAAAACAGTTCATTTCCTGGTTAATGTTTGCATTTTTCTGGTTTTGAGCAAGCATAAAATTACCCATAACGAAGTGACACTTAATAGACTCTGGACATTTCAAGAGAAGCATAGCTTTTAAGTACATTTCTGTTCCCAGGGGAAAGGGAGGAGAGTGGGAAAGTGGAATTTATCAGGTTCAAATCTTGAAGGCAGAAAATAGAAAGGGAAGAATTAAAGACTAACTTCAGTCCTATGAATTTATAACTGTTAAAATCTGCTTAAATAATTTTCCTCTTTTCAGGGCCAAATTATTCAAACTTATCATTAAAGACTTTTAAAAAGGTGTTTTCTCTATAGAACAACCTTGTGGCAAACGTGAAATGGTTCTATGGATATACAAATACATTACACATTTTAAATCATGGTGATCAGAACCACTTTTTTTGAGGATGTACCATATTTAGTTTGACAGTTGCTAATGTGAGAGTCAAGAAGAGATTGGAAATACATCTTACACTGAGATGCCCTTGCTTCCAGTGCTCTGGTTCCTGGAGCTCAGCCTCTTCAGGTTGAGAACTTTAGAAATGGTCTACTCTCTATCTAGAGTAATATTCTCCACAAATGTTTCTCTACCTGTATAAAGATGCACCCTCTGACTTACTAGGGGCCACTTCTTTCAATAAGTGAATATTAACATGGAATGCACTCTGTTGTCTTCTGTTTACTTAGACTGGAAATGTCCTCAGTCTTGTAGACCATCCTAACTCCAATATAACATCATTATAAACATATTAATAAGAGCCAAAGGAGCTACACAGTGTTTATATGCATATAATTTCTTGATCATTTACTTTTTAAAAAAGTACTCTTGATTGTTTTCCTTTTGTCTTAATAATCCTCAGTTTGGTGACTTGATACTTTTTCATTTATCTTTTGGCACTTGTATTTTCACATATTTTCATTTTCTTTACTCCTTTTTCTTCTCTTCCTCTCCTTTATATTTCACCTAATTCCACATTGCTATTTCTCCCTTTCTGCCAATCCTTTTTTCTTCTTTCTCTCTTTCTTTCTCTTCCTCCTTCCCTGCTTCTTTCTTCTAGATTCCCTGTACTACATGGAATGCACCTTTAAGTATCTTTTGGTCTGATAATCAGATTTGTCTAAATGAGTTTCCCCAGATCTTTGTTTCTTTTTCATTTCTGAAGGATATTCTTACTGGATAGAGTAGTCTTGTCTGGCAGCTATTTATTTTAGAACTGACAGTGGGTCATTCCATGCCCTAATTCCCCAGCTACCTGTATGATTTCCACTAGGAAGTTTACTGTTATCAAATGGAATTTTATTTAAATGCAACTTTGTGTTTTCCTATTGAATATTTTGAAATTCTTTGTCAGTGCTTTGACAACTTGTCTGCAATATGCGGTTTTGAACATACTTTGTATCCTCACATATAAGGTTTTATAAACTCTTGTACTTTCTTATCCATGTCTTTCATAAGACTAGGATTTTTCTGTTATTATTTAATCAAATACTTTCTTCTTCTACATTTCATTTTTATAGTATTTTAAATATATGTTTTTTTAACCAGCTGAGTCAAATTACTAATGTTTGTACTGCCATCACACAATAATGCATGGTGACCCTCCCAACAGTGACATTCTTAAAAAAAAAATAGGTTTTCTCTCCCAGCAGTCATTAGTAACCACCATAGCTCATTAGCCTGTGTAGGCACCCCAGGGGCCTCTCCCCAGTCTACCAAGTATTTCAATGGAACTGTATTGAGCTTCTCCAGATCATATGTATGTAAATATTTGTACTATGAACTCATATGCATAAAACCCATGCCATAGCCAAACAACAGCTGTTCACAAAACTCCTTTCCACCTTCAGGCATGCGTATTTCTTCTCCTTCTCCTGTGATACTCACTGGCCCTTTGGGAGGGGTTGATATGGTTGTCCATGTACAACTAAAGATTCACAGTTACTTATGTCAGCATTAGAATGGTTTTGAGTCTATATATTTAACATTACTTATTGAAATGCTTCTTTAACCAAGTTAGGGAGCAGTATAAAACAGGACAAATAAACATTAATATCCTCCCAAACATACACTCATGATTGTACCAGGAATACAGCTTGCATAGCACATCCATATTGTAGCATGCAGAGCCTGTCCCTAGGTAAGACCATTGTAATCTTATCTCTTCTAGAAGCCCTCATAGCACATTTTGGAATATAAAATAAATCTAGCAGGGAAAGTTACTGGTCAGTTCAAAACTGCTTCCCTGTGTAGAGTAAAATGTGCAATCTTTTCAGCAACAGGTTTTTACATCTATTTTGGAGGGCAAACAAGATGATGAGCAATAGCCTGCTCTATCTTGTGTACTTCCACTTCTGGAGAGTCCCTGACCAATAAATAACTCATAGGAAGATAATCGCTGTTGGACACTGAGATTTTCATTTAATAACCTGACTTTTCGTGGTAGCACTACACAAATCACGTTGCAGGATTTCTCAAGAACCCCTTTAAAATAACTTAATAAGCTTTCATATTAATTGGATTTTAAAGTTATCTTCATGCACTCAAAACAGCTTGCTTAGCTTAGCTCACATTCAGCCCATTTTTCCATTCCTCAAATATCCATCATCACTTAAAATTTTACCTTTTGGTATTGAATAGGTATTCTTTATGCCTTTACCTTAGTTTCTTCTTCTTTATATGCCTGTATATATTTGATTGTTTAATAGTGCCCTGCACATTTTCATATACTTTATTCTTTCTTTCTGCTTCTTCTGTCTATGATATTTCAATACACTTTATTTTACACTCTGACATTTTTTTTCTTAGTCATCATCTAATTATCTGTTGTCAAGACTTTCAACTGAAGGGATTTGACATAGACTTACTCATTGTTAATATATCATCTTGCTGTTTGGCTCTGTTTTGTTTCTTATTTTATTTTATTTTATTTTGCTTTTGAGACAGGACTTTTAGTCCAGTATGAGTCCAGACTTGTTATGTAGCTGAGACTGACCTTGAATTCCCAACCCTTGTATCTCTGGTATCTCTGCCTCCTAAGTGTTTGGACTATAAGCCTGCACTTCTATACATAGCTATTGCTTTTCTTAAAAAAAAAAAAAAAGAAATCATTCTCTGCTAAATTTCTCATTCATTTCTTCGAGGATCTTATTTTGTAAACTTTTTATGTGTATGTGTATTCTAGAAGTTCTCTTGGGTTTTCTAAATTTAATCTTTTGGATTACTTATTAAATCAGACATTTCATCCATTTCAACATCTTTGGGACCTATTATTAAAGAATTAAGATATTTTAGAAGTGTCACTTTGCCCTGATTTTTTAATATTTATTGTTGATATACTGAAATATATGCTTCTTAGAGAATAGACAGATCTAGCAGTGTTATTGGATGGTCTATTGTGGTAGTTTGAATAAGAATGGCCTACCTAGGCTCATATATTTGAATGCTTGATCCCCAATTGAAAGAACTTCTTGAGAAGGATTAGAAGCTAGGGCATTGTTGGAAGAAGTACATTACTGGGAACCACTTTTGAGGTTTCAAAATGTCCATGCCACTCCCAGTGTGCTGAATCTCTGTCTCATGTTTGTGGCCCAAGGTATAAGTTGTAAGTTACTTCTCTAGTACCATGCCTGTCTGCCTGCTTACCTTCATGTCTGTTTGCTGTCATGCTTCCAATATGTCCATCAGGACATGGACTCACATTTTGAAATTGTAAGTCCAAAATTAACTGCTTTCTTCCATAAGTTGCCTTGGTCATGTTGCTTTTTCACAAGAATTGAAAACTTACCAAGATACTTATGTAGTAAGCAAGTTTCTCTTGAAGTCTTGAGCTGCTTCAATTATTCAGCATTGAGTATATTTACAGCTAGGCATATGGTGGTGTAATCTTGTCAACTTGACATGATAGAAGATAGCTTGAGTGATGAGTCTGCAAGGATGTTTGTGAAGGAATAGTTGGTTAGGTTAACTGATACACAAGGACTCATTTTAGCTGTGGATGAGAACATTGTATAGGCACAGATCCTTTGATGTTGAATGAATGAATGTTTAAAATGAAGGAAATGAGCAACCAATTAGCGTCTATCACATCCCTGCTTTCTGACAATGGGAGGGATATAATTTAATCAGATGGTTTAGTGGTTTGAATTCTCCACCATGATGAACTGTGCCCTTGAAATGTGAGAAAGAATAATCCCCTATTTCTTGTTACTTTTGTCAAAATATTTTATCAGAGCAAGAACAAAAGAAAGTAAGATTACACCAAAGTATAATGTCTTTATAATTTATTTGTCTCTCATTGACTTTGGGAGCAGCATACCATGGTGGAATTTGAGAGACCAACTATCTATAAGTCATGAAAGTATGGTGGTATTATCAGGAAAACATGGTATAGATAGTAGTAGGTATGATGTATTCACTATGTGGCTTCTACAAGAAGGATAGTATGGTGGGCAGGAACTGCATAGACATGCTAGCTTTAAAGACTGTATTATTCTTTTCTGCCTCTTTAGAGTGGCAGTGCCAACAAGATTTAAGGCCACAGTGAGTTAAGTTACTTTTCAGGTCACCTTTAGCTATGTGTAACTGAAGATGCAATGTTTCTAAGTCTCTCTGCAAGGTTCTGTGAGCAGGGCCACAGAAATGAACAACTGTTTCCCTTTATAGCTGTCATTAACAGGCACCTGAGCATGGTGCAGAGGGGAGAAGGTCTGAGAACAAATGAGTACCTACCATCAGTCCTGACATTGGCATGTCAATGTAAAGAAGCTAATGCCCTTGCTCTCAGAGGATACACCTCCTGCTCATGTTCTCAAGAACATCCTTCATCCTCCTTTCTACACTACAAAGGACCCATAAGGATCATTACAATAATACTTCTGAATCAAGATTTGTGAGGCAGCCTCTTCCTCAGACTGCAAGAATATAAAGTATGCAATACTTTGTGGAATAGGTGGAAATATTCTATAAGGGTTAGAATCTGACATCTCTCACATCCCAAATCAGAAAACTGCTAACGTTTAATGGCAGCATCTGCTATAATACCTTGGTGTTTGCTGTGAAGTAATAAAAATACCCTTTGTAAAGCCAGCCCAATGGGTGAACCTCAGTTTACCCATCTAGGCAGGCTTGTAAGCCTTTGAGAATTGTGAAAATCTCTATGAGCTGGTATTGGCAGCATCCATACCCACTGGACTTTCTGCCTCCTGTAGGAGAACTCCACCTACATTAGAATGCTGAGGCAGAGTGGTAAAAGCAGGTGCTTTGCTTTTATTACCTTCCTGCTGTCTCCAATATTTGAATCCTTTAAGACTCCAGTTTCTCTTTCTTTTCCAGGGTAACACACCTTGGGGTACAATACCGGTTATTTTACCATTTTCTGTGGAGAACGAAATGACTACTGGGCCATTTCTGTTTGGCCATCTAAAAATCTTCCCACATATTTTCTTCTTGCAGTGAACAGAGATACTGTTTCCACGGAAAAATTTAAGTTCTTTATGTTTAGGTTTGCAAATTTCCATATTCAAATTACAGTTCAGGAACCATAAGTGGACTAAGTGGTCTGGACATAAGGAAGGTCTCTGTTACCTCAAGAAATGCTCTGATAGCTCCGTTATACCCATTTTCAGAGATTCCTTGCATCACAGAGGTCAATGTCTCAGTGTTACTTAGAATTTTAACTTGTTTTTCAGACATGAACATCTTCCACTTTTTACAAATGCCTACAAATTGTCCATTCTGTGTAAAATTAACCTGTACATTTCCATAGTTTCCTTATCAGTATTCACTCACTAATTAACATAATACTCAGAGGCACAGAGTAATAATAAAAGGGCTGATAAAGTAATTGGTCCAGACTAACTGGGACCCCCAGGATTATAGCAGATGTTCAGTGTCTGGAGGTGCTAGTCACATTCCAACTGCAAGAAATGGATGTCCTTAATTATGATACTTGTGACTCACAGTTCTTCAGTTGGAAAACTTCTTGAATGTTGTTTTTTGTTTTTACTTTTCTTTTCATTTTTTAAAACAGATTTATAGAAACCAAATAATGGCCAAGCATTGTTAAGGAGACTTCTCATAATAACATGTCATATGCATACTGTGAATCATTTGTATTTCTTTCAATGATGGGTAGGAAGGTATTTTCCAGTTTTTTATTACTTGATCTAAACTAATTAATTTCATTATGTTGGTTGCCTAGATTGATGACATAAAGACCACTAAACTGGAATATTATAGAAGTCCCTGCATCTTACTCTTTCCCAGAGTAATGAAGGTAATGAATGAAAGGGTGATTCTTCATTCTCCAGGGAATGGCAGAGATTAGTGTAACTGTCAGAGCTTGAGAGATTAGGCTGTGATTATTTGTATCACATTGCCATTAATTCTCCAGGTTGCTAATTGCAAAAGATAAATGGAACATGGAGAATGATGATGGATTACTTTAAGCCCAATCTGGAACAGCTTTGATTGCATACTCTGTTCTAAATGTTTCTTTTTTGTTAAGGCATGTAGAACAAATCAATATATTCTTTGGCACTTGAAGTGCAACTGTTAAGCACAGTTTTATTTCAATCTACTGCAGTATACCTGAAACTTTGAAAGTAACTTCCTTTAACCAATAGGGACAGCAACACAGTTTCGCCATAATATTTAAGATGGTAACTGCTACCTCCTTCTGTACAACAATTTAGTCAACAGTAATACTGGATTACTCACTAGGCCACAGGCAACAAATGTTGGCTCAGTTTTAATAATATGTTGATAAATTGAAACTGGAGAACAGAGAGTATCAGGGCTAAAGTGATTTATTTGATAACTCATTTCAGTAGTTTTTGTTGTTCAGTTTAATGCAGTATATCAATAGTGGATATCAGCAATAAAGTTAGCATTACTCTTAGTTTTGAGAAACAGCATTACATAGCTGTCCTAGAGTTTTCATAGCAAAGTACACTGGACTTGAATTCATTTTTTTTACTATGTTCCCTAGAATTTGACTAGCTTGGATTAGATAAGACTGATTCTTGGAAGCACTTGCTGACAGGAACCTGGCAGAGCTGTCCCCTGAGAGGCTCTGCCATAGCCTGACCAATACAGATGGGCAGCACAGGGACCCTAATAGAAGAGTTAGGTAAAGGACTGAAGGAGCTGAAGCAGATTTCAACTCCATAGTTAGAACAACAATACCAACTAACCAGACACTGCCTCCAGAGCTCCCATGGACTAAACCACCAACCAAAGAGTACACATGGAGGAACCCATGGCTCTTGCTGCATATGTACCAGAGGATTACCTTATCTGGCATCAATGGGAGGGGAGGCCCTTGGTTCTGTGGGGGTTTGATGCCCCAGTGTGGAGGAATGCTAGGGCGGTGAGGTGGGAGTGGATGGGCAGGTAGGGAAGCTCCCTCATAGAAGCAGGACGGAGGTGGAATGGGATAGGAGGTTTGTGGAGAGGAAACTGGGAAGAGGAATAACATTTGAAATGTAATTAAATAAAATAACTAATTAAAAAAATTAACCTTTTCACAAAAAGGACAGCTTTTTGGCTAATCCAAGGTGCTGTATATGTTGTGTATGAAACACATACCCATTCTGACTCTCTGACTCAAACAGTTGTTGAAAACTATTTTCTTCTCACACATTGTAGTGTATTGAGTCTAGGGCAACCAGAACAGGGAAAAGAACAAAGAAAACCTTTGGTGTTTTAAATTGGCATTGATTGTTCTTGGGTAACTATTCTGCTCCTCCATAGTTCACATTGCCCTGCCTCTTTACATATTTAAAATGCTAACGATCGGACAGAAAACATTTTTGACATGCTATGTCCTTAGTCATATGCATGATTACAACTAGCATCCTGAATTCCATTGAGACAGCATTAGAACCAATCCCTAACATGACTGACTGTAGGTACAAAGTTGTAGTTTCAGGGGCTGTTGTATATAGCTGCTTAAGATAGGAGAAAAATATTTGAGACCAATCCACAGAAGATGCTGTTATATGTTGGAACTAGCCACACATAGCCCTAAAGACTGGAAAGAGAAAGCTATACTGAAAAGGGATATAGTACAAACATTCTATATCACTCACTGTTCATCTTAGATATCTGCAGTGTATTACAATTATGAGTGATACGGACCTGTGTGAGGTATCCAAAATTTAATTGGTAGATAGAATAATACTTGTTCTTACTAATAGTAGCATTATACATTTTTGGCACTTCATATGCTCAGAGGTTCCTGCTATTGGTTGAAAACTAGCCTTTGTATTGTTCTTCCAGAAGCTTGAGTTTGGTTCCGAGCATCCATAGCAAGCAGCTCACAACTGCATGCAGCGCTGGCTCTAGAGGATCTATCACCTTCTTCTGGCACTGCTAGTACTTGTACACATACACATAATCATAAGTCAAAAAGAAATACTGAAAATAAGTAGAAGTAAAAAGAATGCTAAGACTTTGCAACCTTTAAGCATTAACAATGCACAGGTAAGCACAGGCATTTGTTTTAAGAACAAAATGGAAATTACATGCTTCTTGAGTAGATAATTACCTTTTGACTATATTAGCTGAAAATATAATGGCTAATTTTTTTTATTAAGAATAGTCATCACGCATGGTTGAAGATAGCAGTCTCACTCCCAACTGAAACCTGATGGTAAATAAGTATAATTAATTGGGTTAAGACATATATTCCCCCTGAATGGGCAAAAACATTTAAATTGCAAGTGTTATGAAACACTTGAAGGTGTTTCCTTAATATTGTAATATGGTACCAAACTCCCTCGAAAATGATTTTAAAGATGTATTTCATGAGCAGATAGAAAAAAATTCTCCAATTGAATTTGATAGCCTCAAGAAGTTCTTTATTTTTAAACTTTAATAAATTTAGAACTAATTACTTAAACCATGAGCAAATTTCTAAATGTTGATAATAAAATGAACCTGAAGCAAATATCCAACACCTAATGTTTTCTTTGATTTTTTTCTCACAGCTGTTTATACCTTGAAAGGAACAAGATTTACAAGTAAGTTTAGACCCAGAGGGAAAGGATATTTACATTCCATGAGAATGCAGTTAGGTTTCCCACAGCACTTAGGGATCTTAATGACTGTAGGTAGGATTTCACAAGCTGCATCTTGCAGCTAAACCTGATCTACACTTTGTATGTTGTTGAAACATTTACAGGAGAATATTTCATATCCTGAAAAATCCTGTCAATATCTAAACTCAGTGTTCAAAAATAAAATCTTCTTGGTACAAGGCATGTTCATCCTCCTGTATGCCATTCCTTTTAGCAGTTTCCTCACTAGGAAATCAAGGGTGAGGCACTGTAACATACCAGAGGTATTACAAAACCTTAAATACTTGCTGATTTCTTTTATTTATTATTTTATTTATCTGCTTTCCAAATGCTGCTCCCTCCCAGTCCTCCATCACAGAGTTCTTCCCCTATCTTTCCTCTACTTCACCTCTGAGAGGATGTCTCCCCTTGGTATCTCCCCATCCTGTGGCATCAAGTGTCAATCAACCCTCTTCTACTGAGGCCAGACAAGGCAGCTTCTGCTACATATATGCTGGCAGTAGCCTTAGACCAGCCCTTGTGTGTTTTATAGTTGATGGATCAGTTTCTAGTCTTGGTTAGTTGACAATGTTGGTTTTTCTGTGAGGGTGCCATCCACTTGCTGATTTTTTATACTTATACTGACCCTTGACCTAGTAAATAAAATGGTGTTCTCTGGGTTTCACCAAGCATTGTATCCATCACAGGAAAAGAAGTTGTTCTGGCTTTAGATATATTTCCTCAAGCATCCTATTTCAGAATCATGCATGTCCATTGTGTAGCCTGAATGCTGGCAAGGAACTGCGGTAGCTAAATGACAATATTAGCACTGTGTTCTCTGCTAGGTCTTGCTGAATGCCCTTTTCAGTTTTCTGAGCCTGCTTAGATGCCCTGCTTTCCGTGAGACTCCTGGGAATTATCTGAGGCTGTTCATTTTGTGTTGCTGTGACACTATCATGAACTGAGTAAGTATTAAGAAAAATAGAGTTGTTTTGACTCAAAGTTCTAAAGGTCAAAGCTTAATTTCTGTTGATGGCCTTTTGACATGTGATAGGGAGAAATGAGTGTGTGTGTGTGTGTGTGTGTGTGTATGTGTGTGTGTTGCGTGTGTGTGTGTGTGTGTGTATGTGTGTGTGTGTTGTGTGTGTGTGTGTGTGTGTATTCATGTCTGTTTCTTAAAGAGCCACCAATTTTCAGTCATTGGGTCCTTCTTGATGGAATTATTTAACCCTGATCATTTCCTGAAGCTCTACCATAAACACCATAGCTGAATAAATTAAGTTACCATGCCGAGAATACCTTACAATGTCAGTTAAACTTTAACTCATAGAAAATGCATGGATTTTTAAATTCATTCTATAACACTGTTCACTATTCATTTACCTTTCTAAAATGGATCAACTGGAATTCTGACTTACAGCTAAGATCTCTGATATCAAAGACATTAGTAACCAAACACAATTGGATCAAGAAGATAAAAGGGGGGGTGCTATAATAGCTTAGGTGCTCATACTCTAATGTCCTCTGTCATTTAAGAAGGTATAAACAGTCATGGCCCTAGTATTCCAGGAATGTCAGAGAATGAATAGGGAGAAAACTATTTCCCCCAAGAAATAAGAAATGTAAACAATTCTCTAATACTGAACAAAACCAGCAAGATGTAAATCAAATGAGATAATGAACAATAAATAATATAGGTATATTTATAAGCATCTTTGAATTGTTTTTGGGGAAATCAAGCAGATTCCTAAACAGTTATACTAAACTAAAACTGAAATAATCAGTAATAGTAGTAGTGATGGATCAGATTACACAAGATGGGGGACAAATGATGCCAGTGTGGAAGAGGCGTCTGTACACTCTGACCTTTTCTCAAGTCCCTTGTTCTTCCCTAAGTTACATGCTCCACAATTACAGGCTCTTCATCTTCACTTTAAGGTACATTTGATCTTTTTAGTAGTTAATTATGACTATTTAAAAAAACTAAATGAGCTTATTAGGGCTACTAAAGTCTATTAGCTCAAACCTCTCTGAGATAATTTTTCTCCCTAGTATTCACCATCCAGGTAAATTTGGACAAATGATATATTTTTCTAATTAGACTTCTCTTCTCTTTTAAATGTGCATTGCAACGGTATCCACCATGTGATTTGAAGCATAAAAGACTGCCTTTTCATTGATGGTGACCATTTTTTCTTTATGAGCCTGCTCATAAATAGTGTTCTGCTCTGCTAGATGAAAGAGGTATAAATACGTTGTCTTGGATGGTAGAGAAAAGAAGATATGAAATGAATCCCAATTTTTCTTTATTTCCATTGTTTGCCTTAGAGTCAAAATTATACATTCCATTGTCTGGACATGTTCCATTGTGTGTGTGGGGTGTGTGTGTGTATATATATATATATACACACACATACATATATATATATATATATATATATATATATATATATATATATGGCAGACAATAGGGTCTGTGAAAATAATTCTTTTAGATCATATAATAGCATTTTTTAAATTTTTCTTTGATTTCAGATTACAATACAGTTATATCATTCCTCCCACTTCCTTTCTGTCCCTCCAAATGTTCCTCTTTAACCCTTCTAGCTCTCTTTCAAATCCATGGCCTGTTTTTCAGTGATTGTTGTTTTATCCTTTTATGTATACATGCACAGTTGATGGACAGTAGGAGATATACAGATCCCTGGTAGGCATACACACAAGTAAAAGAGGCTCTAGGTAGATGCATGTAATTTTCACTTAAACATTTGAGATAGCTGACTTCTTGATTTTTCTCCCTTTCCAAAACAATTAGTGAGCTTTTTTTTTTCTAACAAAGAAAACTAGTTGGTATTTGGTGTTACTTTCAAGTCTCTGGAAGGTGGGTGTGAGAAGCTGTTCTCTGTGGCATAAACCAATCAAATTACCCATTTTGACTGAATTATCCAATCTTCTGTGATATTTTAAACCATCTCATTTCAGGGGAATTTGTTCCCAAATATATAACATAGTCCAAAAAACAGGTTCTGATAATATTATCGAGTCTCTTTATATCCTTTACATCTTATAAATCTGCTGTTTGCCTGCTCTCTCTGTGTATCTGTCCCTGTACCTCTCTGTGTCTGTCTGTCTGTCTCTGTCTCTATGTGTGTGTGTGTGTCTCTCTCTCTCTTTCTCTCTGTGTCTTTCTTTTTCTTCAATTCTCTTTCTTTCTCTATTTACCCCCACAGGCTCCCTCATTCTCTCTGTCTCTCTGTCTCCCTCTGTCTCTCTGTCACTCTCTCTCTCTTTCTCTCTTTGTTTGTGTGTATGTGTTGTGTGTGTGTAAACTCTAGCTTAGTGCTGACATTGTCCTTTTGTTACGTTTTTAATTCTTCAAATCAGCAGAGCAAAAGAGAATCTGTTCTTACAACCTTCACCTAATTAATCCTGCTGACAACGAAGATAGTTTCAAAACTAGAAAAGGATAGAGTCCTGTGTGCAAAACTATCTTGCATACAAGCCTTTTAATCCTATGTCTAGATAGAAGTATTTTCTGAACATATCTGATATATTTCTAGGAAATTCTATTCCTCATTAGCCTGTCTATCTGACAAGGTTACTTATGATGTAAGAACTCAATCTGTTGACTTATTTACAATTAAGGGAAATTTTCATAAAACTTAGGCTCCCTTCTTAACATTGTTGAATACAAAGCTTAAGAACTCTGTATAATCAAGCTTTTCAGTCAGCATTTGCAAATGGGCACATAGAAGTTCTTCAACATACCTCAATATTGTACTCAACAAGTATATTGCTTTATTCTGTCTGTTACTCTTTTTTTTTGTTCAAAAATTATCTTACAAGCTAAATATGTTTTAAAGCAAATATTTGGGTAGTGATATAGGTGATTGCCTAGGCTCAACACTTTCAATGACAAAGACCTGAACATTCAGAGTTAGAGAACTGAGACACAGAGGAAAGGAGAGGAACAGCTCTGTCTCTTTGGGATAGAAAAGACCTAACACTGGAAGTCCACTAATCAGACACTGGATTGGGTATTTTATGGGTATTATCAGTACTCCCATTTCCTTCACTGGTCCTACTGAGACACTCTTACCTATTCCTTCTGGCCTTTTTGGATTCTGGAAATCTTTGGGAATGAAAGGCCAGCCACCTGGAAGCTCCTTTCACTTACTTTGTGTACTTCTGTTCCTTTAACTTTTTGGGGGTAAGAATGAATATTTCACAAACATCTCGTTTTGAACTGTTAACAGTAACCAATAGAGCCAATCCTGAATATGTGCATGAAATATTCCTTTGATGAGCATGATTGATCAGCCTAATTCAGTTTAAGCTACTTTAACAACTTAAAATGCCAGTTTTGTTTGTTTGTTCATTTCATTTCCCAGAAGTCTTTCAAACATTTTATTGAACCAAATAGAGTTTTAAAAGGTCTCATTTCTTTGGACGTAATCATAGAGTGACTTAGAGACTCCAGGTTCCTTAAGTAAGGACTGATCAAATGTTACAATGGTCTATGCTTCATCTAAGAAGGATTTGGATCATATCCAAAGCTGTCCTCAATAAGCCTTCTACAGATAGAGTATACTTAGAATACTGATGAACATCAAATGTGAGGACATCCTTCCAACCATAATATAGAAAAGTGATATTCTTTTCACATTGCCTCATCTCATAAAGCACATCTGAAGGGAAATTTGGAAGTTCATTAAGTACACTTCAAGGAATAAAAATAATTGAAAATGTTAATCCAAAAGATGAGAAGAGAAAGACCACCAAACCAAATCTTCATGGGCAAATTAAGCAATTTTATTTCTGTACACAGGCTGCCTTCCCATAAGTTGGGGTTCCCAAGGACAGCCTTGGATTTGAGAAAGACAAAATATTATAGCTGAGGGGTAGACAGGTTCCAAATAGGGGATTTAGTAGGCAAAACAGGCATGGTTACAAGAGCAGAACAAGCTAGTCATAGTAACAGCTTGAAACAAAAACATGACTGCAGGGAGGTCATAACAACCTGTAGCTATAACAAGGTAGCCATAACAACAAGGTAGAGTTACAAAATGATACAAAGGTAGAATTGCAAAATGGTCATTAACTTTTCAAAACAGACATGTTGTGAAAGACCCCCATTTCCTGGGAGACCCTCACTCAAATCCCAGGATGAGCTGATGTCCCAATAACTAGAGAGAAACTGTTCTTGATGCAATATCACATGAGGTTTATCCGGAAATCATGCTGAGGCCATAACTCGAACAGGGGCAGAGGAGATTGACCCCTTGCAGTTGGAGTTGATGGTTTTTAAAGGAAGAAACCACAAAGAAAGGGGAGGGTAAGACCACAAAGAATGGGGAAGCTGAGTAAACATCATAACAATGGGGATGATGAATTACAGCTCATTTCTTACAGAAAGGTTACAGGCTATCTTTGGCAAACATTATTGGTCCCATACACAATGAATCAGGTGCCTGGGTGGGTCAAGATTGTGGTGAGCCAGTTCCTGGAATTAAGTGGGTCACCCAGTGGTTTTTCAGGCTGAAGGTGAAAGAACAAAGAACTCCATGCTGGGCTTTGTTTCTAGGGTGTCTAAGAAACACATTGAGTTGGGGTCTTACAGTTGGCCATTCCTGAAACAGGCATTAATAGTTGAGGTTACATGTGGGGCATAGCCTAATCCTTGAGAAGCAGGCTTATCATAAACAGGAATGAAGCTAGTTTGTCTTTACTATAAGATTCCTTTGAAGTTTAAGATTCTGAAAAATCAGCTTACTTAATGATCAGTAAGATTAATTATATATTTTTTACAGAAAAATAAAAAGCCAGAAATTAGGATCAGTGGTAAGTTCCTTGAGGCAGAAAATGAAATGGGTTTATGCAAGTAATACTGTTTATCTCAGGAATAGAATATGATTGAAAGCATAGATACATGTAGAACAAATAGTTAACTTTTTGTCTGCTCATTTAAGAGATTCTTTTTGTCTTACCTGATTAACCTTTTTCACATAAGCACTACTTTGATAACTAGAAATATTAATAATTTCAAATTAGATAGAATTGTAAAATAGCCAGAAAATTTTCCTTTCTGCTTATTCCTATTTTTTAATAGTTATTTCCTAACTATTAAAAAAAATGACTCTAATTAAGGGTGAGGAGACAGCTGTTCTTCAGGCACACAGAGGGAAAGACCCTAGCAAACAGAAGGAAAAACTGGAAGCCCAGTCTCTCCTTGGAGGCTGGGACTTATTAAAGTCTTTGAAGAGTTTTTTCTCCCCTCAGGGGTCCTTAATGGTGTGGGAAAGTCTACAAGGCCTTTCTGTTAAGCTATTAGGTCTGGAGGGTTAGGAGGAAGGAAGCCAGCCATGTTGGAAGTTCTTCATCTTTATTAAATAATAATAGTTTCTCTCCCTGTCTTTGTGCCTATGAAAGGACCAGTGCAGCTCCTAATCCCTCCTTTTCCCCTCTCAGGGATTATCCTAACTGCTGTTAAGCATTTGGAGACACTGGTCACTCTAGCTTCTTCAAGTTGTTTTCTTATTCAAAAATCAGAGAAACACACCATCACATCACATGCCATAATTCTGATGTAATAAGCATAAAGCTACAGATACAGAAAACTTCACAGACATGAAGACAGAAGGAGGGGACTGATTTACAGCTTCCCTGTGTGTTCCTGTTGAGTGACAGAAATGAGAGCTGCTGACCCCTAGGAGCAAAACTTATCTCTTATTCTTTATACACTGATAACAGGTAAGAATAGTTTGGTATGTTTATTTCTAGTGTGCATATTTCATTCAGTTCTTAAATTTAAAATATAAGGTCCTGTAGTATATGCATTGTTCAGGCGAATATACAATCTATTATTTTTATTAATATACAATTACTGTTAGACCTAGTGGGGAACCCCCCACCCAATTCCGATTTGGCGTGCACCCAAAAAATCACAAAGGACCATCTCTTGATGTAATTACATGAGGACGTTTAATTACAGAGCTCCGGACCGACATGCATCCCACACAGGAGATAACGGATGTCGGCCACGAGGCTTGAAAGCTAGGGGGTTTATGGGGTAAGGGGCTTAGGGGTGTGGAATTCAGCATAGCAACACACTATTGGCTTATTCAAACATTAACAGAAAGATTACAGGGCATCAGGACTTTGTTCCTGTGGGCTGGGGGCTTATCCTTGTTCACATAGCAACCAGTTGATATATGACTTTACCTGGCATCAAGGGGCAGTAGACAGAGGGGAGGTCCGGGCCAGGTGGTGTTGACCCAGACAAGATAGCCCTGCTTGTACAATCAAGCTGTTCTTAGGAATGTCTTAACAACAGCCCTGTCTGTTCTGCTTTGTTCTCGGCCCCAGGCCGCAGGTTCATAGATAACTCTTTTACATGAATCACAAGATACAAAATCTCATTTTCTTTCATTACTACTTAAGAACTATGGTTGGAATAGGAAGAGATTACAGGAGTGACCTACAGCTGCCTGAAATGCACTCATGCAAATAGCATAATGAAGAAAGGAAAACATGTTTGCTAATTCCTGACCAGACCTTGGCTAAAATTGAGGTCAGGCTGACCCTCAGGCAATAGTACTTAGGGCCATAACTCACCTGCCATTGTTCTGCTTTGATAACTGTACTGCTTTCTGCTTCCTTCTCTGATGAAATGGTGATACCATGGTAACATAACCGTACGCCATTTTTGTAAAAAGTTCATATGTTGTTATGCTTGGCAAGAGTCGCCACACATGTGTCAGTGGTGAGCACTCAAATCAAGTTTCTGCTTTTATGAACCTCCAGCTTTACGGTTGGATGGGCATGAGTGTGTGTTGACGGAAGGGTAGGGCTTCTCCTGTTCTAGTTGTAAGTGTGCATGTCGTCGGGAGAGTCTGTGTGGCTGAATAAAAACTTCAAATTCATAAAGAGCTCTACCTGGTCACCTTCTTTTGTGTGAGAACAGCCCAACTGCAACTGCAGTTTATTTATAGAGTAGAGTATTCTAGAGAATATACTTAGAACACAGCTAATTTTTGTCTGCTAATTTAAGTTTTAATTTTGCATTCTGGATTAACCTCCTCCATAAACACACTCTGTTTTAAAATCTATGATCATTAACATTTCTACATAAGATAGAAATGTGAGATGGCAGGAAGTTTTCCTTCCTCCTTTTATTTTATATTTTTCACCCCATAGTAAATGGCCTTTATTACGGGTGAAAGGGCACACCTGTACAGAAAGCATTCAGACAAGAGCAGCCACAAACATAGGTGGTGCAGAGGAAGCCCAAGCCTAACCTCTCCTTGAAAATGAATAAGGAACTTGTTGCCAATATTTGCCATTTTGACATCAACACTGTAATTGTCTTGTAAGAAATTCAACCTAACATTCAAGAAAAATGAGAAACTCTCATTTAATCTTTGTCTCTTTTCCTGTCAGAAGCCATTTCTAGTTCTGTTCAGAAATGATGATTTGATGAACATAATAGAATCATAAACCAACTGACAAGTGACACAGGCTACACTAGCAGAGCTTATCAGCCGTAAAAGAGAAGACCGAGGTTATAGAGAATCTGTCATGACAAAAATGGATCCACAAAGGCGTGAGAGTCCCTCCCATAACTCGAGCCAGTGTGACCACCGTCGTGTCTGTGGAGAAGAGTGTCTCCTGAACTCCAGGAGAGCTAGCGCCAAATTCCACAGCTGAAAGCTATGTGTGGTAACTGGGCATGGGGGCACTCTTCAGAAGCACTGTGTATGAGTGTCTGGTTCTAGGTAATTGTTCTTAGAGAAGGTTAAGAGAGCTTTATCATGAAACTCCCAGGTCTTTCCTGAGATATGGCATTCATTATACTAAATACCAAACAAAATGGGAAAAGTCCTTGTGTCAAATGTCTATGAAGCTCTAGGCTTCTATTTCCCTTAATAGCTTATAAATGGTGTTGATCCCAGACACTGGATCGTTATCCACGGGAGTTTTAGTCCATTAAGAATGTGCATGTAGCCCTTTGTCCTTCAGGTGACAGCAGGAGGGGAGAAACTCAGGCACTTCAGAAATTCATCTTAGGAAAGAAGAATGTTGGTGCTTCTGGGCATCACTGACATGCATGTTTATTATCCCTGGTTATAGTAATGAAACAGAGGCAAAAAAAAAAAACCAAAAAATAAAACAAAACAAAACAAAAACCCACCCACCCACCCCCACTTTCCAGGAAAGGAGCTCACACTGCCTAAGAGGTGGCAGAATATAGTGGAATTATATTTATTATAGAACAATTTCAAAGATGAAAAGTTTCTCAAACATACATTAAGAGATTAAGACAATATGACACATTTCTTTTGATGTTTGTAACAGAAACTATTTCATTGTTTAATCTCCTTAGGCTTTTAAAAAAAGATATAATGTTTCTTAAAATATGATAAAAGAGCCAAAATAGGAATTAAAAGTTTAAATGATGAATACTAGTTGTAAAAATTCTTGATATTAGACAAGATATATACTCCTGTAATTTTATATTCAGGATGCAGAAGCAAGAGAATCCTAAGACTGGAGTTAGTTGAACATAATGAATTGCAGGCCTGCCTGAGTTATATTATGATCATGGTCAAAATTCAAAGGTAAACATACAAAGGATTATCACACACCTGTGATTCTAGCACTTGAGAGATACATGCAGGAAGGTAAGGAGTTTAAAGCATGGCTCAGACACAAAGTCACTCAGCCACAGATCAGACATGGCTACATGAGATTCAGTCAGAAACAAACATACACAGATAAAAAAAAAAAGTATATTAAACAGTGCTATAGAAATCAAGACCATGAGTATACTGAAACAAGTACCCTGTACAAAAAGTGCTTAATTTATTCATGTGTGTGTGTGTGTGTGTGTGTGTCTTTGCACGCGCCCTTTGTGAAATGTCTCCATTCAAATTGCTTGCAGTATTATAGGCAGTAGCACACCATTACCAACAGTCTCCTGGTATAATACAGTGAATATGCTTCCATATACAGAGCCATGTAGACATGTGTCCTGGTAATAGACTTTCAGAATTAGCACAACCAAATGTAGTATTTTACTGAGCTTAAGGGGAAGAGCTCAAATGAAAGAACAGCTTCAATTTATGTCAGTGTTTTCCTTTTATAGAAACATCTCGCAAATCCTGGAAGTAAGAAAATTATCTTAAAAAGGAGAAGAACAAAAGAAAAGGTAGAGATTTTGGCATTATCTAAAATTAAATGTGCTTTAGAACATGCATATCGAATTTCTCTTCTGAAAGTTTGGAATTTATTTTGCAATGTAAATTCTAATACTAGTTAATATTATCAAATGTATAGATTACTGGATATCATTGAATAACATTGGAAACATCTATAATATTACAAATAAATTATGAAATATAACAAATAGTTTGGTGAATAATTACATAAGAGGGAAATAAACTTAGATAAATAATATTCTTAATTTGATAGTTATATACCCATATGCCTCTAATGCCAGCATTTAGCAAGCATACGGATAACAAGAGATTTTGTGCTTGAGACTATCAGTTTTAAGACCAACCTGAGCTAGCAAGACTGAAATGGGTTGGGAGATATGAGAATTAATCATTTAGTGTCCTTGGATATATATTTGACAGTTTTTCTTCTTTTTCATTTATCCAGAATTCGTTTTTATTTCCATAATGACTGCATCCATTGCTTAAAATGATAAAATAGGATTTTGATTTGTGTATAGAATTGCCAGTGTGTGTATATGTACATATTCAGCTACCTATTAGTTCAGGCCACAATTTATTGGTAATCACTACCAATTACAATCAAAACCCTGCAGTCACTTACTTGTAGTCAAAGTGGAACTTATTGCAGCAGAGGTTTGGGAATGGGCTAAGGATTTGGCTTTTATTTGGGAGCTTGCTTACTTGGGTCATTCGTGAAGTGGGGAGAGTTTTAAGATAGGAAAACTTTGTAATTTCTATATAGGAAGCAAAAAGAATAGAGAAGAATTGGAGTTGCTATAAAAAGAGAAAAAGTAATCATTATGTTGGGGAAAATGATGTTTTCTGTGATTTGCCTTGAGTTTAAGGTCTTGTTAGTTTAGACAAAATTATGTTTTTATTTTTGTTGTTGTTTTGGGGTTTTTTTTTTGTCTTGTACTTTATGGCTAAAGAATGGTTTCAAATGATTTTTATGATTATTTAATTAGTGACGACTATAGCCTATCTGTTTAGCCTAGAGTTTTAGCTTGTTTTTGCCTTCCTTCTTCCTTTTTTTTTTGTGTGTGTTATGTCTTCTTCTTCCTCTTCCTCTTTTTTCTTTCTCCTCCTAACAATAATTTTTAAGCTTTTCTCCTATGTGCAGCTTTTTAAAATAGATTATTTTTATTAGATAATTTCTTTATTTACATTTCAAATGTTATCCTCTTTTCTGGTTTCCCCTCCAAAAACCCCCTATCCCCTCTCCACTTCCCCTGCTCAGCAACCCAACCATTCCTGCTGCCTGACCCTGGCATTCCCCTATAGTGGGGTATAGAACCTTCACAGTACCAAGGGCCTCTCCTCCATTGAGGACTGAGTAGGCTATCCTGTGCTATATATGCAGCTAAAGCCATGAGTCCCACATGTGGATTTTTTTTGGGGGGGGGTTGGTGGTTTAGTCCCAGCAAGCTCGGGGTGGGGGTGGGGCGTTTAGTTCATATTATTGTTCTGCCTATGGGGCTGCAAACCGCTTCAACTCCTGCAGGGTCCATTCTCTAGCTCCTTCATTGGGGACCCTGTGCTTTGTCCAATGGATGGCTATGAGCATCAACTTCTGTATTTGTCAGGCACTGGCAGAGCCTCTCAAGGGACAGCTATATCAGGCACCTGTCAGCAAGCTCTTGTTGGCATTCACAAAGGAGTCTGGTTTTGATGGATGGTTGTATATGGGATGGATCTCCAGGTGGGGCAGTCTCTGGATGGTCATTCCTTCAGTCTCTACTCCACATTTTGCCTCTATAACTCCTTCCATGGGTATTTTGTTCCCTCTTCTAAGAACGACAAAAGTATCCACACGTTGGTCTTCCTTCTTCTTGAGTTTCATGTGTTTTGCGAATTGCATCATGGTATTCTGAACTTCTGGGCTAATCAGCAAGTGCATATCATTTATGTTCTTTTGCGATTGGGTTACCTCATGCAGGATGATATCCTCCAGATCCATCCATTTGCCTAAGAATTTCACAAATTTATTGTTTTTAATAGCTGAGTAGTACCCCATTGTGTAAATGTACCATATTCTCTTTATCTATTCCTCTGTTGAGGGACATCTGGGTTCTTTCCTGATTCTGGCTTTTTAAAATAAGGCTGCTATGAACATAGTGGAACATGTATCTTTATTACAGGTTTGAGCTTCTTCTGGGTATATGCCCAGGAGTGGTATTGCTAGATCCTCTGGTAGTACTATGTACAATTTACTGAGGAAACAACAAACTGATTTCTAGAGTGGTTGTAACAATTTGAAATCCCACAAAAAAATGGAAGAGTGTTCTTCTTTCTCCACATCTGCTGTCACCTGAGTTTTTGATCTTAGCCAGTGTGACTGGTGTGAGGTGGAATCTCAGGGTTGTTGTTATTTGCATTTCCCTGATGACTAAGAATGTTGAACATTTTTTTTAAGTGCTTCTCAGCCATTTAGTATTCCTCAGTTGAGAATACTTTGTTTAGCTCTGTACAACATTTTAAAAATATGGTTATTTGTTTCTCAGGAGTCTAACTTCTTGAGTTCTTTGTATATATTGAATATTAGCACTCTATCAGATTTAGGATTGGTAAAGATCTTTTTCCAATCTGTTGGTTGTCTTTTGTCTTATTGAAAGTGTCCTTTGCCTTACAGAAGCTTTACAATTTTATGAGGTCCCATTTGTCAATTCTTGATCTTACAACACAAGCCATTGCTGTTCTGTTCAGGAACTGTTCCTCTGTGCCCATATCTTTGAGGATCTTCCCCGCTTATCCTCTATAAGATTCAGTGTTTCTGGTTTTATGTGGAGGTCCTTGATCCACTTGGACTTGAGCTTTGTACAAGGAGATAAGAATAAAAATAAAATAAAAAAAAGAATGGATCGATTTGCCTTCTTCTACATTCTAACTGCCAGTTGAGCCAGAACCATTTGTTGAAAATGCTGTCTTCCCCCCCCCACCCCCACTGGATGCTTTTAGCTCCTATCAAGGGACCATAGGAGTGTGGGTCCATTTCTGGGTCTTCAATTCTATTCCATTGATTTACCTGTCTGTCACTGTACAAATACCATGCAGTTTTTATCAAAATTGCTCTGTACTACAGCTTGAGGTCAGGATGGTGAGTCCACCAGAGGGTCTTTTATTGTTGGGAATAAAAAAATAAAAGAACCTAGGTTTTTACTATCCTAGGTTTTTGGTTTTTTTTTTATAATTTATTTTTTTTATTAGGTATTTTCCTCATTTACATTTTCAATGCTATCCCAATAGTCCCCCATACCCACCCTCCCAATCCCCTACCCACCCACTCCCACTTTTTGGCCCTGGGGTTCACCTGTACTAGGGCATATAAAGTTTGCAAGTCCAATGGGCCTCTCTTTGCTGTGATGGCCGACTAGGCCATCTTTTGATACATATGCAGCTAGAGACAAGAGCTCCGGGGTACTGGTTAGTTCATATTGTTGTTCCACCTATAGGGTTGCAGTTCCCTTTAGCTCCTTGGGTAATTTCTCTAGCTCCTCCATTGGGGGCCCCGTGATCCATCCAATAGCTGACTGTGATCATCCACTTCTGTGTTTGCTAGGCCCCGGTATAGTCTCACAAGAGACAGCTATATCTGGGTCCTTTCAGCAAAATCTTGCTAGTGTATGCAATGGTGTTAGCGTTTGGAAGCTGATTATGGGATGGATCCCTGCATATGGCAATCACTACATGGTCCATCCTTTCGTCACAGTTCCAAATTTTGTCTCTGTAACTCCTTCCATGGGTGTTTTGTTCCCAATTCTAAGAAAGGGCAAAGTATCCACACTTTGGTCTTCCTTCTTCTTGAATTTCATGCGTTTAGCAAATTGTATCTTATATGTTGGGTATCCTAAGTTTCTGGGCTAATATCCACTTATCAGTGAGTACATATTGTGCAAGTTCCTTAGTGATTGGGTTACCTCACACAGGATGATGTGCTCCAGGTCCATCCATTTGCCTAGGAATTTCATAAATTCATTTTTTTAATAGCTGAGTAGTACTCCATTGTGTAAATGTACCACATTTTCTGTATCCATTCCTCTGTTGAGGGGCATCTAGGTGCATTCCAGCTTCTGGCTATTATAAATAAGGCTGCTATGAACATAGTGGAGCATGTGTCCTTCTTACCAGTTGGGACATCTTCTGGATATATGCCCAGGAGAGGTATTGCGGGATCCTCCAGTAGTACTATGTCCAGTTTTCTGAGGAACCGCCAGACTGATTTCCAGAGTGGTTTTACAAGCTTGCAATCCCACCAACACTGGAGGAGTGTTCCTCTTTCTCCACATCCTCGCCAGCATCTGCTGTCACCTGAATTTTTGATCTTAGCCATTCTGACTCATGTGAGGTGGAATCTCAGGGTTGTTTTGAGTTGCATTTCCCTGATGATTAAGGATGTTGAACATTTTTTCAGGTGCTTCTCAGCCATTCCATATTCCTCAGGTGAGAATTCTTTGTTCAGCTCTGAGCCCCATTTTTTAATGGGGTTATTTCATTTTCTTGAGTCCACCTTCTTGAGTTCTTTATATATATTTGATATTAGTCCCCTATCCGATTTGGGATAGGTAAAGATCCTTTCCCAATCTGTTGTGGCCTTTTTGTCTTATTGACAGTGTTTTTTTTTTTGCCTTGCAGAAGCTTTGCAATTTTATGAGGTCCCATTTATCGATTCTCGATCTTACAGCACAAGCCATTGCTGTTCTATTCAGGAATTTTTCCCCTGTAACCATATCTTCAAGGCTTTTCCCGACTTTCTCCTCTATAAGTTTCAGTTTCTCTGGTTTTATGTGGAGTTCCTTAATCCACTTAGATTTGACCTTAGTACAAGGGGATAGAAATGGATCAATTCGCATTTTTCTACATGATAACCGCCAGTTGTGCCAGCACCATTTGTTGAAAATGCTGTCTTTTTTCCACTGGATGGTTTTGGCTCCCTTGTCAAAGATCAAGTGACCATAGGTGTGTGGGTTCAACTCTGGGTCTTCAATTTTGTTCCATTGGTCTACTTGTCTGTCACTATACCAATACCATGCAGTTTTTATCACAATTGCTCTGTAGTACAGCTTTAGGTCCTGCATGGGGATTCCACCAGAGGTTCTTTTATCCTTGAGAAGAGTTTTTGCTATCCTAGGTTTTTTGTTATTCCAGATGAATTTGCAGATTGCCCTTTCTAATTCATTGAAGAATTGAGTTGGAATTTTGATGGGGATTGCACTGAATCTGTAGATTGCTTTTGGCAAGATAGCCATTTTTACAATGTTGATCCTGCCAATCCATGAGCATGGGGCATCTTTCCATCATCTGAGATCTTCTTTAATTTCTTTCTTCAGAGACTTGAAGTTCTTATCATACAGATCTTTCACTTTCTTAGTTAGAGTCACACCAAGGTATTTTATATTATTTGTGACTATTGAGAAGGGTGTTGTTTCCCTAATTTCTTTCTCAGCCTGTTTATCCTTTGTATAGAGAAAGGCCATTGACTTGTTTGAGTTAATTTTATATCCAGCTACTTCATTGACGCTGTTTATCAGGCTTAGGAGTTCTCTGGTGGAATTTTTAGGGTCACTTATATATACTATCATATCATCTGCAAAGAGTGATATTTTGACTTCTTCCTTTCCAATTTGTATCCCCTTGATCTCCTTTTTTTGTATAATTGCTCTGGCTAGGACTTCAAGTACAATGTTGAATAGGTAGGAAGAGAGTGGACAGCCTTGGCTAGTCCCTGATTTTAGTGGGATTGCTTCCAGCTTCTCACCATTTACTTTGATGTTGGCTACTGGTTTGCTGTAGATTGCTTTTATCATGTTTAGGTATGAGCCTTGAATTCCTGATCTTTCCAAGACTTTTATCATGAATGGATGTTGGATTTTGTGAAATGCTTTCTCAGCATCTAAGGAGATGATCATGTGGTTTTTGTCTTTGAGTTTGTTTATATACTGGATTACGTTGATGAATTTCTGTATATTGAACCATCCTTGCATCCCTGGGATGAAACCTACTTGGTCAGGATGGATGATTGTTTTGATGTGTTCTTGGATTCGGTTAGCAAGAACTTTATTGAGGATTTTTTCATGGATATTCATAAGGGAAATTGGTCTGAAGTTCTCTATCTTTTTTGGGTCTTTTTGTGGTTTAGGTATCAGAGTAATTGTAGCTTCATAGAACGAGTTGGGTAAAGTACCTTCTGTTTCTATTTTGTGGAATAATTTGTGAAGAACTGGAATTAGGTCTTCTTTGAAGGTCTGATAGAACTCTGCACTAAACCCATCTGGTGCTGGGCTTTTTTTGGTTGGGAGACTATTAATGACTGCTTCTATTTCTTTAGGTGATATAGGACTGTTTAGATCATTAACCTGATCTTGATTTAGCTTTGGTACCTGGTATCTGTCTAGAAACTTGTCCATTTCATCCAGGTTTTCCAGTTTTGTTGAGTATAGCCTTTTGTAGAAGGATCTGATGGTGTTTTGGATTTCTTTCAGGATCTGTTGTTATGTTTCCCTTTTCATTTCTGATTTTGTTAATTAGGATGCTTTCCCTGTGCCCTCTAGTGAGTCTGGCTAAGGGTTTATCTATCTTGTTGATTTTCTCAAAGAACCAGCTCCTTGATGGGTTGATTCTTTGAATAGTTCTTCTTGTTGCCACTTAGTTGATTTCACCCCTGAGTTTGATTGTTTTCTGCCTTTTAACCCTCTTGGGTGAATTTGCTTCCTTTTTTTCTAGAGCCTTTAGGTGTGTTGTCAAGCTTCTAATGTGTACGCTCTCTAGTTTCTTTTTGGAGGCACTCAGAGCTATGAGTTTTCCTCTTAGGAATGCTTTCATTGTGTCCCATAAGTTTGGGTATGTTGTGGCTTCATTTTCATTAAATTCCAAAAAGTCCTTAATTTCTTTCTTTATTCCTTCCTTGACCAAGTTATCATTGAGAAGAGTGTTGTTTAGTTTCAACGTGAATGTTGGCTTTCTATTAGTTATTTTGTTATTGAAGATCAGCCTTAGACCATGGTGATCTGATAGGATGCATGGGACAATTTCAATATTTTTGTATATGTTGAGGCTTGTTTTGTGACCAATTGTGTGGTCAATTTTGGAGAAGGTACCATGGGTCCTGAGAAGAAGGTATATCCTTTTGTTTTAGGATAAAATGTTCTGTAGATATCTGTTAAGTCCATTTGATTCATCACTTCTGTTAGCTTCACTGTGTCCCTGTTTAGTTTCTGTTTCCATGATCTGTACATTGGTGAAAGTGGTGTGTTGAAGTCTCCCACTATTATTGTGTGAGGTGCAATGTGTGCTTTGAGCTTTACTAAACTTTCTTTAATGAATGTGGCTGCCCTTGTATTTGGAGCATATATATTCAGAATTGAGAGTTCCTCTTGGAGGATTTTATCTTTGATGAGTATGAAGTGTCCCTCCTTGTCTTATTTGATTATTTTGGGTTGGAAGTCGATTTTGTTAGATATTAAAATGTCTACTCCAGCTTGTTTCTTCATACCATTTGCTTGGAAAATTGTTTTCCAGCCTTTCATTCTGAGGTAGTGTCTATCTTTTTCTCTGAGATGAGTTTCCTGTAAGCAGCAAAATGTTGGATATTGTTTGTGTAGCCATTTTTTTAGTCTATGTCTTTTTATTGGGGAGTTGAGTCCATTGATATTAAGAAATATTAAGGAAAAGTAATTGTTGCTTCCTGTTGTTTTTGTTGTTAAAGTTGGCATTCTGTTCTTGTGGCTGTCTTCTTTTAGGTTTGTTGAGGGATTATATTCTTGTTTTTTCTAGGGTGTGGTTCCCGTCCTTGTATTGTTTTTTTTTTTTCTGTTATTATCCTTTGAAGGGCTGGATTCGTGGAGAGATAATGGGTGAATTTGGTTTTGTCGTGGAATACTTTGGTTTCTCCATCTGTGGTAATTGAGAATTTGGCTGGGTATAGTAGCCTGGGCTGGAATTTGTGTTCTCTTAGTGTCTGTATAACATCTGTCCAGGATCTTCTGACTTTCATAGTCTCTGGTGAAAAATCTGGTGTAATTCTGATAGGCTTGCCTTTATATGTTACTTGACCTTTTTCCCTTACTGCTTTTAGTTTTCTATCTTTATTTAGTGCATTTGTTGTTCTGATTATTATGTGTCAGGAGGAATTTCTTTTCTGGTCCAGTCTATTTGGCGTTCTGTAGGCTTCTTTTATGTTCATGGGCATCTCTTTCTTTAGATTTGGGAGGTTTTCTTCAATAATTTTGTTGCAGATGTTTGCTGGTCCTTTGAGTTGAAAATCTTCATTCTCATCCACTCCTATTATCCGTAGGTTTGGTCTTCTCATTGTGTCCTGGAATTCCTGGATGTTTTGAGTTAGGATCTTTTTGCATTTTCCATTTTCTTTGATTGTTGTGCACATGTTCTCTATGCAATCTTCTGCACCTGAGATTCTCTCTTCCATCTCTTGTATTCTGTTGCTGATGCTTGCATCTATGGTTCCAGATTTCTTTCCTAGGGTTTCTATCTCCAGCGTTGCCTCACTTTGGGTTTTCTTTATTGTATCTACTTCCCTTTTTAGGTCTTGGATGGTTTTATTCAATTCCATCACCTGTTTGGTTTGTTTTCCTGCAATTCTTTAAGGGATTTTTGTGTTTCCTCTTTAATGTCTTCTACTTGTTTAGCAGTGTTCTCCTGTATTTCTTTAAGTGAGTTATTTAAGTCCTTCTTGATGTCCTCTACTATCATCATGAGATATGCTTTTAAATCCAGGTCTAGCTTTTCAGGTGTGTTGGGGTGCCCTGGACTGGGCGAAGTAGGAGTGCTGGGTTCTGATGATGGTGAGTGGTCCTGGTTTCTGTTAGTAAGATTCTTATGTTTACCTTTCACCATCTGGTAACCTCTGGCGTTAGTTGTTATAGTTGTCTCTGTTTAGAGATTGTTCCTCTGGTGATTTTGTTTCCCTCCACGAGCAGACCTGGGAGACTAGCTCTCTCCTCTGAGTTTCAGTGGTCAGAGCAGTCTCTGCAGGCAAGGTCTCCTCTTTCAGGGAAGGTGCACAGTTATCTGGTGTTTGGAGCTCCTCCTGGCTGAAGATGAAGGCCCAAAACAGGATCTTTCCCAGAAGCTGTGTTGCTTTGGCCTGTGCAGACTGCCCTCCATGGAGTCCTGGAACCAAGCTGGCTCCCGCAGAACCTGAGGCAGAAGCCTCCCAGGCTGGGTGGACACCTGTGCTCTGACCAGGAAGGTGGCTGGTTGTCTGGAGCCAAAAATGGTGCCGCCTCAGAGGCTCTGTGGCTCTCGCCTGTCCCAGAGACTGCTGGCCTCTGTATTCCACACTCTCACCTGTGCAGACTGCCCTCCGAAAAGTCCTGGAACCAAGCTGGCTCCAACAGAACCTGAGGCAGAAGCCTCTCAGGCCGGGCAGACACCTGTGCTCTGATCAGGAAGCTGGCTGGTTGTCTGGAGCCCTAGGTTTTTTGTTATTACAGATGAATTCGCAAATTGCTCTTTCTAACTCTGTGAAGAATTGAGTTTTATTGGGAATTGCATTGAATTTGTAGATTGCTTTTAACAAGATAGGCATTTTTACTATACTAATCCTGCCAATCCATGAGCATGAGAGATCATTCCATCTTCTGAGATCTTCTTAGATTTCTTTCTTCAGAGACTTGAAGTTCTTATCACACTGATCTTTTACTTCCTTAGTTAGAATCACACCAAGGTATTTTATATAATTTGTGACTACTGTGAAGGGTGTTGTTTCACTAATTTCTTTCTCAGTCTGTTTATCCTTTGTAGGCAAAGCCCAGAACCCAGATCTTTATGCTGAATTTTGATTAGAGAACCAGCAATGTGAGAACACTGGGGAATAGAAGGCAGATACACAGATCAGTTTGACATTTCATTTTAGGTCAGAGTAGCCATTGCATAGTTCAGTCGAGCTCCCTTGGGTAGGTGGTAGTTCTTATCTCTGAGACTAGTATGGAGTGTATTCCCTTCACTGTAGTGTGTCTGGGTGAGTTCACAAATACCAAATTCAATGACTGTTTGAGACAGTACTTTGAATGATATGTAGTTTGAAGGTTCATTCTGAGTAAATAAACCATTATCAGTGTGTCCATGTGAATTCTTTCCCTCAGAAATACTCACACATGTATTCTTGTAATATGTGATATACAGTCCTCCTTGCACAGGACATTAGGTGCAATATCATAATCTACTAGGTGCTTGTCAGAAATTTAAATTCAGAAGCCACGTCCAAACTTATTCAGTCAGAAGCTCTAGGTGTGGTCCTAATTCCTCTGCTGTAACTAGCACCTAACCTAGTTCAATCTGATGTTTGCTAAAAGTTGAGAGGTAATTATATTTTTTCTCCTCTAATTAATTACATTAGAAATCTTGTGCAGAGGGAACAGAACTTTCAAATCACACTGATATGTAAAGTCCCACTCAACTGCCATCAGAATCTCAGGGCATGGCCCTTAGTCTTAATGATTTTTAAAATGTTCTTTAGTTAAATGTGGAGACAGGTCAGAGATTCTTTTTATTGTGTGTGTGGGCAAAAGCAAGGATAACATTAAAACTTTCTTCTCTCTTCCATTTACCCTTAAAGCTGTTGCTTTCCTTTGGAGAATGATTTTGAAGCATCAGTTGAAATTGAAAATTCATGTAATATAGAACATAGCAATTCTGTTGTGAAGGATACACTGTATCAAATGTATTAGTGTACACAGTGTAGTCTATATGAGATTATTTCCCCAAGATTCACAATAGGAACCGATCTAAATATGGTAGAGTCTATAGCTGAGGGACAGATAAATTGTATAGTATTCATAAGATGCTGCACAACCCTGTAGTTGAAATAGACTATATAAGTTATCTCAGGATAAATCTAAAAAATATAATGACAACTGAACACAGCAACCTGGAAAATATTACATACAATTTTTGTAAATCTCCAAAAGCACACTGGAATAATGTTGTATCTTGTTATTGGTACAATGCATTGTGTAGTAAAATTTAAAGCAAGTGTGTGGATGATTTGTACAGCTGCAATAAAGCACTACTCCTGTGGGGAGTAGAAAGGGGTATAATTCTGTGAATTTTAGATATGTCTTTAATGTTTTATTTCTCTAAGGCATAAATAAAGCACATATAACAAAATATTACATTTTAAAATGTGTCTGGGGATTGCTCCTTGGATTCTAGAATTACTCTCCTCATCCATTCTTTTGGCAACATTTCTAACCTGTACTCATTCCCTTTAAACCAGGCTGCTGTCAACTTTTCATTGGCTACAGAATACATATTTAATAACATGCTTTCGAGAATACACACACACACACACACACACACACACACACTGTATATATAAAATACATTCACAAGTGTCTCTACTCCATATAGAATATTGAAGACAGAACAAATGAATGATTCCACAAAAGTCCAGTTTGCTATACCATGAGTTTAGTGGACTTTCTAGCAGAGCATTGGGGAGGGGTTATTTATAGGAGTGTGGTGACCCATAAAGTTTCCCTCTCTCATAGATGATGACCTCATGGTAGTTGCATTATAAAGTCTCCCTTTCAGTCAACTTTCAACTTCCTACATACTCCCAAGAACACCTGAAGAGGAAGAAGTAGAGTTAGTGAAAACATGAGCTTCCTGTGTCTCCTTGTCTCTTTTTCTAGGAAATGTTAACAGTTTCATAAACATCACCACAGACCTAGCTTTTACTGTGCTGGTCTGTTCAATTAGTTACCATGGCAACCAGGCCAAGGTAATCTATTCCAAAATGGCTAAGGGAGGATTATATTATACATGAATAAAAAGCCATACAGCAACAACTTAATACCCAGGAACACAAAATATAACAAAAACTAGAAGCTAAATGTTAGCGATTATTATTTCTGGATTCTAATATTAGATGAAAAATAAAGCCATAGCCTTTATGCAATGGGTCTTACTGGGTAACAGTGCTTTTCTTCTTCTCTGTAAGTTGAGATTCTTTCTCGGAAAGTCTCCATCCCTCCAACACATGTTGAGACCAGGCTAAACCCTGATCTAAGATATTCCATAGTGTGTAAAACAGTGTACTTTCAGGTTGTGTGTTGCTTCAAGAAACTCCATTTTACAAAGAAATTTTGAATCCAGTTTGACTGAGATGGATACTTGTACTCCTGAGCAGAAAAGTGAATACCCCCATCTATCAAGCACCAACCATACATCTATACATGTTCCATTTACAAGAACAAGTCAAAAGTAACTTTCATATGTGTGGTGATTTAGGTTGGGAATGAAGTAGATCAGGAAGATTTGATCATCCATGTGTACAGCTACTCTGAGTTTAAGTGTACCAGCATCCTTTGAAGGTTGAATATACAGTAACTCATTGAAGATACAGTAATGATATACTTTACATTCATGTGTAAAGCCCTCACTAATGAGCATTAGATACATAATTATTTGCACACTTATATACAAAGTTAAATTGAAGTATTTTGTAATACTCCAATTTGTACTAAGAAAACTAATCACTTCTTAAGAGACAACAGAGTCTTATCACTTTATTTTGACCAATATAACTTTCTATTTTTTTGTTTTATATAATAGCTGTGTATCTTGCATCATTAATAAGAGATAAATTTCACAAATGTAAGATACATGTGATACAGTCAGAGATATATTTGCTTAATTTTCTGAAAATGTGTTATATCTATGTGTTTACCAGTTACTAAACTAGTGAAAAACAGGGTATTTTTGGTTATGTCATTTGCAGTATGAAAATGTGGTTCATACAAAAATGAAACCAATTTATTGCACATTCAACTGTGTCTCTCTTCCTCTCTGTCATTGTGCTTGCTCATCTATAATAATCTGTATTCAAACGAAACCATTTCTTAGAAAAGATTGGAATAGTTGTCTTTTCTAAAGTACCTATTAAGGAAAGGTTTGTAAAAAACTTTGTAGGGAAAACTTGTAGTGATTTTCTGAGGTGACTTTTCAGAGATAAATGATAATTATCCTATCAAGATAAATATATGCATGGCTTTCCAGGCACTAGAGATATAACTATGTGAAATAACATGTTATAATCATGAAGAGATGAATATATAGGAATAGTTGTAGAGTATTATGCGAGTCCAAAATGTTGAGTTGAAGTGATATTATATTTTGAAAATTATTTCATCATCAAGACATGGAACTATTCAATACTTTACATTTTATTTTCTTTATTAAAAAAAAAACTTCAGACAGAGTTTAATGAGTATAAGTAAAGGAAGAAGGTTATAGTTTAGAAAAATTACCAATTTAAATGGTGTTAACAAAAAAATCTTCAGATGGAAGACTTGTAATCCAAGAGAAAGCCTGCATCCAGCTTGACTTTGAATGTGCAGGGACTAGAGAAAGATTCTTTGGCCAAACGTCTCTCTATATGAATAACTCAAATGTATAAAACCTGCAGGTAGATTGAATTGCTTGTAATAATGAGGACATAAAAGTATGCAATCAAGTCTGTTTGGTAGGGTATTTTGTAATGTCCAGGCACCATCACATCTCTTCAAGTGCAGTAGCTAACATTTTTAGTCCTTTATTGTCTAATCTGTCATTTATGACTAATTTCATTTCTTCCACCAAAAATAGCAGTGCTATTTTTTTCTGTGTCACTGTGGCTCTTGGGGACACCTTTAGCTTAAACAATATAGATCATCTTGCTTCTGCAGTTCTTTCTCGTTTATGTAGTGTAGCTTCCACCATTAGTCATGATTCTGCATCATCCATCATTAGTGTGGCTTCCAGTGATTTGCTTCACTGCTGTTATGCTGCCTAGTTGATATTGAGTATACATGCAAGCCTTGGCCAGACAGTGAGCAAAGATATGGATGATTATCTGTTTTCTGGTCATATTCTGCCTCCTACTCATTATTTTTGTAGTGTTAACATAGACTGTTATCTTTTTGAACTCTAGTAAAAATTTGACAGTACAAGCTTCGTCAAAGCATATGAACTCTCTGTTTTTTTTATACTGACACCTGTGTGGAACAGAAAGGAGACCATGGGCCTAGTGAAAGTGAGGTCATGTGTTTAGTGCAGTTCGTCACTAACAAAGAACATAAGGAAAGAGTGGGAAGGTAGACATAGGGGAAATAACTCTGCTACAGTTCCTGTTAGGTCTCAGTGCTACAGACTGTAAGTGGTTTCAGGTTCCATGTGGGAAACTAGAAGGAAGTAGTTTATCCTCTGAATTTCATACATAATTAAAACCCAAGGTAATTTGTGAGATGGTAATGTCCTCTAAGGTAGCAGTATAAACTTATCCTTTGTCCAAGATGAAAATCACTATGATTAGCTAGCTGGAGTCATTTTACAAACAAAAATCATATGATCTATTCAATAAATGCTACAACTACTACCAATTTAAAAAAAATAGAAACAGAGCTCTTGGATTGGCTGCAAAGACATGAATTCCAAAGCTCCATGGGGTATGGGGTAGAGTCACTATGGTTAGGAAAGTAGGGACGGCATATAGGTCTCAGGGGATGAACTAAAATACAACTGCCTGAAGAGAAATCTATTCTCTATCTTTGTGTGTCTTCCTGGGCCAGCAATTTTGCTCCTGATGAAATCCTCTGACCAGAAAAAAATGGCAGCATTTAAATAAAAGTCCGGGAGTTGTGGCAAAGAACGCAGCTTGTGGCAAAGGCCCCATTTGCTCAGCCAAATGGCAGTATTTAGTCTAGAAATATATCATATAGATGCTACTGAAGATTTCAAAGGGACATAATATAGAGGAAAGAGGAGCAATATATAGTTATTATATGAGGTGAAAATGTGGGGCAGTCTGCATTAGCTCAGAAAGAAGGAATGTGCAGAAAACAAATATCAGATAATTATATTGTTTAATTAATGGGATAGATTATTACTAGATTAATTCATTTAAAAATATCAGATTGGATTTTTCGTCATTAAGCTGTTTCTAAGAAGCTGCCAGACAACATTGACTTTGATAAATTCAGACTTAAATTTTTAGTTCAAAAATGTTTCTCACTTTTTGATTGACTAGCTTTCTAGTTCTTCTCTGAGAAACAATTCAAGAGGAAGTAAAAGAATATTTCTTTTGAATTATTAATACCTTCTAATTTCTCAGTTACAATACTCTTTGTTTGGTTGGTTTGGAATGGGTTTTGTGACAGTTTGATTTTTGTAGATGAGGCTGGCCTTAGTTTGATTTTGTAGAACCCTGGCCTCAAACTCACAAAGTCCCTGCCTCTCCCTCTCCTTGGTTCAATTACAGGCATGGGCTGCCATGCTCAGGTTTTTACTTTCTTTTTAAATTCAAAACATTCACAGTTGTGAGAGGAGGGTTCTGTCTGACATTTTGGAATGTTGAATTCTCAGGGAACCACCAAATTAACTAGAGCTATTTATGAAGGCAGCTGCTGAGAAATGTACTGTTCACTGCTGAGTCATTTCCCTCCTAATCTTATTCTCTAGCAAATATTTGACTATTAGAAAATAGAATGTGGTTCTCTTATTTCAAAATAGGCATCAAGTTGGCACACTCCTTTCATACAGCTACATGGAGTGCTGACTCAGAAAAGAGACCCAACAGGGACATGTAACAGAACCTCAAGACTGTCCCAAATTAAAACTTTACAAATGTAGGCAAATGGGATTGTAGCTTAGTGCTATGACACTTGCTTAGAATGTAGAAGGCACTTGAACAAGAAAGAATGAAGAAAGAAAATGGAGAGAATGTGGGGGAAAGGAGAGGGAAAGGAAATCAACAGGAATGATCAAAAGAGTTTGGTGAAAATGGTATTACAGAGTTTAGAGAATTCATATATATGTACACACAGAACAAAAATAAAGCCTATGACTGTTTTGTTGTATCCCATTTGTGAAAAGAAATGACCTCTCTAACACTGCATCATGAATTTGCTATGACTGGATGAATCTCAAAAAGTCTTTGGTTACAGGATCCTTTCCCTGTAACTTATCAAAGAAGCCATCAAGCTCTCTGTCTCCCTGTTCAGCTTCTGAGGAACCAAAGAATTGCATTTGATACAGCAGTTTCTGTCACTCAATCCTTAGGTCCATTGTGGTTTACTAGGATTAAAGCTCAAATAAAATTGAAGCACCATTTTTTCCAAATATTTTCTAACATAGCTGAATTCTAAAACCTAAGTGAAATTTCATAGAGGAAACATTTACTAGAAGGAAGGCAATACTAAACTAAACTCCTTTTTTTGTCCAAAGAAATAACATGGCAGAATGAAATCAGTTTCAGAAGGTATTGAGAAAAATAAAATTCCATCTAATAAATGTGGGTGAAGAAAAGATAATTCACACAATACAATTTTTGCCTTGGTAGTGATGTGCTTAGACTCAGATTAACGTAATATCACAGGATGGATAAGACAGAACTGATTTAAATGAGGTTTTACTTTCCCGGTCTGATTTATTCATGGGGTTAACAGCCCTAGTCACATTTTCTTTATTTTAAAATAAGGTTTTAGTAACAGGAAAGAGACCCGGATCTAAAATAAAATCTTTTATCCATGTTTTAGCACTTCGAGGAGCAGTTCTTGAGCTGTGATTTTTTTTATCTCTTTGAGGGGAGGGGAAGAAAACACAGATATTTATTATGATTTGTATCAGCAGCAACATCACAGTTATTTAGCAAGAAAAATTATTTTAAGGTTGATAATTTCCAAAACATGTAGAAATGTAGTAAAGGGTCTCATACTAGGAAGGCTGAGAACCACTATCTTAGAGGAATACTTTATTCTTTAATAGGTATTTTTAATGAGCTTTTATTTTAAAATGTGTTACTGTGGTGATGGTGGTTGTGATGAGAGGCAGGGTCTCACCTGGTCATTAGGGTGGTCTTGAACTATCTGCCTTAGCTTCCTCAGTAATATGGTTACAGTCAGGAATCATCCAGTACCCCCCTCTAGCTGCATATGTAACAGAAGATGGCCTAGTCGGCCATCATTGGGAAGAGAGGCCCCTTGGTCTTGCAAACTTTATATGCCTCAGTAACAGGGGAACGCCAGGGCCAAGAAGTGGGAGTGGGTGGGTAGAGGTGTGTGGAGGGAGGGTCTGGGGGACTTTTGGGATAGCATTTGAAATGTAAATGAAGAAAATACCTAATTAAAAAAATAATAAAAAGAAAAGAAGTTTTTAAAATGATAGCACAGAGATGTTTTTTACTCCATTGCTAATATCACACATTCCTAAATATATTTGAGAAACTAAGAAACTAACTTCCCACCCCCTCACTTTTATCTAAGCTGCAAACTTACTTTCAGTTTCACAGATATCTTAGCCACCATCCTTCCATTCTAGAAGCCAATACCAAGAGCTACATTGCCATTCGCCATCACACCCATCTAGTCAGTGACAGTCTCTCAGTCTTTTCTTGTTATGTATGCCCTCAGATTTTTGAGAACTGACAAGTGCCTACAACATGCCTGTTTTTCTGTTACACTGAATTTATGGGCTCATAGGGAAAGAACTAAGGCCCAGCCCCTGCTCCCCACTCAGTACCAGAAGACAACTGATGTCCAGGAGAACACTCAGAATAAGCTTCATCATTTGTTGAAGGAGTGGCTTGGTACTGTCATTGGAAGTGAGTTACCAGGTCAAACGTATCTTCAACTGTGTACATACATGTGTATATGTGTGTATGTGTGTACATGTGTATGTATCTATGTGTGTATATGTGTGGGTGTATATATATATATATATATATATATATATATATATATATAAATATATACACATGTGTGTGTGTGTATGGGTGTGTGTGTGGGTGTGTGTATATGTGTTATATACATATATACATACATACATACATACATATATTTATATATATATGTATATATACGTGTGTGTGTCTCTGTGTGAGTATATGTGATTATATACACATATATATATGTATACGTATGTGTGTATATGTATATATGTATATATATTTATATGTGTGTAAGTATGTGTATGTAACTGTGTGTGTGTATGTGTGCATGTGTATGAGTGTATGTGTATATGTACATGTATGTATATGTGTGTAAGTGTGTGAATGTGTGTGTGTGTCTGCCTGTATGTCTGTCTGTCTGGGTATGAGAGTCTGATCATGTAGGAGGTAATGAAGATATCAACGGGGATTTTAGATGAAAAAAAAATTCATAGGTGCCCACTTAGCTATTCAGTCATTTAGTAACATTAGAATGGATTTGGATATTCACATCATGATCTGGGCTATGATTAAGTGCTCTGCTGTTTCCTTAGTTGCTCTAACTGTCCCAGCATTGGCCATGAAGAGTCTTTACGGTTTGACCCTTTATCACTGCTCATTTCCCCAGCCCGTAATATTCAGGGCGTGTTTATTCCCCCCCCCCCTAGTATTCCATGACTCCCATGAACATCTTGAATTTCCCATGCCCCAGGGCAGGAATAAACTATTTCTTCATTGAACTCTGCTTCTTTTCCCAGTCTCTCTTTCACACTCTTGCATGGTTTCCTTCTCCATTAGAAAAACATAATAAAATAAATAAATAAATATAACAATATTTTCAAATTTATTGTACCACCTGTATGTGAAATATTTATCTCTTAAAATGTAAGCTGCTTTAACAATATAAGGCACATTTATCCCTTGGATCACTCATACCTTGTTCACATGTAGCTTGTTAATTCTGACTATTTTGTAATTAATATCCTTACCAGATATGCTTTGCATGCTAGGAAAACACATAAGAAAGGCTGGTATGGTGATGACTGAATAGTCCAACCTGATAATATTATCCCCCAATGGCCTCTGGTTATATAACTCTACAGATCACCAGTATTCAAGCAGAGTGGCTCACAAAGAATTTCTTGGGTCTTTTGAAAATGCCTGGGTCTCTGTTCAAGAGATGCAGATTTGATTTACATGGGATTCTGGAGGGGCATTGGGACTTCTAAAGGCTGCACAGGGAAATCTGATTTGAAGCCAAGGTTGATCCATGTAAAAGATTTCTCCTCTGTTGGGTAAACTGGATCTAATTGAATCTTGGAGCTGCCTTGATTCCTGAATGTATATAGTCCAACCTGAAGAAACGGAAACACACAATATTTGACTTTGAACCGTGGGAAACTTTGTAAGTTAGTAAAACATTGTAGATGTGATGATGGAAAAAGCCAATATTATTGTGATAGAAAACATAATTAATATCTTTTAAATCATATTGCATGCATGAATGCCCAGGTACATATACACATGTGAATATCTGGGAGCCATAGTACTAATTTAGGTGCCAGGAGATATCTGCATTGCTTTCTCTGAAACTGGGTCTCTCATTGTCCTTGATCTTCCCCCACATAACCAGTAAGCTCTAGGAATTCTCCTGCCTCTGCATTGTCAGTACTGAGATTATAAGCACATGCACTATGCTAGGCTGTTATACAGGGTTCTTATGGGGTTATCACTCCACTTCTTGTAATCTATAAATATTTAAGTGCTTAAATGTAATGGAAGAGAAACTATGTCGATATCCTTCATATCTGTTTATTTTTATGGTTTAGGGCACATCCCTACCCTGATACTTAGATATTTTTAATATATTATTTTGCAAGTCTAAGACACACCTCCACAATTCACTTTGGATTAAATGATTCATTGTAACTTTAATCAGTGGTTTACAGCAGGAAATACAAAGTTCTTTGTGTTCACTATTTATTCAGTTTAATAAACTCACTACAGATGTGGGTGATGCTCTGGGTGTTTTAAATATTCATCTGGAACCAACAAGAAATCAGTGCATTTCAATGGTGTATATTGCAGTTAAGAATATCCTATAAGAGAATGGGGTTCTTTTAGAAAATATAGGAAATACAATGGACAGTAGAGCAATGGTGACTGTTACCGTGACGGTTGTTTTTTATGAGGTCCATGCACTGTACTCAAAAAAGCTTACATTACATTTTTTGGTCAACATTCATTTTTTTTTTTTTTGGTTTTTCGAGGCACATTCATTTTAATCATTATCCTAGTAGCTAACTGTACCTGAAAATAAAATTTTAGGATAACAGTTATTCTCTGGCTCTGTTCTAAAGTTCAAAGACATATTATTTTGTACTATTTTTTTTTTTACTAAGGAGAAATTAATATATACTGATAGTGTAATGGTTTGAATATGCTTGGCCCAGGGAGTGACACTATTATGAGGTGTCACATTGTTGGAGGAAATGTGTCACTGTGTGGGTGGGCCTTGAGACACTGCTCTTAGCAGCCTAGAAGCAAGTATTCTCCTGTTTACTTTCAGGAAAATATATAGAAGTCTTATCTCCTCAAGCACTGTGCCTGCCTGGATTCTGCTATGCTTCCTTCCATGATGATAATGGACTGAACCTCAGAAACAGTAAGAGAGTCCTTTATAATAGTTGCCTTGGTCATGAAGTCTCTTCACAGCAATAAATCCCAAACTAAGACATAGAGCTTTAATGATCTCAGTCACAGAAATGATTGGTTTATTCTGGAGTTCTCTATTAATTTTCTATGGGCATGTGTAATAGATTAAGTTATAACACTAATAGCACCTCCACACAAGCTTTTATGCAACTCAGTCACCTCAAGTAGGATAGTCTGGCTTCTGAAAGGGAGTATCTTATGATGACAAATTGTGTTTGTAAAATAGTTGGTATTTAGAATTGCCTAGGCAAAAAATATTGAGGTCTATCTGTTGGGTACTTTCATAGGTTTAACTGAAGTGGGAATGGTGCAGGCATTATCCCATGGGCTGGAGTCCTAGACCAAATATAAAAGAGTAAGGTGAAATGAACACCAACATTCAACACTCTGTTCCCTGACTGCTGATTCAGTGTGACAAGCCATTCATACTCTTGCTACGCTGACTTTCTATTCAAACAGACCATACTCTCAAACTGTGAGGTAAAATAAGCCTGTTCTTCCTTGTGTGGCTTTTACTCTGACATTTTTAGCTTGGCAGCGATCACAGAAACAAAGACTTGTCTGTGAGCGAACCTGTTCCAGACTTCAGGGAGATAATAAAAGGCTTGCAATAATAATATGCCCCAGAATTCCCAAAATGTCCCCTTTACTATTTTCATCAAGCTAGCTCAGATAACATCTGTGGGAACTAGTATGCCAACTGATAATGTAAGGAGTAGTATGTGGGACTGAAGAGAAAACACTGAAGATAGTTATCACTTAAAATTATCACCACCAGAAGCTTTATTTGACTCAACTCTGGAAAACAAACAAACAACAACAATAAAACCAGCATCGTCTTTAAACTTGTCCTGTAATTTGTTAACCACACTAGAATATTTTGAGGCAAAATTGACACTAAATATGAAAGCACAGGAACTTCTCAGGAAGGAACTGGTAGATAGGCATGCGGGCATGTGCAAGCATGTGTGTGTTTCATAATTTATCATTATTAGCTCTTACTTATCTTTCAATGATCTTCTTTGTGATGCTGGGCTGGTTGTTATTCTGAAAGTTTCCCTTTGAATTCTGGACTCCTCCTATACTGTCTTTAGGGGAAACTAGAGGAAGGTCAGCATCAGTGGTAAAGGAGGGGTGTGAACCTTTTTTGGATGCTTCCAATGTGTTTGCCCAAATGAATAGGTCTGTATTTAGTTTACATTCACAATTCAGTCAAAGATAAGCTTGAACGTCCTATCCCCTTGCCTTTACCTACAAGATCCTGGGACTATAGGAGTGCCCCATCTTACCCATTCTATGAAGTACTGAGGATGGACCCAGGGCTTTATGCATGTGAAGCAAGCAGTTAATCAACTGATCTACATTCCAGCTCAAATAAATAACCTTTGTTTTCTTTGCAATTTCTGTGATGGTTAGTCTTCATTGCCATCTTGAAGGGATATAGAATTAGCATAGAAGCCATCCTTTAGATATGACTATGAAGGTATTTATTTAAAATGAAGAGAAGATGTTCCCTGAATGTGCATAATGCCGTCCTCTGGGCTGGGGCAGTAGACTGAATAAAATGAGCAAGTGATCTGAGATCCCAAGTTCACCTCTCTCCACTTCATGATTGTGGGTATAATATGATGAGCTGCCCCTCAGTCCTGACGCCAGTCTTCCCTGACAGGATGAATGGTTCCTCAAGTTGAGGTAAAATAAATGGCTTCCTTCTTCAATTGCTTTCAATTGCAGGTGTTTTGCCATAACAATAAGAAATGACACTAATGCAGTAACTGATAAATATTGAAGAAAATACCTTAATATTTGTCTTGACTTTATTTATGCATGCTTTTTTTCTGTTTTATTGGATATTTTCTTTATTTACATTTCAAATGTTATCCCCTTTCCTGGTTTCCCTCTTAAAAACGCTCTCCCCCTATCCCCTTCCACCTCCCCTTGCTCACCAAACTAAACACTCCTGTTTCCTGGCCCTGGCATTCCCCCACACTGGGGCATAGAGGCTCCATAGGACAAAGGGCCTCTCCTCTCATTGATGACCAACAAGGCCATCCTCTGTTGCATATGCAGCTGGAGCCATGAGTTCCACCATGTGTGCTCTTTGGTTGGTGGTTTAGTCCCTTGGAGCTCTGGGGGTACTGGCTAGTAAATATTGTTGTGCCCCTACAGGGCCGCAAACCCCTTCAGTTCCTTGGGTCCTTTCTCTAGCTCCTTAATTGGGGATCCTATGGTCGGTCCAATGGATGGCTGTGAGCAACCACTTCTGTATTTGTGAGGCACTGGCAGAGCCTCACAGGAGACAGCTATATCACACTCCTGTCAGCAAGCACTAGTTGGCATCCACTACAGCATCTGGGTTTGTTGATTGTAAATGGGATGGATCCCTAGGTGAGTCAGTCTCTAGATGGTCATTTCTTCAGTCCCTACTCCACACTTTGTCTCTGTACCTCCTTCCATGGGTGTTTTATTCCCCCATTCTAAGATGGATAGAAGTATCCACACTATGTTCTTCCTTCTTGTTGAGTTTCATGTGGTTTGTGAATTGTATCTCGGATATTCTGAGCTTCTGGGCTAATATCCACTTATAAGTGAATGCATATCATGTGTGTTCTTTTGTAATTAGGTTACCTCACTCCCAGTGATATCCTCCAGATCCATATATTTGCCAAGGAATTTCAGGAATTTATTGTTTTTAATAGTTGAGTAGTACTCCTTTGTTGAGACCTAATAAGGGGCCCTGGAGAAGAGGGGGAAGGGAAGATCCACACCCTGCCAGAGTTCCACCTATTCTCTGTTCAGTCAGGCATGTGAGGGCATTCAAGCCTTTGATCCACTCTTAGGGTGGGTGGGAGGGGTAAGGGGCAGCCCTACCTGGGATTCCCGGAGCTACTTTGCTAAAGCTTCCTGGGTTATGAGAGAGGGATGAGGGAAGAGGTTCAGCACAGTGGATCTTGACTGGAGCAGAGACTTTCTATGGTTTTAGAGCTTTATTGTAGAGAGGCACGGGGAAAGAGAGAAGGTAGGAGAGAGAAAGAGAGAGAGACAGAGAGAGAGAGAGCTAGAAGAAAGAAAGAGTAAGAGGGAGAGAGGAGAGGAGAGGAGAGGAGAGGAGAGGAGAGGAGAGGAGAGGAGAGGAGAGGAGAGGAGAGGAGAGGAGAGGAGAGGAGAGGAGAGGAGAGGAGAGGAGAGGAGACAGAGAGGAGAGAGGGGTGAGAGTGAGGGGTAAGAGGTAAGAGAGTGAGAAATAAGAAAGACAGGAGAGCAAGCAGGGGCTGAACAGCCCTTTTTATGATCTTTACTGTTGCTAGGTAACTAGGGAGGAGTCTAGATTGAAGATCAGAATCTTGGGCCATTGCCTACATGACTTCTAGCCATGCTTCTCTTATGGGGGCTGTGGGGGGCAGTAACTTAGGCAGGAGCCAGAGTTCTAGGTGACATGAGAGAACTCCTTTCGTCCCATGTAGATGAATTATCACCACAATGTCCAGGGGTTCAGCATCTCAGCTGGGCTGGAGAAAAGCCTGACTGTTCCCAGCCCAATGCCCCACACTCCATTGTGTAAATTTACCACATTTTCTATATCCATTTCTCTGTTCAGGGACATCTGGGATCTTTTCAGTTTCTGGCTATTATAAAGAAGGCTGCTAAGAACACAGTGGATCATGTGTCCTTATTACATGTTGTAACATCTTCTGGATATATGCCCAGGAGTGGTATTACTCGGTCCTCAGGTAATACTATGTCTAATTTTCTGAGAAACCACCAAATTGATTTCCAGAGTGGTTGTACCAGCTTGCAATCCCACCAGGAATGGAGGAGTGTTCCTTTTTCTCCATATCCTTGACAGCATCTTCTGTCACCTGAGATTTTTATCTTAGCCATTCAGACTGGAGTGAGGTGGATCTCAGGGTTGGTTTGATTTGCATTTCCCTGAGGACTAAGGATCTTGAACAATTTTTTTAGGTGCTTTTCGGCCATTTGGTATTTCTCAGTTGAGAATACTTTGTTTAGCTCTATACCCCATTTTTAATAGGGGTAATTTGTTTCTCTGGAGTCTAACATCTTGAGTTCTTTGTATACATTGGATAATAGCCCTCTAGTAGATGTCAGATTGATGAAGATCTTTTCCCAATCTGTTGATGGCTTTTTGTCTTATTGACTGTGCCCTTTTCCTTACAGAAGCTTTGTAATTTTATGAGGTCCCATTTGTAGATTCTTGATCTTACAGCACAAGCTATTGGTTTTCTGTTCAGGAATATTTCCCCTGTGCCCATACTTTCTTGCCTACTTTCTCTTCTATAAGTTTCAGTGTATCTGGTTTCATGTGAAGGTCCTTGATTCATTTAAACTTGAGCTTTAGACAAGAAGATAAGAATGGGTCGATTTGCCTTTGTCTATATGCTAACTGCCAGTAGAAGCAGCACCATTTATTGAAAATGCTGTCTTTTTTCCCACTGAATGGTATTAGCTCATTTGTCAAAGATCATGTTACCATAGGTGTGTGGGTTCGTTTCTGGGTCTTCAGTTCTGTCCCATAGATCTACCTGCCTGTCACTGTACCAACACCATGCAGTTTTTAATCACAATTGCTCTGCAGTACAGCTTGTGGTCAGACATGGTGATTCCTTCAGAAGTTCTTTTATTATTGAGAATAGTTTTCACTATCCTGGGTTTTTTGTTATTCCAGATGAATTTGGAAATTGTTCTTTCTAAATCTATGGTGAATTGAGTTGAAATTTTGATGGGAATTGCATTGAATACGTAGATAGCTTTTGGCAAGATGGCCATTTTTACTATATTAATCATGCCAATCCATGAGCATGGGAGATCTTTCCATCTTCTGAGATCTTTGTCGATTTCTTCCTACAGAAACTTGAAGTGCTTATTATGCAGATCTTTCACTTGTTAGATTCACTCAAAAATATTTTATATTTTTTGTGACTACTGTGAATGGTGTTGTTTCCCTAATTTCTTTCTCAGCCTGTTTATTCTTTGTGTAGAGGAAGGCTGCTGATTTGTTTGAATTAATTTTATATCCAGCCACTTTGCTGAAGTTGTTTATCAAGTTTAGGAGTTCTCTGGTAGAATTTTTGGGGTCACTTAAGTATACTATCATATCATCTGCAAACAGTGACATTTTGACTTCTTCCTTTCCAATTTGTATTCCTTTGATCTCATTTTGTTGTCTAATTTCTCTGGCTAGGATTTCAAGTACTATATTGATTAGGTAGAGGAGAGTGGGCAGCCTTACCTAGTCCCTCATTTTAGTGAGATTGCTTCAAGTTTCTCTATTTAGTTTGTTGTTGGCTACTGGTTTGCTCTATATTGCTTTTACTATGTTTAGATATGGGCCTTGAATTCCTCATCTTTCCAAGACGTTTCTCATGAAGGGGTTGATCAATCTTGTCAAATGCTTTCTCACCATCTAATGAGATGATCATGTGGTTTTTGTCTTTGAGTTTGTTTATATAGTGGATTACATTGATGAATTCCCATATGTTGAACCATCCCTGCATGCATGGAATGACGTCTACTTGATCATGATGGATGATCCTTTTAATGTGTTCTTGGATTTGGATTGCAAGAAATTTATTGAGTATTTTTGCATTGATATTCATAAGGGAAATTGGTCTGAAGTTTTTCTTTGGTCGTTGTGTGGTTTAGGTATCAGAGTAACTGTGATTTCATTGAATGAATTGGGTAGAGTACCTTCTGTTTCTATTTTGTTGAATAGTTTGAGGAGTATTGGCATTAGGTCTTCTTTGAAGGTTTGATAGAACTCTGCACTAAACACATCAGGTACTAGGCATTTTTTGGTTGTGAGACTATTAATGACAGTTTCTATTTCTTTAGGGGATATGGGGCTTTTTAGGTCATTAATCTGATCCTGATTTTACTTTGGTACCTATTATCTGTCTAGAAATTTCTCCATTTCATCCAGGTTTTCCAGTTGTGTTGAATATAGTTTCTTGTAGTAGGATCTGATGATTTTTTTTTATTTCCTCAGTTTCTGTTGTTATGTCCCTTTTCATTTCTGATTTTGTCAATCAGATGCTGTCTTTGTGCCCTCTAGTTAGCCTTGCTAACAGTTTGTCTATTTTGTTTATTTTTTGTTTTCAAAGAAATAGCTCCTGGTTTGGTTGATTCCTTGTATAGCTCTTTTTGTTTCCACTTTGTTGATTTCAGCCCCGAGTTAGATTATTTCATTCTGACTACTCCTCTTACTTGAATTTGCTTCTTTTTGTTCTAGAGCTTTCAGGTGTGCTGTCAGGATGCTTGTGTATGATCTTTCCAGTTTCTTTTTGGAGGTATGCAGAGCTATGTGCTTTCCTCTTAGGACTGCTTTCATTGTGTCCCATAAGTGTGGGTATGTTGTGGCTTCATTTTCATAAAATTCTTCAAAGTCTTTAATTTCTTCTTTTATTTCTTCCTTGGTCAAGTTATCATTGAGTAGAGTGTTGTTCAGCTTCTACATGTATATGGGCTTTCTATTATTTATGTCCATGGTGATCTGATAGGATGCATGTGATCATTTCAATCTTCTTGTATATGTGGAGTGCTATTTTGTAACCTATTATATGGTCAATTTTTGAGAAGGTACCATGATGTGCTGAGAAGAAGTTACATCAATGGACAGATCATGGAAACAGAAATTAACAGAGACACAGTGAAACTAACAGAAATTATGAAACAAATGCATTTAACAGATATCTATAGAACATTTTATCTATGTTTCACTGTGTCTCTGTTAATTTCTGTTTCCATGATCTGTCCATTGATGAGAGTGGGGTGTTGAAGTCTCCCACTATTCTTGTATGTGGTGCTTTGTGAGCTTTCAGCTTTAGTAACATTTCTTTAATGAATGTGGATGCCTTTGAATTTGGAACATAGTTATTCAGAATTGAATCTTGGTAAATTTTACCTTTGATGAGTATGAAGTGTCCCTCCTTATCTTTTTTGGTAACTTTAGGTTGAAGGCCAATTTTTATCTATATTAGAATAGCTTCTACATATTGTTTCTTGGGACCATTTGCTTGAAAACTTGTTTTCCAGTCTTTTACTCTGAGGTAGTGTCTGTCTTTGTCACTGAGGTTGGTTCCTTGTATGCAGCAAAATGTGGAGTCCTGTTTATGTAACCAGTCTGTTAGTCTATGTCTGTTTATTGGGGAATTGAGTAGATTGATATTAAGAGTTATTAAGTAAAAATAACTGTTGCTTCCTGCTATTTTTCTTGTTAGATTTGGACTTCTGTTCATGTGGCTTTTTTCTTTTAGGCTTGTTGGAAGATTATTTTCTTGCTCTCTCTAGTACGTAGTTTCCCTCCTTTCATTGGAGTTTTCCCTTTATTATCCTTTGAAGGGCTGGATTTGTGGAAAGATATTGTGTAAATTTGGTTTTGTGCTTCAGGTCCATCCTCCTGAGTGAGGTAACCCAATCACAAAAGAACTCGCACAATATGTACTCACTGATAAGTGGATATTAGCGCAGAAACTTAGAATACCCAAGATATAAGATACAATTTGCAAAACACATGAAACTCAAGAAGAACGAAGACCAAAGTGTGGACACTTTGCCCCTTCTTAGAATTGGGAACAAAACGCCCATGTAAGGAGGAGTTACAGAGACAATGTTTGGAGCTGTGACAAAAGATAGACCATCTAGAGACTGCCATATACGGGGATCCATCCCATAATCAGCTACCAAACGCTGACACCATTGCATACACTAGCAAGATTTTGCTGAAAGGACCCAGATAGAGCTGTCTCTTGTGAGACTATGCCGGGGCCTAGCAAACACAGAAGTGGATGCTCGCAGTCAGCTATTGGATGGATCACAGGGCCCCCAATGGAGGAGCTAGAGAAAGTACCCAAGGAGCTAAAGGGATCTGCAATCCTATAGGTGGAACAACAATATGAACTAACCAGTACCCCCCGGAGCTTGTGTCTCTAGCTGCATATGAATCAGAAAATGGCCTAGTCGGCCATCACTGGAAAGAGAGGCCCATTGGTTGTGCAAACTTTATATGCCTCAGTACAGGGGAATACCAGGGCCAAGAATTGGGAGTGGGTGGGGGTGGGGGTGGGGAGTGTGTGGGGGACTTTTGGGATAGCATTAGAAATGTAAATGAAATAAATACCCAATTAAAAAAAAAGTCAAAAAATTTGGTTTTGTCATGGAATACTTTGATTTCTCCATCTATGGTAATTGAGAGTTTTGCTGTGTATAATAGCTTGGGTTGGCCTTTGTGTTCTTTTAGGGTTTGTGTGACATCTTCCCCAGATCTTCTAGCTTTCATGGTCTCTGGGTAGAAGTCTGGTGTAATTCTGATATATCTGCCTTTATATTTTATTTGACCATTTTCACTTACTGCTTTTAATATTCTTTCTTTGTTTTGTGCATTTGGTGGTGTTATTATTATGTGAAGGGAGGAATTTCTTATCTGGTCCAAAGTAGTTTTAGTTCTGTAGGCTTCATGTATGTTCATGGGCATCTCTTTCTTTAGGTTAGGGAAGTTTTCTTCTATAATTTTGTTGAAGATATTTACTGTCCTTTTAAGTTGGAAATCTTCCTTCTCATCTATCCCTATCATCCTTAGGTTTGGTCTTCTCATTGTGTCCTGGATTTCTTGGATATTTTGGGTTAGGGTCTTTTTGCATTTTGAATTTTCTTTGAGTGTTGTTTCAGTGTTTTCTATGGTATCTTCTGCACCTGAGATTGTCTCTTTTATGTCCTGTATTCTGTTGGCTTCTGACTTCTTTCCTAGGTTTTCTATCTCCAGAGTTGTCTCCCTTTGTGATTCTTTATTGTTTCTACTTCCATTTTTATATTCTGTATGGTTTTGTTCAATTCCCTTACCTTTTTGTATTTTTTCTCCTGTAATTTTTTAAGGGTTGTTTGTAGTTCCCTCTTTTAGGGCTTCTCTGTGTTCTCCTGTATTCCTTTAAGTGAGTTATTTATTTCCTGCTTATAGTCCTCTATCATCATCATGAAAAGTGACTTTAGATCCATGTGTTTCTTTTCTGGTGTGATATTGTATCCAAGAATTGCTATGGTGGGATGGTTGGGTTCTGATGATGCCAAGTATCCTTGGTTTCTGTTGCTTCTGTTCTTATGCTTGCCTCCTGCCATCTGATTATCTCAAGTGCTCCCTGCCCTCAATATATCTGATTGGAGCCTATCCTTCCTGTAATCCCAGTTAAGTTAGAACTCCTCAGAGTCCAGCTTTCTCTGTGATCATGTGATTCTGGGTTCCTGTGATCCTGAGATTCTGGGTGTGTCAGAGTTCTTGGTAGTCAAACTTCCTCTTAGACTCTGACATCCTGGTGTGACCAAGAACCTGGGATCCTGGGATCCTGGGATCCTGGCATCCTGGGATCCTAAGATACTGGGTGTGTTGGAGTGCCTTGAAGTGGTGCCTCCTCTTGGAGGCCATGGGGCTGTCTGCTGAGTTCTAAACCAAGGTAGACTATTGCTGAGTGGAAAGAAAGAACCTGAGCCACTGTTCCTGTGTCCCTGCTCCTGCTAGCCCCAGGCACTCCTGGTTTTGTTGGATCAGATGTTGTGCTCCACTCTCTGGTGATCCTAAGATTCTGGGCTTGCTAGGGCACCTGGGGAGTGGAGAGTCCTTTCTTCATGCTTCTTTAGTATAGAGAAAACTACTCTTATTATAAAGCCTGTGTGTGTGTGTGTGTGTGTGTGTGTGTGTGTGTGTGTGTGTGAGAGAGAGAGAGAGAGAGAGAGAGAGAGAGAGAGAGAGAGAGAGAAAGAGAGAGAGAGAGAGAGTTTAACATGTACACTGAAGTAGGACTGTGCTGGTGTCAATATATAATCATTTATACTTTTCTCACACTTTATGTATGTCAAAGGCTATTTAATATAATGGACTGATGGATAACCTGTGAAAAATTCAAATATATCGATACAAACAATGGGAAGAGCAAAGAGCTATAAAATGGGAAACAGGCTCTAGGATTATATTCCACATGTAAACTTTATCATAGAAAATTTATTATTTAAGCCTCATGTGTTAAAAGCAAGGGAAGCATTAGGTCTTATAGATCTAATTATTCCTGTACAGAGGACCACTTGAAGCTAAAAATGGAACTATTAATGTTGGCAATTAAAAAAATAATACATGAAATCCAATGTGCTTCTTAATAACCACCTTCTTAAAGCAGCACCTACCCATTCCCTCAAATGTTTCTTTCCTCCATGCCAGTTTGCCTCCTGAAAATCTCATGAATTTTCCTGGCAGTTATTTCCCTCTGTAAGGTTTCACCTGATGTAAGCTTTTCTTTCTGCTTTGTTTTCTTTGTCCTCCACTCTTCTCAACAACAATAAAAGCATGCTCACCCAGGTGATTCTTTTTGTCAGAGAGGCCACTTGGAGGGGCTGCCATTTTTCTTCTTCTGTCTTCATAAGAGCCGGAGCAAGTACTGCAGATACTCAACAAATGCTCAGATGGTTCTTTTATGAAAAGTGCTGGATTTCTTTCAAGTGAGATGTGTGTATTTAAAAGCATTTAAAATTGATATTGTCAGAGACCCTGCTGCTAGAGTCTGCCACCTCATTACTCCAGGGCAGCAGGGCCCTCCTAGGTTCCATATCAGATTACAGCAGCAGGAGGCAGAGGGGCATAATTTGAAAAATAGAATCTAATGATTTTGTTGTTTTCAGTTGGCGGGAGGAGGGCTCCCTACAGATGCACAAGCCTGCATCAGCAAAGGTGTAGGTGATTTGTAACACAACATTATAAACCTGTGGGAAAACAGGCTGGGATTTGAGGGAGATTAAATAAGACACAGGGATAAGAAAAGGTATTTTATAGAGATAAAGGGAGAAAATATATGAAGACAAAAAAGAAGCAGTAGTTTGAGAAAGAAAGATATCATTTCAGAGACTAACATGCTAATTTGATACTGTTTATTACATTCGCTTTTCATTTTATCTGTATTTTTTTTTTGGTTATTAAGATGAGCTAATTTTACGTGTGCTTTTGTTGATACCTGTTTGTAACAATTGAAAACAACATTATTTAGGCTGAAAAACTATCATTAATCCTAACTTTAGTCATATATTAGATACCTTCTTAATAAAATTTACTATCTACTGAAAGAGGAAAATTACTGACCACCAGAACTCTCACACCAGAGTCAGACCCCCTCTCAAATGAAAACTGTTCCGGGGACATTTCTGAGATAAGGGTTTCCTGGAACGAACCCAGTCCTACCCCTCCCAACTAAGGACTGTGCCAGGGACATTTTTGAGATAAGGGTGTGAGTAAAAACCTCAGTTCCAATGAATCAAGTACATGGCCAAAGTGTGGGACGCGGTTGCAAAAGCACTTTGGAAAAACCCTTGGCTGAATCACTTAGTGACGTAAAACCTGTATTTTCCCTGCCCTGCTCCCCCCCCCTTGCCCTTTTCTTATAAAAGCCTGTGAAAATTTGGGCTAGGGGCCGGATCTCCTCTGCACCTTGCAGGCTGCATGAGGTCCGACCCCAGATATCTGGTATATGTGCTTTTTGTTTGTTTTGTTTGCTTTCTTGTCGTTGCTATATTAAATCTTACTCCCAATACATCTTAAGTACCGGTCTCAGTGTCTTCTTGGGTGCGTGGCTGACCCGAGGCTTGAGTAAGTGCCTCCCTTTGGGAGTTTGGAGTCTTTCATTTGGTGCATTGGCCGGGAATCAGCGCGTTTACCCAGAAGTCCTGGACCCGCTCAGAAGTAAGATTTACTGTTCTGCTTTGGTCTGGTGTCTGTGTTTTGTTTGTCTCTGAGAGGCCAGATAGGCTGTTCTGTATCTGGTGCGATCGCAGTTTCGGTTTTGCAGACGCTCAGTGTGCAATGTGCACAGTGAGACCGCGCTCCGGGTAGGAGCGTAGGGTGTGGACAAAAGACAGACGTGTCCAGGTGTCCACCGTCTGTGCGCCCTGGGAGACGTCCCAGGAGGACAAGGGGAGGACTAAGGACGCTTAGTGGACCCCTCTGTGCGAGATCGTGGGTTCGAGTCCCACCTCGTGCTTCAGGGTGCGAGATCGTGGGTTCGAGTCCCACCTCGTGCTTCAGGGTGCGAGATCGTGGGTTCGAGTCCCACCTCGTGCTTCTGGTTGCGAGATCGTGGGTTCGAGTCCCACCTCGTGCTTCTGGTTGCGAGATCGTGGGTTCGAGTCCCACCTCGTGCTTCTGGTTGCGAGATCGTGGGTTCGAGTCCCACCTCGTGCTTTGGTTTTTTTCTTTTTATCTCAGTCTCGTGTCTGCTTTTGTCGTGTCTGCTATTATTCTAGAAAATGGGACAATCTGCTGGGTGTGTAGGTGTGGAACTGCTGCATTTGTGTATTCTGAGATTGTGGGTTTATTCTGGCAGTGGCTGTGAGAGGACTGTCTATGGCCTCACGGTCCGCACCCCAAAAGAGATGTTCCAAGGGAGACCCTGGAAGGAGTGCCCAGGGTACAGAACAGTCAAAAAGACCTGGCTGTTGCCTGGCAGAGTGAAAGAGAGAGAGAGTGTTCTGCCAGAGCGGGAGTGAATGTGGAATCCCACCCCTATCAGGAAAAAGAGTCAATGTGGAATCCGACCCCGTCAGAAAGTGGCGTTTGGCTGGTTGTGTTTGTGTCACGTGACAAGACTGTGTGTGTGTGTGTGTGTGTGTTAACCCTTTGTCGACTGTAGACTTGGACTGACGTCAGGACAAAATTTGTCAGCAATAGTTTTAAAAAAGAAAAAAAAAGGGAAAAAAAACTCAGTGCTGGTGAGTCCCAGACTGCTCAAAAGAGCTCTGAGATTGCAGAGCTGGGCTAAGAATTTCTGGCTTTGGCAGCGCGGGTAGGGCTTTGATAGCAGCAGTGGCGCTGAGGTTCTGGCTTCTGCAGACACAGCAGCAACGGAGGCTGTCTGTGCCCTGCGAATGAGTTGTAAAATGCTGATAGTGAGTGCAGCGGCCTGCCGGCCCCCGCCTGCCAGTCCCGGAGTGGCCGTGAAGCCTGCCACAGCTGGGGAGGGGCCGACTACAGCGTCCCTCTTTTGCCCCCCCAGAGTCTACCCGCACTCCCTTGTGCCGGCCCGGCTGCGTGCTCCCTCCCCAAAGACAGTGCAGAGAGCACAGGGTGTCTAACAGGTAGTTAAATAGTTAAATTGCAGCCTCTGCCTGCCAGCGTTTGTTTGCCACTCCCAGAAGTTTACGCCGCATTCCGGCGCGCAGCGGAGACTCGGAGACTCGGCACTGGGCTCTTCACATCAAAGGATCTGTTTTCAGCCTTTGCCTGCCTCCTGGGTGGGAGAGAGGCTCATTCTCCTGTCCCCTGTATCCTGTCTCTTGTAAACAGAAAAAATTGTGTTCATTTTGAGATATCAGTGGTCTGATGTGAGAACTGCACTCCCTTCTCTGCCCCATGTGTTTTCTCTTCTCAGGCACTGCCCTGAGCTGTGTGAGTTTGTTTTAAGCTCCGGTGAGGGAGACATACAAGGTAAGGAGCACCTACGGGTCTAACTGCCAGGCTCTGATAAAGGTCTCGTCTCTGTGGGACTAAAAAGTGCCCCAACGATCTGGTTAAGAAAAGGATAGAGGTCTGCAAAAAAGAGCTGAGAGCAAAGCTTCAGCAGACTCAAAAGAGATAGGTTAACAGTGAAAAGAGGTAAAAATAGAGATAAAGAAAATTAGGTCTGAAATGAGAAAGATACTCTAAATGAGAAATATTTAAAAGAGGAACCAGTAAAATGAGGCTGGCAAGTACAGAGACCAGAGTCAGAATCAGAAATGTGCTGTAAGACAGAAAAATAAACCAGGGTAGTCGAACTATGAAAAAAGTTAAGTGACAGAATATAGATGTAATAATTAGATAACATTCAAAGGAAAGAGAACAAAAAGATATACTTATAGATAGAGAGGGAGACAGTTATGTGATCTAGTGAAAGAGGCAGAAAAAGTGTGTGTGAGAGAGAGAGAGGCGGAAGGCAGAAGAAAGAAGAAATAGGAGCAAAAAGAGATAAATGACAAAGACTAGAACCTAGCAAAGTGACACTTGCTAATAATACTAGCACTTGGAGATGATCTGTAAGAAATAAGGAGCCAGAAAATTTTCTAAAAAAAGATAAGAGAAAAAAAATGCTGGTCACAAAAGTCAGGGAAGCTAGAAAACTTAGTACCCGGCAACAAAAGCAAGCTTTTTGCTGAAGATCAAAGTGTTTACTGTCATCTGTTAAAGAAAAAGAGCACTGGGTGAGAGACTGTCCTAACAAAAAGAAGAGGAGCCCCCCCTCATGACCAACCCCTTCACCTGTTTGTGGCTGAAAGTAAAGAAAAAGCAGAAGGGGTGCTAACACAGAAGCTGAGTCCTTAACCGGTGGCCTACCTGTTAAAAGCAGCTAAAAAGAGACTGTGCTTCATATTCCTCCACTGACCAGTGCAAAGCAAGTTTAAAAGGTTCCTGGACACTACAGGTCCTTGCAAACTGTGGATCCCAGGTTCTGCTGCATTAAAAAGATAAACAGCCCCTCGTATAAGAAATAAAGAACAACCTTGGATGGCCTTAGATGCTATTGAGACTGCCCTAATGTTGTCCCTAACTTTGGAACTCCTAGATGTGACTGAGAACAAAAGTATTGCCAAAGAGGTTCTTACTCAGAGATTGGGACCCTGAAAAAGACCCACGGTGGCATACTTGTGAAAATTAGACCTGGTGACTGTAAGATGACCTGCTTGTCTGCCCATAGTGGTTTCTGGTCAAGGACGCAGATAAACTGACTCTGAGACAAAACTTGGCACATGCCCTAAAAGTGTGGTTCAGCCCCCTGACCGGTGGCTGACTAATGCTCTGGAAAACATGAACTCTTGGCGCTAACCCAAGCCCTGCGGTTGGCTAAAGGCAGAGACCGAGGTGCCGAGACGACGAAAAGCGGTGGCTCACCGAGGCCAGAAAAAAGACTGTGATGCTGATCCCAACCCCCACCACCCCGCGCCAAGTACGTGAGTTTCTGGGGACGGCGGGCTTTTGCAGAAAAAAAGTCCCATTCACCTTGACTGAAAAACACCAAAAAGCCTTTGACAGCATAAAGGCAGCCCTGCTTGTTAAAGACGCTGACAAGCTCACTCTGGGTCAGCATGTGACTGTGATCGCCCCCCATGCTCTGGAGAGTATTGTACGTCAGCCCCCTGATCGGTGGATGACTAATGCTCGGATGACCCATTACCAGAGTTTGTTGCTAAATGATCGAGTAACTTTTGCTCCACCTGCCATCCTCAATCCTGCTACCCTCCTCCCCTTGGCGGATGACTCCACTCCTGTACATCAATGTGCTGATATCCTGGCTGAGGAAACTGGAACGAGGAGAGATCTAACTGATCAACCTTGGCCAGGTGTGCCTGCCTGGTACACAGATGGCAGCAGCTTTGTCACAGAGCAACAGTAGTAGATGGAAAGCAGCTCATATCCATGGGGCCATCTACCAACAGAGGGGGCTACTTACCTCGGCAAGTAAAGATCAGATCAGCCTTGGCCTGAGAGTTTGAGCTGGTACACGGACGGCAGTAGCCTCACGATTGAAGGTAAGCGGAAGGCGGGGACAGCAGTGCAGTGGTGGACAAAAAAAAACAAGTGATCTAGGCCAGCAGCTTCCCTAAAGAGACTTCAGCCCAAAAAGCTAAACTTGTGGCTTTGATACAAGCTTTATAAAAGTCTACACTGACAGCAGGTATGCTTTTGCCACTGTATGGAACAATATACAGACAAAGAAAGCTGTTGACATCTGCAGAAAAGACGTTCTCAAAATGGATAAATGAGACTGCTCACATAGTCATCAAGAAGATTATTGAAGAAAATTTTTCCAAGGTTCAGAGTGCCAAAAGCAATAGTGTCAGATAATAGCCCTGCTTTGTTGCCCAGGTAAGTCAGGGTGTGGCCAAGTATTTAGAGGTCAAATAAAAATTACATTGTGTGTATAGACCTCAGAGCTCAGGACAGATAAAATAAATTAGTTTAAAACTCTAAGACAGACCTTGACAAAATTAATCGTGGAGACTGGCATGGACTTGGTGTTCCTTCCCTATGCCCTATTCAAACGTATTCAGTTTTACTCTGTTTAAAATCCTTTATGAAACTCCTATGCCCATCATAGTCTCAAATGATGTGTTTAAACCTATGTTGTTAATAATGCTCTGTATGCTAAGTTAAAAGGCTTGCAGGTGGTCTGGTCACAACTGGGAAAAATTGGACTGAGTACGCGGACGACATTGCTCCAGGGATCCCAACAGCTGAGACAGTGAACGAGCTGGGTACCCCAAGGACATCTCACCAGTTCCAGCCAGAGATCTGATCTACGTGCACCTACATCGTGCCCAGACCCTCAAGCCTCGCTAAAAGGGCCCCTGCCTAGTTCTGTTTACTAATGCTTCTTGTTCTGTTTTTGTTCCCATGTTAAAATAGAGTCTTTCATTTGGTGCATTATGCAGTATCTGAAATTCTAAGATTAGAATTATTTACTAAAAAAAGGGGGGAATGAAAGAGGAAAATTACTGACCACCAGAACTCTCACACCAGAGTCAGACCCCCTCTCAAATGAAAACTGTTCCGGGGACATTTCTGAGATAAGGGTTTCCTGGAACGAACCCAGTCCTACCCCTCCCAACTAAGGACTGTGCCAGGGACATTTTTGAGATAAGGGTGTGAGTAAAAACCTCAGTTCCAATGAATCAAGTACATGGCCAAAGTGTGGGACGCGGTTGCAAAAGCACTTTGGAAAAACCCTTGGCTGAATCACTTAGTGACGTAAAACCTGTATTTTCCCTGCCCTGCTCCCCCCCCTTGCCCTTTTCTTATAAAAGCCTGTGAAAATTTGGGCTAGGGGCCGGATCTCCTCTGCACCTTGCAGGCTGCATGAGGTCCGACCCCAGATATCTGGTATATGTGCTTTTTGTTTGTTTTGTTTGCTTTCTTGTCGTTGCTATATTAAATCTTACTCACAATACATCTTAAGTACCGGTCTCAGTGTCTTCTTGGGTGCGTGGCTGACCCGAGGCTTGAGTAAGTGCCTCCCTTTGGGAGTTTGGAGTCTTTCACTACCTATGCCTTACATGATTGATGCCAATTAAAGGCCCACAATACATTTACCAGGAAATCATATTTGAAAATCTTCACACAGTAATTTGGGGGAACTTCCAGTGTCTTTTTGGCTAGCAAGGTGCTGCAGGATGGACTCGATGCAAAAGTTAAGAGCAATGGATGATTGACATAGGAGCTATAGTTGGGACAATTGCTTCTGAGACTGGTAGGTACCGTCGTCACTTAGAAAGCTACTCAGGAAATGTCTCTTCAAGCCTTATTCCCAAGAAACATATCCATCTTGAGCCATGATTAACAGGATTCCCTATATTTCTGCCAGCTGGGATATCTAAGTAGCTTCAAGTCTTAGTTAGGGTTTTATTTCTGTGAAGAGATGTCATGACCAAGGTAATTCTTACAAGGACATTTAATTGGGATTGGCTTGCAGGTTCAGAGGTTCAGTCTATTGTCATCAAGGAAGGAACATGATGGCATCCAAGCAGGCATGGTACAGGAGAAGCTGAGAGTTCTACATCTTTATCTGAAGGCTGCTAGCAAAATACTGGCTTCCAGGTAGCTAGGATGATGGTCTTAAAGCCCACAGCTACAGTGGCACACCTAAGCCAACAAGGCCGTACCTCCTAATAGTGCCAATCCCTGGGCTGAGCATATACAACCTATTACACTTCAGTACTCAGATTGGCTTAAGTTCTTTTTCTTAAGCTTATCTATTATCTGTAGCTATGAGTCATATATTCAAATCTTAAAACTAAACTCAACCCCAGGGCCTCAAGGACAGTCTAGGTATAAAGAATTTCTCCTTAATTAAGTAATGAGTTAGTTTGGACAATCCATTTAATTTATATCCTGTCCAAATGGCTCCAGCAAAACAAAAATATTCACCAATTGTTTGCTTCTTTATTTGTTCCTTGATAATCTGATATACACTTATGACACATTTTGGCTGCTCTAGTCTACCTCATCAACAATTCCAATCTATCCCCATCCTAGCCATATTAACCCTAAATTCATGATTTAAAGTCTTGTGACCCCACTAAGTTTATGCAGGTCATTTATGAGATCAGTGAGTTAGAACTGTCCCTTAGAGCCTACTGGGGTCATCACTGGCTATAAACTGAAGGTAATAATTTCCCTCTCCATTAATCTATCAATGGCTAATAGTTCAACGGTAAGGGGTAGGGCCTCGGAGTCATTCCTCCATCCATTCCAGTTTACTGGGATACTCTTGTCGAAAACAGTACAGGCATTTGCATCTGCTTTGAGCTGTTGAATGCAGTGGCTGTCTTGTCCAGATGGTGGCATTTTCATAGCCTTTCTCCTATCTTCCTACTCTTATGTTTTTTTCTGTCCTATCTTCCCACTGTTCCCTGAGCCTTAGAGGAGATGGTATGAATATCTTTCCTAAACCCCAGCATTCATTCATCACCTGCTTTCAGTACCTTGGTCAACTATGTGTCTGCATTCATCAGAAAGAGGCTTCTTTCAGCAGGGCTAAGAGTAGCAGTTATCTACAGATATAAATCAAAGTATTTAGAAGGCAGGTTGACACCATTTGATTTAATTAAGCAGTGTTATTTAGTCACCTCTAAGAACCTATGACCTTCAATGCCATGGATTTTTGACAAAGTTTACAATATTAGTCGTGAGTTCTCTACTATGAAGTGGGATTCAAATTCAATCAGAGTGAGATTGGTTACCACCACAATAGAATGCTATTATTTCATGAGAGTGGGCATTTTTTTTTAACTGGTACATGGGTCTGTTCACACGGCTCACAACTGAGTAAGAAAACTGGTGAGTTGGTTTTTTTTGTTGTTGTTTTTTTGTCTTTCTCCCAGGAGCCTGAATAGAGCTATCTGGGAGTATGTATTTTAGAAAATACACTATTCCACAAACAATAAAAAATGTATATTCTTTCAATAACCTTGAAAATTTATAATAAAAACAAAATATAATTTTAATATATAATACATAGTTTTGCCATGTCTCTTCTTTAAAATTAAAATCTAACTTTTAGAACTGTATGGCGATACTTTCAAACTGTTCTTGGAAAATTTGAATCCGAGGCATGTAACTACATTCTCCTAGCATAAGGAAGATATCACAGGAAATCAATAAAGAAGACAAGGATGATTCTACCAGGGATTAATAAAATATAATGAGTAGAAATATTCATGTGGACAACTGAGTCCTATTGGAGAATGTAAAAATTCAGTTCTCTGTGGGTACCTGGGTTTTGTTCCTGTTTTGTTTTCATCCTTGGCTG